>NC_061867.1:14425028-14771717 GCF_907164915.1 Impatiens glandulifera | reverse complement strand
CTCTTAAATTAAGCAAAATATTATGATTTAAATTTATAATTTTATGAGTTTATAATCGATTTTATGATTATATAAAAAAATGAATTTAAATTTGTAATATTTTTAATTTAATTAAATAAATTAATGTAACTAATTTTATAAATATATATTTTTTAGAGAAATGATTAGGTGAGGGAATGACTTGGCATAATCTTATTCGCTAAAAAATTCAAATAATTTTTCTCTTTTCTCTCTTTCCTCCCACTTTTACATTTTCCAAACAATGAAGGTGATGCCAAGTCATTCCCTCACAAAATTTCCTCTCTCTATCACTCCTCTATTTTTTTATAGTATTATTTACTTATTAGTATGTTTTAATTAACATACTTACAATTATATTATGTTTTTGAAAATGAGTGATTTATACTAATACTTAACTATATTTATATAATATTATATAAAATAAAATGTTACAACTTCATATAAACTCTCGATTTTAAGAGTTTCAATTATACAACAATTTTAAATAAATTTTAAATTTTATTGATATAATAGAAACAATACGATTTTCCCTGAAGCTTACCCGAACAGTCTACATATTTTTATGAGAAATTTGATAGCATTTTACAACAACTCCCACATACGTTTACAAATAGTTCTAGTTGGCGTCAGGTCCAGGTTATGTATCAACAGGACCGTCTCGTTCATTATTGGGGGCCCGGGCGATTTAAGATTTGGGGCATAAATTTTGAATTCAAAAACAATATTTAATAAGAAAAAAAATGTGATTCTTATAATACCTAAATTTTTTTTTATAGTACTGCATAATTTTTTTTTGGGCCTTCTTAATTTTGGGGTCCTGAGTGGTGGCCAATTTTGCCCACCTTAAAAGCCGGCCCTGTGTATCAATAGCTTATATAACATTTATTTTTTAAAAAACATTTAACAATTTATAATAATTTAATATTAAAATTGAAAAAATTAACTTATGATATAATTTTAAGTTTTATAAAATTAGTGACTGTATTTGAATGATTCAATTTTTTGAGAAAAATATACATTTTTTTATTTTTTTATTTTTTAACTTTATTGTTGGCCCTATAGAAATGCATGCAAAAATTGCATCATCACTCTAGACTTACTCGACATTAATGTCACTGGTGGGAGAGTGATGAACTTACATTAATGTCAATGAACTTTTGCATGTATTGGTATAATATTTTATTATATAATTAAATAATATAATTTTAGTGGTAGGTATTTTATACCCACTTTTTGCTCTTTCATTTGTCACCCAAGCCTATGACTTGTTTGGTATGATGTATTTGAATGACAAATTTGTTATTGAGAAATAACAAACATTATATCTTGTTTGGTTATGGGTTTTGAGATTGTTTTTAATAACTTAGCTTGTTCAGTTGAATTATGGGAATACGAATTTATTAGAGTGGACAAATATGTAATGAAAATAATAATTTTAAATAAATAAAGGTAATTTAGTATTTTAATTTATAATTAAATAATATTATTTTAAATTGAACAGTTATTCTTTCTTAATAATCCTATATAACCCACACTTCAAACAAGCCTTGTATTTATTTTGTAATCTAAGGTGGATTCTAAAAAGGAAAAAGAAAATAATCCTATATAACCCACACATCAAACAGCCCTGTATATTTATATTGTAATCTAAGGTGGATTCTATTTGAAAAAAAAAAAGATATAGCTGTATATCAATAATCATAATGAGTAGATAACATTTGAAGAAAATATACCTGCTTTTTTTGCTTCTCTACTATAAATATATATGTTAATTAACATAAAAAATTACACAGCTCATAAATTTCTCATTATTCATTTCTTCATAATCCGTCTTCCATGGTTACTTGTTTTTGACAAATAATATGACGACGGTTAACGTAGTATCGACACGCGTTTACAATCCAGTATTTTTGCCGCCTTTTCTTTCAAAGTTGTATGAGATTGTCGACGATCCCTCGACAAATGATATTGTCTCTTGGGGTCCGACTAATCGAACTTTCATTGTGTGGAAACTTTACAATTTCTACAGTATTTTGTTCAAATATTTCAATGACAAGAATTTCTCCACCTTTGGTAGGGAACTTTACAAATACGTGAGTTCTCCTTATTCAACCATCTTATTTTTTTATTTTTATAAATTTTAATAAGTTGAATTTATGATTTTGTTGATGAATCAAACTAATTTCGGGATCTTGGTGAATCTAATAATGGTAATTTTGGTTTGTAATTATATTATATATACATAATCTTGATTAGGGGTGAGCATTGGGTGGTTTAATCCGAAATCCAATCCAATCCGAATCCTAAATACTAATTCGGATTGGATATTTCGGATTAGACTGAGATCGGATCGGATTGAGATCGGATTGGATTAGGATTATCCAAATTATCCAAACTGTCTAAATAAAAATATATTTTTTAATTAATTTTCTTTAAATTAAATTTCATCTCAATATAATATATATGAGATCGGATTAGACAACGATATTTATTTTTATTTATTTTTATTATTTTTATTTTTTTAGATTCAAATTTAATAATAATAAAAATTCGAATTTAAAAAAAAAATTTAAAAAAAAATTAAAAAAAAATTAAAAAAAAATTGTTGACTAATTTCAAGCTGATATATATAAATATTTTTTAGTTTGGATTATCCAAACCATTTTCAATCCAATCCGTATCCGATCCGTATTAATTAGTAAAATGGTTTGGATTACGGATTGGATAAACTTAGTTTGGATTTAATACGGATCGGACAAAACAGATTGGTTTTACCCATTTGCTCACCCGTAATCTTGATAGTATTATAATTTTGAATTTATATTAGTATTTTGTTATCATCATAATCACAATCAGTTTGAAAATTACAAAGTAAAAATAAGAGTGATTTTATTTTTATTTGGTATGAAATATGTCATTGAATTAAATATAACTGTTTTAGGTGAAAAGTAGATGGAAATTTTAGTTTATGATAACTGTTTTAATGAAACTATAAGGAAGAAGACATTTGATCAACTTTGTATAATAAAAATTGTTGATTTTGATTTTTTGACAAAATAAAATAAAAACTATAGTAAATAAACTCATTAATATAATCTTGTTGAGTTTATATTATCATGTTAGAGTTTCCTTAATTGTAAACTAATTAATTATAATTTTATTAGTCGATTTGATTATGTCATATATTTTAGATTTATGTCCATGTTTTAAAACAACTATTTCTCTTTATACATATCCTTTTTAAAATACTCATGTTTATTTTTCTTACTTTATATTTCATCTATCATTTAAAACTTTTATTCGTTTAAACTTAAAACATTGTGTCTACTTAGTTTACTATATTTAAATTTGTGTAACATTTATAATAATTTTATTTACATGTTTAAATGGTCCGGGTGGGAAGATTTCTGCATACTTAGCTATGAGTCTTTACAAATTTTTGTTTATTGGTGGTAGTGTTTTAACAAAGTACACCATACATTATGGGAGTTTGCTCATGAAACCGGATTTGTCAGAGGAATGCCGCATCTTATGATGAATATCGTTCCGAGACCAAAGAGTCTTGGCCATTCGACAAGGAATCCAAGGATAGTGAGAAGTTCTCCACTACTATCTTCTTATCCAATGATGAAGTGGAAAAATCAGGAGTTTCCCCGAGCAAACAACCAACAAGACATAATTGTGTCCTTCTCTTCTAATGTGTCACAAAGTTCAGGACTTGGCATCAATTTGGAGTTGGAGAATATCAACAGAAAAAGGAAATCAGAGATGTTGGAAGGGACTGTGAAAGAAGATGAACATGTTCGTGCCATGTTGATACCGAATTCATTTCCTGAA
Source organism: Impatiens glandulifera (assembly GCF_907164915.1). NCBI lineage: Eukaryota > Viridiplantae > Streptophyta > Magnoliopsida > Ericales > Balsaminaceae > Impatiens > Impatiens glandulifera. Next base: position 14,767,859 of record NC_061867.1, on the reverse strand, counting down.
TACAATAATGATGACAACATTGTATGGACAGACATTCCGCCTTTTTCCTATGCTCAAGAAATTGGAAATAATAATATTGTTTTAGAACAATCTGAAAATAATGAGGTAAAAGATGATAGCAAACGACAAGAGTCGATACTCAAAATGTGGGAACGTTTTCTCATGGAGGACTGAAATCTGAACTAAGGGTCGGAACAATATATTTGCTTATGGAGTGTTCTAATCGTTATTATAGTTAATTTGTGAGAACTCATGTCATTATCAAATTTGGAATAATTTATGTTTATGAATTGTAATATTTATATAATGAAAAAAATGTTTTACTTTGTTAGGAAAGAAAAATACTGATATGTGTGAGGCTAAATATTAATAAAAATAATTAATATTCGACATTTTAAATGAAAATAATAGGATTGTAGCATTAATCATATATAGAGGCTAAGAATTAAACTCGGTGACATATGCCAGTTGTAGTAAAGCCATCACTAAAACTTTAATATATATATGCCAGTTGTAGTCTAATTACATTTTTACTATAATATTTTTTAATAATATATATTTAATATTTTAATTTTATTATTTTATTATAAATAATAAAATATTTTTAAATTATTATTATTATTATTTATTTATTTATTTATGAATATAATTAATAATTTGAATATATATATATATATATATATTATATTTATAATTGTAAAATTAATAATAATTTCAAATAAAAGTTTTTAAAATAAAAGTTTAATATTAAATTTTTAATAAGATTAAAAATTATAATTTATATATAAATCTAATTATAATAGATTTTATATAGAATAAGTATTTAAAATTTTATTAAATAAATACAATTGAATTAAGTAAATAAGAATATAGAATAAAAAAATTTTAATTCAATGATTTTGTTTTGAAAACTTATAATGATATTAAACATTCTAAATTTATGTATATTTGTATTTATTATATAATATTAATCAACTTTTATAAATTTTTAATATTACCTCATATATTTTACAATGTTATAAATTACATCCTAATATTTTAATATCACCCCATTATTTTATATTAATTTTAAAAATATATTAAAATTTCAAAAAATTTAATACAAAAACTAAAAATATACCTCTGAGATTGAAAAAAAAAAATTTATTTGAACAAATAAAAAGGAGAGATAAATTTTTAAATGTTAAAAATGGTGTATTATTTTAGTTTATGAATTACTTTGTATTTTGTGTATTATTATAATGTATTTTTGTAAATTTTATAATTATATTTATAATTATTATATATATATATATATTAAAGTAAAATAATTTTTTAACATTATTATAATAATTTTTTAATATTATTATAATTTTTTTGAACATGATTATCAATTTTGAACATTATTATAAATATATGTTTTATAATAATGTTATATAAATTATATAAATAAGTCTAAGAGTTGAATAGGAAAAATAAAAGTTTTGAGAATGGTGAATAGTGAACTTTGCGTTTGTAAGAGAAAGAAAATTGTGAAAATTTTATTTTGGGTTTGCGAATGCGTATCGGTCAAGGGAAAAGGTGTTTTGGGTTTGAGTATGGGGCTCGGTTAGAGATGATCGTAGAAAGTCTTTAAGTTATATAATTCCAACATTATAAAAAGGATCATCTGAATCCGAAACCAGATCGAAACGAGAATCATTTATTAAAATTTTGAATCTCTAGAATATTTAAATGGGCTTCCCTTTAAGATAATTAATGAACAAAAAAGAAATATGGGACAAATATAACTACATAAGGGATTTTAACAATAGAAACAAGTGATGCATGACATAGAATGTTGACGACATAGAATTTTGACTTTGACTATTAGATTTTTCTAAGAACAACTATGAAGATATGAAACTCTGGAAAATATATATTTGCTAAAAAGGAAAAAGTCTTGAGAATTTAAGTGTTGTATATCCAATCCTTATATAGGAGTAATTAGCCTAAAACCCTAAATTGTTTATACATACAGGCCCAAGCCCATTAATAATTAAATATACCCTAATGGTATACAAGACAATATAATAATATAATATATTATATTGTATAATATAATAATATATTAATATAATATATTATTATATTATATACACTAACAACAATAAAGGCTTATAACTTTCAATTTTCTGACAATCAATGCTTAAACTCACAATCTCCCCATAAGCTTAATTTGGTTCGAAATTCTTCACGTCGAGCAGCTCTCGCATCTCTGCAAATTTGACTCTTGTTAGTGCCTTAGTGAGAATGTTTGTACATTGCTCTCTTGTGCATAAGAACTCTACAACGATCTGTCGATTTTCGACGCATTCACGGATGAAATGGAACTGAGTGTCGATGTGTTTGCTACGTCTATGAAACACCGGGTTCTTCATTAATGCTATTGCGGACTTGTTTTTAACATAGAGGGTTACCGGCCTCGGCTCGCATCCAAGCACCTCGCTCAACAAGTTTCTTAGCCAAAATCCTTGGCACGACGCTGCAGTAGCTGCCATAAACTCCGACTCACATGAAGATAAAACAATAGTTTGTTGCTTTTGAGATTGCCACGTGATCAAATTCTCGTTGAGATAAAACACCATCCCTCCAGTACTTTTCTGTCGTCTGTGTCACTGGTTAGTTCGCTGTTAGTAAAACCAACGAGTTCTTCAACTTCTCGTCCTCTTCTTAACTGAATCCCATAATTCGTCGTTCCCTTCATGTAATGAAGAATGTGTTTTACTGCCTGTTGGTATAGAGTGGTAGGCTTCTCCATGTATCGACTCACTATGTCAACTACATAAGAGATACCGGGTCAAGTGTGCGTCAAGTACCTGAGACACCCGATGATATGCCTATACTCCTTCGGATCCACTAACTTCCTTCCACATCCTTTCCGAGCTGCAACTTTGCTTCCATAGGATACTTGCTCGAGTTACAATACTCCATTACAAACTGTTTCAACACATTCTTCACATAAGCTTCCTACTTTACCTTAATGCTATCTTTCTTTTGGTCCACCTCGATACCAAGTATTAACTTGACTGTGTAATGTTTCGCCACCGGTGCAAAGTTCTCCTCAAAATCATTGCATTGCTTCTGCACATAGCCTTTTGCTTTCAATCTCGCTTTGTTCTTGAGAATGTTGCCTTAGCTGTCTCTTTTCAACTTGAAAAGCCACTTTAACTCAATGGTCTTGTGACCGGGTGGTAAGTCGGTGAGCTCCCATGTCTTATTCTTCCTGATAGACTCGAGCTCTTTGTTCACGGTTTCATTCCACGACTCTTCGACTACTGCCTCGTGATATGTTGTTGGCTCATCGATGATGAACAACAACAATTCATCAGGATTCATCTCTACTAGTGGTGCCTCCACATAGACATCTCATAGGATTCTGAACTCCACGGGATTTTGTACGAGCTTGTTGTTGTTGTTGCACCACTCCCACTTATTCTCTTCCTCGAATATAGCGTCTCTGCTCACATAGATTTCCCCGTAAGATGAATTAGGAAAATTGTGCACCTTGCTTCCGTCTTCGAACTTCACATTTCGGTAATTTTCTCGTCGAGCTCATTGAGCTTCTCTCGATGGACCTTCATATGGTTACTTGCTTCATTGTTAAGGTACCACACATCGGTGTGATTACACTCATCGCCACTTGCGAGGAGTTTCTCCATGACTTTCTCTTCACTGAACAACACCACATCTGGTTCCTCCTTGGACAGTTCTTGCATGAACTCTTCAAGGTTTGTCTTCTCGTCTTCCTCATCAAACATTAATACTGACTCCTCGTCATAAAAGCTAGCGAGGTTTGCATCATCTTCTTCGAGCAAAGCTTTCATCACTAACTCAGCAAACATTAATGCTGGCTCCTCATCATAGAAGCTAGTGAGGTTTACCTCACCGTCAAACCTATTGTTAGGGCACTTAGACGCGTAGTGCCCATACTTTTGACAAGCGTAACACTTCATTGTGCTCTTGTCTTTGCGGGGCTTGGTACCTTCTTGTCGAGGTGAGCTTTATGCACAACCTCGCCCTTGAACTTTCCCTTTGTCACGACCTCGGTTATCTCCACCATTGCCTCTAGAAGAAAAATCGGCTTCTCCGTTTTTCTTCATTCGTGACATCCATTCATCATGCGTGAGTAATAGATGCTCCTCCTCTTGGTCTCCGTATCCGCAAAGTCTCTCCTCGTGGACTTTGAGACGACCGACGATCTCTTCGACGGTCATATTCTTGAGGTCACCAAATTGCACGATCGCTGTAACGATCTGTATGTATGTTTGTGGTAAGGCTCTAAGGAACTTCTTGACGACGGAGATCTCCTCCACCTTCTCTCCCAACGAGCGGATACCAAACACAATGGATGTCAATTTCATGGCGAAATCATCCACCGATTCTCCATTCTTCTTACAAATCGCCTCAAATTGTGTCTTCAAAGTTTGCACTTTTGCCTCATTGACTCTCTCCACTCCAACATGCATTGTCTTTAGCGTCTTCCCAAACTCCTTGTGCTTGTAAGTTTACCCGCATATTCAATGCCCACACCGAGTAGTTACTCTTCGTGAGTAACGAATAGGAGAGCATCACGTTCCCTTCTCTTCCAATATTCATTGCCGCCGCATCTCTGGTTGATCTTGTTAACGACATGTTCTTCAATCTAGCTCTGATACCAAATGTTGGCTTTGACTATTGGATCTTTCTAAGAACATCTATGAAGATATGAAACTCTGGAAAATAGATATTTGCTAAAGAGGAAAAATTCTTGAGAATCTTAAGTGTTGTATATTCAACACTTACAAACAATCCTTATATAGGAGTAATTAACCTAGAACCCTAAATTGCTTATACATACAGGCCCAAACCCATTAATAATTAAATATACCCTAATGGTATAAAAGACAATATAATAATATAATATATTATATTGTATAATATAATAATATAATATATTATATTGTATAATATAATAATATATTAATATAATATATTATTATATTATATACACTAACAACAATAAAAGACTATAACTTTCAATTTTCTGACAATCAATGCTTAAACTCACATAGAACATGATAACATATATTTGAAAATGATTTGAGGTGAAAACTCAAACTCATAATTTTGAGATCATAAGTTTATTTATTTTACCACACTAGTTAAACAACAGATAACTGCAAATTCTTTGAAGAAGATTGTTCCATTGAAACCCGATTTGAAGAAGTTATATGTTTGGTATCTTCTTTCTTTGTAAAAGAAAGAGAGAAGGTAAGAAGTATGATATTTTCATCTTGTTTTCTAGACTTCTTTAAGTATTTGTATTGCTTGGAACTATGTGGCAAGCTAAATTCACATTTTCAGCATATCCTGATCATTTTAATGGACAGACGTAGCATTCCGTCTACGTCATTAAGTGGAGACAAGTGAAGGAGCAAACGACATTGGTCTTTCAATAGTCATCGAAATTAATTGTAAGATTAACTTCCATCTTCCTTATTATGTACAAAGTTTTCATAGTTATATAAATTTTATTTTTCATTCATCTACTAATTTTTCATATGGCAAATAAACATAAAATAACTTACACATGTTGAATTGTAAAGCTTACACTTATAATAAATTTTATAGAAAGTAATTAGAGTTTATTGGATTGGGCTTAGGCCTTAACTAAATTTATTTAAGTTTTATTTGTTAGAACTTGTAATCTAAATCTTTATTCCTTAAATTAATAATCTTAATACTGTATGTCAATAAATTAAGATAAATTTTAGTTGCAGAAACATACAAAAATGGTTCATTAAGTCATTCTTCGTTGTTTTTCAGATCTTCTCTCTATCTTGGATTTCCTAATTCTGGATCTGGACATGGATCGAAATGTCTAATGTGAGTGGGATTTCGGTCTTCCAACCCTCTATCGATAACCATTAAGTTTTCTTAATAGATGTAACTGAACTCTACCTTCTAGTCTGGTGAGTTTAACATAATAGGTAGATATCTATATGGGTTGAAGACCTAACTCAAATATACTCATTTACAATTCGGCCCATCAACGAAAATAATAAATTATATTTATGCTTCTACACAAATATATCGTCATATTTATTATATATGTCTAAATAAGCTCATAACTTTTATACTTTAATATATCACATTATCTGGGCTTTAATATTTATATGATAACAACTAATATACAGTTACTAAATAATATATGTACCCAAATGTTGGAAATAATTCCAACAATCCCCCACTTGGGTCATATATTTATTTCCTTCAATTTTTATATTATAATTTTAAGAGCTCAAAATATTGTTATCATTTCCAAACACATCTATATCAATATCGTCTATAGATTTTATCAACATAGAATTAAAACGATTTTTATTACATTATTTCGTAACTAAAATCTCAGTAGTCATACATGTCAATACAATCAAATGACATAGATCAAATATGAATGTGTAGTGTGGATTGACATGCATTGTGATCTTTAACATGTCTAATACCAACTGATCCTCCTTTATTTCTTATAGAGATCAATCTGAATAACTTTATAATCTTGATTTCTTTAAAACTGAATCTTTAATTTCTTTAAAAACTGAATCTTTAACGTGCACATAAATTCTAAATTACATCTATACAAGAATCACAATACAAACTTCCACTAAAACTATATTTCATCTAAATATGCAATATCCATATGAACAATATGTTTATGAAAGACCTTGGATAAAAATATTTATAGATAACTGATCTGTAATTTTACGATTTGTTCAAATATGCTCAATAGATAACTAAACATTATGAATTCTTTATTTTCCAATTAGTTTGATTTAGTTGAACTCATATTACTAATAAAGTGAAAAATTGTACATTATTCTCACGTAATATCTTTAGTGATGTTTATGTATAATTCATAAATTGCAACCTCGTAACAAAATTTGCAGTCAAATTCTTTAATTGGATCCCACAAAATACCTTAAAAATTTTGCCACCATGTTGAAATAATTTGAGTGTCTGCTTAACTTTCTTATAAGAATTAATTCTTTCAACTAAAATTACATGGCACGAATTCAAACTATTTTGGTATTCAAAAAAATCGAATTAAAATACCAAATGATCTCTATCCGATTCGATTTTACTAATGAGTATGTAATGTTTTGTTCTTAAAATGTTAGTTTACTTTTTTGGTTGCTTTCTAATGATTAAAACCAGGATCCTTTAAGTATTTGTCCAACATCATAATATACTTAATTTTTTGATGCATATAATCTTGAGCATACATTAGACTCTTGTTTAAGGAGTCTTTTGTATTTATTAATTTTTAAGTCTAATCTTGAAGTACTTATGTGACTAAATTTTTCTCTAGATATTTTATAATAATCAACAATTAACATTTAATAATTCTTTAGTTTAATTTAATTTTTTTGGACCTGTAAGGCCTATCCTTAACTTGATAACCCCAGAATAATGCACTGGCTGTTTTACTTGAAATTTTATTCCGTATATAAGATATAGTTCTTAATTCTTCTATATAAATAAATACATTATATGGAGATATTCCATAAATGTTTGTTTTCAAATAAAGAGTATCTAAAATAGTTTCTTATTTGTCAACACCGATGTTTCTTTCACCATCAATTGACTTTTAACAATTAACTCAATCGTACATTAACACACTTACTTTAGATAGTAATATCTAAGTTACCATCAAATGTTTCTAAGTAATGAAGTTAAATTACTCTTAGAATACACAAAAAAAACTGTAATATGTGTTCTTTTATACACCACTTTCTATAGTTTTCTTGTAGGTGCAACATCTGCAATTTTACAACTTCATTACTTTATTATCTTATAAGTATTTGCTAAGTGAACACTATTTATGTTATTTTTATTTCAATCTTTTATTTTTTACACACAATATGATGTGAGTTCATATAGAGACTATGTCTCTTTTTACATAACTGTAATTCACATAAAATTAACTTAAGTGTGGATAAAAAAATATAAATTATATGCATATGAATACATTAGTGCAACTTTAACTATAGTGCATTAAATTTAAAACAAAATAAATATATTATGGTGTATTTCTTATGATATCTTTATTCTAATAATACTCTTAGTAATTTTAACCCTTTTAGATAAAATTCTTAAAAATAACAAATTATAGATATGTCTTAAAACTTTATCATATAAAAGGAGATTAAGATGTTGACAAGAAAACCGTATAAGTAGAAGTGTTAACTTAATTATATAACATAACAAATGAATAAATATACTCACAAAAATTTAATAATCACATAAATTCAAAATAATGGTACGTGTCATCATAAGATACCAAATGCAATTAATATTTAGTCTGTGGACATTAAATACTAACTTACAAACGATACTATTTTGTAGTTAGCAAATATTTACAATAAGTCATGTCAAATTGGTTATGGATAATAGTCTAATTATTCACATGGCACACCAAATAATTATTATATATTTATTACCACATGTGCATAATGTTATTCTAACCAATTATTTATCTTCCTTTGGGTCGATTAAATAAACGCATAAATTACATACACATTACCTTCTTATTTTATAAAACATATTGACATATACAAGAGAGCCTACTTTGGTAGAATTTTGCTTCAGTTGATTAAATAAATTAATAACTTATGTACATACTAAAATATGTAACTCGACCAATTATTAAACTTCATTTTATCGGATTAATAACCGCATAGTTACAAACACAACTGTTTTAATCTTATGAAACTATAACTCCCGGGAAGCTCCTTCTGTATCTTAACACTTGTTTGGATGACATGTGGCAATATGGGGAATCGTGAGGTAGTTCGTGACTCGATGCGTTTCAACATTGGTTTGCGTGTCAGACATCTTTTTAAAACAGAACATTTATTTTAAAATATTTGGACAGTACCTGATTGTTTATGAAATTAACTATGTCAAAATAATTAATTTTAATTAAATTATAATCATCTGGGGATAAAATGATAATTTGATTAAAGCCCGATTTAAATTAATCAACATAATTAATTTGAAAATAAGGTTGCCAAATGATTTTGAAAAATTCAGTAAAATGTACGTGTATAAAAGTACTTTATACTAGATGTTAGGATCGGGGACGCCCTTGGAGGACCGGGGTGTTTTCCGGTTTTAGGAAGGGTGGCCGCTTACACAACACACAACTCTTTTGGTGATAGTCCGGTTAGAGACTAAAACCTTTCTCAACACTGCACAACCTGTCACAGACTCTTGAACCGGGTTCAAGGGCGGAAATGTCTGTTTCAGGTTGAAGCAACGTTTGCGACTTTAGATGATGTTTAAGAAGGAGTCGGTTTGATGGAGGTGAGTGACCAGTTTTAGGAGTATGATTAGTTTGCGGTTTTCGTTAAGAAAGCGGGAAATGAAAGTGAAGTAAAGAACACGAGACAAAGATTTGTTTATGGATGTTCGGAGCAAACCTTCCTACGTCACCCCTTCCTCTCAGGTTATGAGAAGGATCTTCACTAACTCTTTAGAGTTACAATTACACTTCCGGTCGAGCCCAACTTCGCTACTCGCTGGTTACACCAAATTCACACTTTGATGTAATACAACAACTCAACACAATAACACACAAAGAACTTCCGGTTTTAGGCACACCGGTTTTGGAATGCAGGACTTTATCTCTCTAGAATTTATTGCTTTATGACTTTCAGAATTTATGAAGCTCACAACTACAACTACCGAACTGCATTGAATGAAGACGTTTGATCTTCCTTTTATAGCTGAAAGTAGCTAACGGCTACTTTCTTCTCTCTCTTCTGGATTGGTTGATCGTCATCACGCCTGTTTGCAGAAAGGTTGCTTGCACGCTTCAACTTCCTCAACACCTGGCATTCATGCAGGTGACTCTGAGCATAGGATGACGTAGCCGGTTTTCAGATTGAGACACGTGTTGAACATCCGCTTCCGGTTGTCAGCATCGGATCAACAAAGCATCATTGCTTTCCTCGCATGCTTCTGATCGGATCTGATCTTCTTTTATTCTTTCAAGACACGTTTCTTCCGTCATGGTACGTCACTCTTGAATTTGAATCTTCTGACTTTTGTTCTGAACCATCCGGTTTTTGTGTCTTGTGCTGTATCATCCGGTTGGAGAGTATAATCTTTCTTCTTCGTTAACCGGTCGCTTGAGAAGGTAGAACCGGTTCCTCTGATCTTTAACTTGATCACTTGAGACTGGTTTCTTTGAAGTGGTAGCAACCGGTTTTTGATTCCCCAACCGGTTCATAAGGTTTTTAGAAGTACCTGCACATAAAGATTAACCTCTGTTTAGTTCGTCTGGCCGGTTCCAAAATTAACCTACTTAATTTTTCTATCAATTTCTCCCTTTTTGATTATTTAGAATAAATATTCAAAAATTGTAATGTATGGCCGGTTCCAAAATTAATCTACTTAATTTTTTCTATCAATTTCTCCCTTTTTGATTATTTAGAATAAATATTCAAAACATGTAATGTATGGCCGGTTAAAAAAAATTTGCTTAGTAGCCAGTTTAGAAAAATTAATTTACTTAATTTTTCTATCAATTTCTCCCTTTTTGATTATTTAGAATAAATATTCAAAACATGTAATGTATGGCCGGTTTTAAAAACATGAGTTTGATCGTTTTGAGAAAAATATGTTAAAAACCTATTAGAGAGAGGTAAGTAACCGAGTTCTGAGACATGATAAAATATAATTGTTCAAAGTAAACAAAGAAAGAGTTTAGGGCTTGGATGATCCCCCCTTGTGTTGCTCCTTTTCTTGCTCCTTCTCCAACCGTCTTCTTTCTTCTTCTTGCCTTGCTCTGTGTTCTCTAGCACGTCTTTCGGCATCGATCAGCACACCGGCCCATACACTTGAATGACCGGTACCCTTATTCTTGAGATTGAAGTTGGCACAAATTGGCTTTGGTGGTGGAGGCGGTGGAGTGTTTGAATGTCTGAAGCTTGGAGTTGCTGTGGATTCTCCGGTTGTCCTTCTCTTCCGTTGATTGAGTTCCTCCGGATCTTCTTCTTCTTCCTCATCAAGCGGTTGTGCATTTATCACGACTAGTAAGGCTGTTTTATGTTCTGCCCGTTTCATCACATTCTTAACTGCACTTCGCTTCTTCTTGTTCCTTGTATTCATGGAGTGGGACGGTTGAGCCAATGAAAGGTCCTGGACGTTGACCTGCTCCTCCTCGTTGCATTGTTGGGCAAGTTCATAGTCTTTATCTTCAATTTCCTTTTGTATCCGTTCCCTTTCGATCTCTTCCTCTTGCATTTTCTTTGCGGTTTCAGCATCCTTTTCGATTTGCGTCAGAGTTGTGGTGACTTGGACCTTGGACATTTCCCCGATTTGAATAGCCATTGCCTGCAGCATGTCAACTAAAGGAGCGGTTGCGGCTTTGACGGACTCGGCAATCATGGCTTTTACTGTTGTCTGCATGGTCGTGTCCATCATGATTTGTAGAGAGTTTGACAGTTTATCTTCAGCCACTGCAATTCTTTCGTCGGTCACGGCTTTGAAATTTCCAATGCAAGAGTCAACCGTTTCAGCCATCGCTTGCTTGATTTGATCTATTTCCAGAGATTTGACCGGTTGAGAGGCTTCTTGTTCCAAGTTTTCAGAGGTTCCAGATGTCTCACCACTTATAAAGAAAGGCTTACTTTGATATAATTCAGCATTGTTGAATTGACGTTGGCAACTTTTCCACCACTGCAAGTCAAGACGATCAAGATTTCGCACAAGCTGTTCACGAACCGCAAGAAACCGTTCAGCCATCTTCATTTCAATCGAGTTTAGCGTCTTTCCTTGGGTTTCTTGAAACGCATTCTCAACTGCCTGTAGCCGAGCATTTTCAAGGATCACCGGAGCTTTGTTAAACGCCGATTGGATGAGATTGGTGCTAGCTAGACTAAGTGCCCTTTCTTCCAGTTGGATGAGCTTGTCCCATTGTTTGTTCCCACTAAAACCTGGAAGCATGTCGGCTAACTTGGTTTCGCATCGGAGCTTCACCCATAAGATGTATGGCGCTAGCGCATCACTTGCCCCTTTGTTCATGTCTTAAATAAGCTCCTCGAAAATCTCATTTTCTTGCTCTATGGTGTATGGAAACTCGTCTCCGGTTAGTTGAGGGTCGATTTGCAGCGTGCCCGTTCCGGTTGCCGTTGTTTCTTCAATCAGGATGCCTTTGCCTTTGTTTACTTGAGTGGATCCTTCAGGTGTTGAGGCTGGTTGGTTTTCTGAGATCATCTTCCCTCCTGCGGAACCGGAAGGTTCCCGCTCTTCAATATTTTCCTCCTGAACCGGAGGTGCAATTTCTGTTGATTTGGTCGTCTCATCGACCGGTTGTGCTTCTGTCTGATCAGGTACTTCAACCTGATCATCTGGCTTTCGACGACTTGAAACATCGTCCTCTTCGGTTTCTCTTGTGATCTCTTGGACCACATTCTGAATTGCTTCCGATGTATTTAAGCCCACAGTGGCTATAACCTCTTCCGCTTGTTTGCTAGGTGACTTGGAGGTTGCAGAGTGAACATTTACCTCTGCCTCCTCCTTGGAATCTGACTTGTTCTCCTTGCTCCCCGAAGATTCGGTTTGCTTTGGAGAATGAGATGAAGTGGGAACGGGAATAACTGTGTTGAGTGGAATGGGCTGAAAGACATCTGCGGTTCTTTCAGGTGGATTGTCCGAGGAAAGCGTTCTCTCGGAGTCCGCCAGTTTCTTTGAGCTCTTCTTCGCAGATACCTTCTTCCTTCTCTTCGGTTCTGGTGGAACTTCTGCTTCAACCGCTTTTCTTGACGGTTTCTTCTGTCTGGTTTCTTCTTCAACTGGAACCGATGAACTGGCTCCCTTGGATGATTTAGTCTTTGAGGATTTAGGTTTGATAGTCTTCTCCGGTTTTTCGGTCATTGACTCAGAGTCAAGGATGTTGGAGATCGGAAGCGGTATGCCTTCACCTAGTTCCACTTTGAGGAACTCAAGAATTTTTACGATTTGCATAGCATAGGCCTGCACCCGGCCATCTTTCTTTATCACCATTTGACAGAACTCTTCGTATATGACGTACCCCCAGTCTACCTTGTCACCGCGGACAATAGCTAACAACATTCTAAGTTTAATTTTTGTGAGGTTGTCGAAATTACCTCCCCTTCCTTGAAGTGATTTGGCGATGACGGTTACTAACCATCTGTATTCCGGTTTGAGCTTGATCTTCCGGCTGGAGTGGATCACTAGATCCTGACCTGAGAAAGATACCACCAACCGGGCAGCATTTGATTCTGCTTCGGTTAAGTCGTTCTTTAGGTCCGAACCTGTGTTGGGCAGACCAAGGGCTTCCGCAAAAATCTCTTCGGTGATGAGGACGGCCTTCCCGTTGACAGTCGCCGAAATCTTCCTCTTCGACAGCGTCGCCGTCGCCAAGAACTCCGTCACCGCCGCCGGATGAATGTGAACGGACCAGAAAGGAACTTCTCCAACCCAGATTCTCGTAGAAGTTGAAGAACAGCCTTGTTCTTGTCGTCAGCATGTTCATCAATATCTGCGAAATCTACTTGTAACATCCATTGGAATGGAGCTTTGCCTAGATCCATGATGGTTTTGAAGATAGAAGATGAAGAACGATGATGATCGGAGAGAGAAAAGCTTTTGAAGTTCTGGAAATCTTAGAGAGAGAAAGCACATGTGTCAAATGGGCTGATTTGAACTTATATAGATGGCGGTTCCAGGCGGTTTTGAAGATGAACCGTCAATTTGATGTTTTGGCGCCAACTTTCCCTCCAAAAAGTTACTGCTGTAACTTTCGGCGGTAAAAGCGGAAATTCAGTGGGCGGTAAAATTTTTGAGAGATAAAACTGTGGGCGGTTAAGATTTTTCAAATTTTTCATCTTTTGCTCGAGAGACCGGTTTTACTTGAGATCTCGTTAACCGGAAATTTTAGGTTAACTTTAACATTTCGTATAAGTTTTGAGGAATCGGAAGGAATACTGTGAATGAAAACCGGAGACTTTTTAAGAATTGAAATATTTCATTAATAGATAAGGGAAATAGTTGATATTGGGGCGGTTCTGGTCGTACAACAAAATGACCAGAAACCGGAAAGAAAACGAAAAAGGAAAAATTATTCTGTGAACCATCCTCCTTCCAACCTCCTTTCATACCACTTCTCCATGGTGTTTTGAGGAGACCGTTCCTGAATTCTTAACACACATTTATAGATCATGTCTATTGTGATGGTGTTGAAGGATCCAACCGGAACCCCTTTTCCAAGGTTGCGACGCTTGGACATGAGAAACCGGGTGATCTGAGGAGCGTAGCTGATCCTTCCTCTTTTACCGGTCATAAGCTGCTTCAGCTTATTGAAAAGATAGGACGCCCAGTTGATGGCGGTTTCGCGGATGATGGCTATCATAATATCGAATGCCTCCCGGCTGTAGTTCTGATTGGGCATTCGGTCTATGATAGACCTTTGGACCAAATCGTGAAAGACTTGGTAGTGAGGAGCGAGATCTTCTTTCTTCCCAAAATCCTTAACAGGAGTGTATGAAGAAGAGAAGATTTTGAAAAATGTTTCCTTAGCCGGTAAATACGGCGTTGGAAAATCAGAGAAACCTTCCGTTGGAAGGTGAAAGAAGGTGGCGAATTCCTCCTCAGAAAACTGGAGGAACTGATCGTCGATGATGGTGCGAATGCTGCCATCATCCAAAACATGACCGTTGTTGTAGAATTCGCACACCTCATCCACGAGGATGAGGTCCGAACCCTTGAGAAAACCTTTCAGGCCAGACTCTATGACATGCTGATAAATGCATTCATAGTCGTCGCTATGCTTGATGTCTTCAAAATCAATGATCAGGGTGTTTCTTATCTCGGCAGACATGATGATGAGTAGTGAAGAAGGTTTGAGATAGTTCTTGAGCTTTTGAGTTTTTAGAGAGAGGAATGCTTGAAGGCGTGTTTTGAAAATGGAAGTTGAGTCCCCTTTTATAGCCTGGAGTGAATGAGAGCATTTAATGAGAGGATTTGAAAAATCTAGCCGTTTATGCTTAGTCATTAATGTTTTTGTGATTTTCCAAGAGAATAAAGGC
Organism: Impatiens glandulifera; assembly: GCF_907164915.1. Lineage (NCBI taxonomy): Eukaryota > Viridiplantae > Streptophyta > Magnoliopsida > Ericales > Balsaminaceae > Impatiens > Impatiens glandulifera. The sequence continues at coordinate 14,752,743 of NC_061867.1, read as the reverse complement.
AAGTCTTGTCAAATCAAGTCAGGCATGCTTTTTGATAATGAGGATTTATGTTCCCAAGAGTGAAATGATTTATTTTTGATACGATGCATTGAATATTTTAGATTTTGACTTGGAAAGAAAGGAAATCTGATTCATTAATTGGAGTACGAAACCGGTAGTACAACAAAAGTACCGGTTTTGTAAAGAAAGGATAAAAGAAAAGGTGAAGGACAGGTTTAGACATTTGATGACTCAGCCGCTTGAGCATTTGAAGCCTCAGCCGCTTGAATTCTTCTGGCTTTAACCGCTTCCCACCGGTCGATCATCTCTTGTACTCGTTCTTTGGTGAGCACGTGCCTTGGGTGAAGAGTGACGAAGGGTCCGGAGTGGATGTCCAGACTTGCACAGAAACCGCTCAGCTGAGGAGCGTAGCCGGTTTTGTTGGAGAGAAGCATCTTCTTCAGGTTACTGAAGATGATCCAGGACCAGTTGACCGGTGTCCCAACCGTTACGGCGATCATCATCTCGAAGACCCTTTGGGTGTAATAGTAACTCTTCTCTCTGCACAAGACAGATTTTCCCAGAATCTCGCAGAGAATCTGGTACTTGTGAGAAAGTTGACTCTTAGCACCCCAGGGTTTGACCGGGATGTCAGATCCTGAGAACCGGCGACACATTTCTTCCATTGTCACCAGGGAGTAGGTTAGATCGGTTACCCCTTCATTGGGTAAGCCGCAGTATACAGCGAAATCCGTCTCGCTAAATAGGAATTTTTGACCGTAGACCTGTGCAACGAGTATATCTCGATGCACTTCTTTCGCGGTCTCAAACAGTTCTTCGACTACAAGGTAGTCGATGATGAACCTGTTCTCAAGAAAGCTTCTTAGCCCGCTCCTTTCTATGGCTAAGAACATTTCTTTTACTTCATGATCCTCATATTGGTAGATTGATTCAAAATCTGCCAATAGGATTTTCTTGGCTAGGGAGTTGGTATTCATGTTTTTGAGAAGGAGAGGATTTTATCTCAAGAGTAATACTTGTGAATAGTGAACTTGTGATGTTTTGAAAAGGATTAAGGATGGTTTATATAGCCAGGGGATTCGGCTTGATCTTTAATGAGGTTAAGCATGCCTGATGATGTCATCAGCTATTTAATAGACTTAACTTGTTGAAGTAACTAATGGTTGTTTCCAAGGTAAATCTAATTATTACTAAGATAGCAATGATGAAAAATATCTATTGACAAGATGTGAGTCTCCCTCTCTTGATGATGGACACATGTCGTCATCTCGATTGTGGTAGACTTGTTTTTATTAATTACAGGCTTCATTTTTCAAAACATGCACGAAAACTCAGTCAGTCATCTCAGATTAGCCGGAAATGTTCATTTCATCAGACCAGAGTGCATATGTACTAAGCGGTTTCCCATGACCGGTTTTAGTAAGATATTTCCATTTATGAAGAAAAGTTGACTGATGTCAACAGTTGTTCAACTTTGGATTTGTTTTATCCACTTCAACCTGGTTATTTCAACCGTATAGTAAACATACATTTGATTTGAAATAATGAGGTAATCGGGCATAACCGGAGTCTTCCTCCCGGTTAGCATGTTTGATTTATTAATGGCCTATTTGAATATGGTTTGAGAAGTGATAGCTTCTCCTTGAACACATATCCCGGTTTTATATACAAGTATGCATCATGATTATATCAATTGATTAAGATTGGTAAGACCCAAGATATTTCGAAAGTGTGAAAACTTAGCTTCCTGTAGCGGTTTCGTGAAGATGTCCGCTACTTGTTGCTCGGTCGACACATATTCCAGCCGGATGTGTTTCTCCTGAACATGCTCCCGGATGAAATGGTGTCGGATGTCGATATGCTTCGTTCTTGAGTGTAACACCGGATTGTATGTGATCGCTATGGCGCTGGTGTTGTCACAAAAGATTGGAGACTCCTTGGCTTCTATTCCGAAATCCCTGAGTTGCTGTTGAATCCAGAGGAGTTGTGCACAACAGCTTCCAGCCGCTAGGTACTCCGCCTCTGCGGTTGAGGTTGCAACGGATGTTTGTTTCTTGCTGCTCCAAGTGACTAACCGGTCACCCAGGAACTGACAGGTTCCACTTGTACTCTTTCTATCGATTTTGCACCCCGCGTAATCGGCATCTGAGTAGCTTATTAGATTGAAGCTCGAGTCTTTTGGGTACCAAAGTCCCACTTCTTGAGTTCCCTTCAGATATTTTAATATTCTTTTGGCCGCCGTATAATGAGATTGCTTTGGGTTTGCTTGGAACCTTCCGCACACTCCAACCGCAAACAGAATATCAGGTCGGCTTGCCGTGAGATACAACAGCGATCCGATCATTCCTCGATATGCTGTGATGTCAACGGCTTGACCATCTTCATCTTTGTCCAGCTTCACGGAAGGACTCATCGGCGTAGCCGCTTCGGCACATGTATCCATCCCGAATTTCTTCAGCAGTTCGGCTGTGTACTTCGGTTGGCTTATAAAGATTCCGGCTTCCATCTGCTTAACCTGAAGTCCTAGAAAGAAACTCATTTCCCCCATCATACTCATTTGAAATCTATCAGTCATCATTTTAGAAAACTTTTCACATAATTTTGGATCGGTTGATCCGAATATAATATCATCAACATAAATTTGAACAAGTAAAATTTGTTCCTTTCTTTCAAATTTGAAAAGGGTTTTGTCTACCGAACCGATTGTAAATTTGCGATCAAATAAGAATTGAGTCAAAGTATCATACCAAGCTCTTGGAGCTTGTTTCAAACCATAAAGGGCCTTATTCAGCCGGTAAACGTGATTTTCATGTTCTGGATTTTTAAAACCTGGAGGTTGGTTAACATACACCTCTTCATTTACTTTGCCGTTTAGAAAAGCGCTTTTTACATCCATTTGATAAACTTTGAAATTTTTAAAAGCTGCATATGCTAAAAATATTCTAATGGCCTCAAGTCTAGCTACAGGGGCGAATGATTCTTCAAAATCAATGCCTTCTTCCTGCTTATAGCCTTGAGCCACTAACCGGGCTTTGTTCCTCGTAACTAAACCGTCTTCATTGAGTTTATTTCTGAATACCCATCGTGTGCCTATAACCGGTTTGTTTTTCGGTCTAGGGACTAGGTACCAGACTTTATTTCTCTCAAACTCGTTTAATTCCTCTTGCATTGCCAAGATCCAATCTGGATCTGACAGTGCTTCATCCACCTTTTTCGGCTCAATTTGTGATATGAAAGCAGAGTTTCCATAGTGATCCAAATTTTGTTGCCTAGTTCGGACGGGTGAGGATATGTTACCTATTACTAGCTCAAGAGGATGATTTTTGTTCCTTCTGAGGTTAATCCGAGACGTGTCTACCAAGCTTTCGGTTGGCTGATCAAGGTTAGACTGATCGGTAGGTTGAACAGAGTCAGACCGACCAATTTCTTCAGTAGAAACTGAAGCGTCAACTTTCTACGGTAAAGCAGCTTGATCAGGCTGAATTTCAACATCAACCGCTTGGTCCTTGACAAAGCGTCTAAAAACCGGAACCTCGTCTTCATCATCAGAATAGATATTGAAATTTTCCATTCTGTTGTGAAGGTCGAAGGGTAATGCAGTGTTACGCTCAACCGATTCATCGAAAACAACGTGTGTGGTTTCTTCAACTGTTAAAGTCCTAGTACTGTATATTCTGTAGGCTTTACTCACGGCTGAATATCCCAACATTATTCCCTCATCGGATTTAGCATCAAAAGCGGTCAAGTAATTCTTGCCGTTATTGTGAACAAAGCATTTACTACCAAAAATTCGAAAATACCGTATACTTGGAATTTGATCAAAATAAATTTCAAAAGGAGTTTTCGAAAACCGTTTAGTTACTAAAGATCGATTTTGTGTATAGCAAGCGGTATTGATAGCTTCAGCCCAAAACTTTTGAGCGATACCCGAATCGGCTATCATTGACCTTGCGGCTTCCTTGAGAGTTCGGTTTCTTCTCTCAGCCAGGCCATTTTGTTGAGGAGTTCTGGCACTAGACAACTCGTGCCTAATACCGGAGTCATCAAGAAAAGTAGTTAAATTACTGTTTATAAACTCAGTTCCTCTATCACTTCTGATTTTATTTACTCGAATAGATTTTTCATTTTGTATTCTCAAAATCAGTTTAATCAAGTTTGAAGATGCTTGATTTTTAGAAGCTAGAAAAGTAACCCAAGTAAATTTGGAATAATCATCAATAACCACCATAGTATAATGCATGCCACCTAAACTGGTTACTTTAACCGGACCAAACAGATCCATATGCAGGAGTTCTAAGCATCTTTCAGATTGATAATTTCCTTTACTTTTGAAAGATGATTTCACTTGTTTCCCCATTTGACATGCAGCACATACTTTATCTTTTGAAAACTTAACATTTGGAAAACCGTGGACTAGTTCCTTGGAACAAATAAAGTTAATCGTTTTGAAGTTCAAGTGATTTAGCCGTTTATGCCAAAGCCAGTTTGGGTCATTTCCGGCTATCATACACACAGGTTTTTCGAAATCAGTTTTCCAATTTACTTTGTAAATATTTCCTATCCGGTTACCGGTTAGCAAAGTGTCATTATTTTGATTTTTGACCAAACATGAGTTTTTATGAAATTCAACTTTGTAGCCCACATCACACATTTGGCTTATGCTTAACAGGTTAAAGCTTAGTTTTTCTACCAGTAGCACATTATTTATGGATAGTTCACCATGGACAATCTTACCCTTGCCCACGGTTTTACCTTTTGAGTTATCCCCGAATGTGATGAATGCTCCGGTTTCGTACTTGATGTCGGTCAGTAGCTCCTTGTTTCCGGTCATATGCCTTGAGCATCCACTGTCCAAGTACCATTCAGAATTCTTTAACCGGTTGCTCCTCCTAACCTGCAACAAACAATTATTTACACCTTTTTGGTACCCACATTTAGTTGGGTCCATGGTTGATTAGTCCCTTTGGGATCCAGACTTGAATGAGTCGGATCACTTTCCCGGTTATTGTTTTGATGATATTTGGCTTAACTTCTTGGCCGTTGCTCAAGAATGCCTTATGTGGTGATGAGCTTCTTTGATGTCGAGTTTTATTTGTTTTACTTGGTTTCCAGTTGGCTTTCCTTCTCTCAGGATGAAGCCATTTTTCAGATTCGTTAGGACCTACATATTTCAGCGTTTCTTCCGGTTTTAGGTCATTTTCGGTTTGTGAACTTTTGACAAATTTTATAAATGGAAGATTATTTTTCGTTAGTTTCATCCCGTTAGATTGTTTTGTTTCATTTTGTTTACTTGGTTCATAGCCGATGCCATATCTACACTTCGGATGTCTTTTATAGTTACACATTTGCTTCACTGCTTGACGTGATCTCTCCCACGCAGCCGTGACGTACATTGCTCTTTCATCGGTTTCGGTTACCGGTTGAACTGTCTCCTCATTGTCTGAGAATAGTTCATCCGGTTCATACGTTTCGATTTTATGGTCGTTATCATATTCATTATTTATTTGTTCGGTTTTAGGTTCTACAAGAGTTGGTATATACGCAGATATATTTCTGAACTCAGCAACCATTTGGTTGAGTGCAGAAACTAGATCTTCTTTAGTAAACTCATCAGAGGAGAAATCAAATACCTCTTCGTCGTTTGCCATGAAGCAGGTTACTTTCTCTTCACCATCTTCATTATCGGAGTATGCCCACTCGCTTCCACCGTCAGATGCAATGAGTGCTTTTTGAATCTCCTTTCCTTCATCAGCATGTTGATCATCTCCTCTTCGGTAGTCATTTCGTTGGTTATTGTTGTTTCCCCGATAATTGTTTCCTTGATAGTTGTTTCCCTGATACCGGTTGCCTTGATAGTTATTCCCTTGATAATTATTTCCTTGATAAAATCCTTCCGGTTTTCTATCGTCTCTTCTTGGTTTTCTACATTCTGACCTGAAATGTCCAAAACCATCACAGTTATAACATCTCTTGTTTGATTTATCTACATAGTTATAATTAAAATCATTATTAGATGGTGGCTGGCTCTTCTTCATGAATTTCCCGAATTTCTGGGCTAGCATTGCCATCACATCGTCGGTAATTTGATCGGTGTTTTTGACTGGAGCCGGTGCGGTTGATACTGGAGCCGCCGGTTCCACCGATGTGACCAAAGCTCTTGTTGCGGTTGATGTGGATGCTTCATCTTCGATCCGAGACTTGATCTCGAATTCGTAGGCTTTCAGGTCCTCAAACACATCATGCAACTTCATCTGCCCAAGGGTACTTGATTCCCTCATCACCATGGTCTTGATATCCCACGTGCTTGGCAAAGATCTTAGAGCTTTGATGATCACTTCTCGGTTGTCATACTTCTTTCCGAGTGTTTGAAGCTCGTTTACTACGCTGGTGAACCGGTTGCTGAATTCCTTCATATTTTCTCCCGGTTTCATCCTTATGTTTTCATACTTCTGCGTAGCCACCAAGATTTTGTTCTCCTTGGTTCTTTCATTTCCCTCGTGGATCTGAATAATCGTTTCCCAGGCTTCCTTTGCATTTTCGCACTCTGATATTTTGTTCAAAGTGTTGTTATCTATAGCTTTATAGATATGCCTCATGCAATGGTTGTCCAGGTTGCTTCTTCTCCGATCTTCACTCGTCCACTGGCTTTCCTCCTTGTTGATCTTGATCGGTCCCTCTTTCAGGACTCGGCTCATCTCATCATCTAACGTTATCAGATGTAGATACATCTGTTTCTTCCAACTGCTAAATGCTTCGCTGTTTAGCATTGGCGGCTTGTCGCTGTGGGTCATGCTTCCCATCTTTTTAGGTTGCTTGAGTGCTAAGAACCTCGCTCTGATACCACTTGTTAGGATCGGGGACGCCCTTGGAGGACCGGGGTGTTTTCCGGTTTCAGTAAGGGTGGCCGCTTACACAACACACAACTCTTTTGGTGATAGTCCGGTTAGAGACTAAAACCTTTCTCAGCACTGCACAACCTGTCACAGACTCTTGAACCGGGTTCAAGGGCGGAAATGTCTGTTTCAGGTTGAAGCAACGTTTGCGACTTTAGATGATGTTTAAGAAGGAGTCGGTTTAATGGAGGTGAGTGACCGGTTTTAGGAGTATGATTAGTTTGCGGTTTTCATTAAGAAAGCGGTAAATGAAAGTGAAGGAAAGAACACGAGACAAAGATTTGTTTATGGATGTTCGGAGCAAACCCTCCTACGTCACCCCTTCCTCTCAGGTTATGAGAAGGATCTTCACTAACTCTGTAGAGTTACAATTACACTTCCGGTCGAGCCCAACTTCGCTACTCGCCGGTTACACCAAACTCACACTTTGATGTAATACAACTACTCAACACAATAACACACAATGAACTTCCGGTTTTAGGCACACCGGTTTTGGAATGCAGGACTTTATCTCTCTAGAATTTATTGCTTTATGACTTTCAGAATTTATGATGCTCACAACTACAACTACCGAACTGCATTGAATGAAGACGTTTGATCTTCCTTTTATAGCTGAAAGTAGCTAACGGCTACTTTCTTCTCTCTCTTCTGGATTGGTTGATCGTCATCACGCCTGTTTGCAGAAAGGTTGCTTGCACGCTTCAACTTCCTCAACACCTGGCATTCATGCAGCAGCTCTGAGCATAAGATGACATAGCCGGTTTTCAGATTGATACACGTGTTGAACATCGGCCTCCGGTTGTCAGCATCGGATCAACAAAGCATCATTGCTTTCCTCGCATGCTTCTGATCGGATCCGATCTTCTTTTATTCTTTCGAGACACGTTTCTTCCGTCATGGTACGTCACTCTTGAATTTTGAATCTTCTAACTTTTGTTCTGAACCATCCGGTTTTTTTGTGCCTTGTGCTGTATCATCCGGTTGGAGAGTAAAATCTTTCTTCTTCGTTAACCGGTCGCTTGAGAGAGTAGAACCGGTTCCTCTGATCTTTAACTTGATCACTTGAGACTGGTTTCTTTGAAGTGGTAGCAACCGGTTTTTGATTCCCCAACCGGTTCATACGGTTTTTAGAAGTACCTGCACATAAAGATTAGCCTCTATTTAGTTCGTCTGGCCGGTTCTAAAATTAACCTACTTAATTTTTCTATCACTAGAGTTTTCATAAGGGGTTTGTTTTTTAGTTACGCTGGAGAAAAGATTTTTGCATTGTGTCCTTCGCGCCCAATGTGCTCGAAGACGGTTTTATTTTTTAAAAGTCTGGCTATCAAAAGATTTATTGGATCTACATTAAAAATGACATTGGCCTTCAATATATTTTAATGTTGTACCTATTGTAGTTCAACAATAAATGAAGATTAATGCCTTGATAGTTGTTATCTAAATGTGCATTTGTTACCCCGAGAGTTGAAAAATAATTACCAAATATTTCATTACATTTGCATTAAAAACGGCATTGACCTTCAATATATATTAATGTTGTACTGTTGTAGTTCAGCAATAACTAAAGATTAATGCATTTATAGTTGCTATCTAAATGTGCATTTGTTACCCGAGAGTTGAAAAATAATTACCAAATATGTCAATGCATCTGCATTAAAATTTGAATTTACCTTCAATATATATTAATGTTGTACTTATTGCAGTTCAACAATAACTGAATATTAATGCATTGATAGTTGCTATCTAAATGTGCATTTGTTACCTGAGAGTTGAAAAATAATTACCAAATATGTCATTCCATCTGTATTAAAATCAACATTGGCCTTCAATATATATTAATGATGTATCTATTGCAGTTCAGTGTTATATTCCAGTTTAATGCATAGGTGGTTCCAAAACTCTTTAGTCCAAAATTAATTTGCGATATATATTGTTTAATGTAAAAATTATTTCAGTCACCTTTAGTGGAAATTTTTTAATATACCGCATAAATATTTTTTTTTTCGCCAACACTCCCTCCCACTCTATCATTTATCTCATATTATTCTCTCTCTCCAAACCTCTTTCTCCATTCTCGCCGCCCAGATCCCCAAATCCTAGCCAAACCCCATCGCCTCCCATCGTTGATTCTCTAATACCATGCCGCCCCATTCTAGCCAAACCTCGTTGAACCCTAAAGCTTCTCAATACCCCGATTCTCAATACCCAATTCTTCAATACCCCGTCGTCTCCCATCGCCGCCTCCCATCGCCGACTATAGATTCATTATTTAATTTCATTTATCCGATTCTCAACGAGTGTCTTCTCTTTCTTCATGGTAACTATTCTTATTCTTGTATATTGATTTTATTTTCCCTAATAGTTTTCCTTAATTGTAACTGTATTTTAATGGTTGTTCTTCTTAACTTCGTTTTCCCAAAATCAGTACAAAAATAATCAATATGGTTGGTTGTTTTCTCTAATTTCATTTTTCCTAATTTCTTTTTCCCTAATAGTTTTCCCTAATGGTTGATTGTCTATTTTTTTTTTTTGAGAAAAACGACATAGCGTCATTTCATTAAAAATTCTCAAAAATGGGAAAAAAACCACGAGTTTAAGAGATCATTCTAGACAGACCTAGAATGATTTTAAAGTCGTAACATTCTGAATAAAAGCTAAAAAGCTAAAAACATAAATGAATTATCTGATTATAATACTTTTCATTCTAGTGAGTTTAAAAAACGGTAAATTCCAGTTCCTACAGATATTCCGGTTCTGCTCCGTGCTTGAAATTCTTGTCCACGTTCCCGCGAGGGCGTTGCAATCCGATACAATATCTTTCCATAGCTCTTCAACGCTCCTGCGGGTTCTGTCATATACCTTGCATTCCGTTCTTTCCAAATATTATACATTACTGCTCTAAAGCCGCACTTGAACATGTTTGTTGCAAATCTATTTCTCTTGGCTTTGAGTAGTGCTGCATCTTTGATTTCATTCCATTCGCTCGGGAAACTGATCAGCTCCAAGATTTTATAGAATCTGTCCCAAAGCTCTAGAGCAATACAGCAGTTCCCGAATAGGTGATCTATGGTTTCTTCATTTCCTCTACATAGAAGACATTTCGTGTCCGGGATGCTCATATACTTGCTGATACGATCATGAGTGTTGTGTCTTTCCCAGAAGGTGAGCCATAGGATGAACTGGTGTCTAGGGAAAATCTTCGTTGACCATACAAGAGGAGCCCATTCTACTTTCTGTGTTTTTTCCCAGGTTACCTCCCATATTTTCTTCGATACCAGCTTCCCATTGTCCTCATCTTTCAATTCATGAATATCTGGTCTGTTGTTTAGTTGTATGTTACTTATATGATCAAGTATCCTCTGTCCTTCTGGACTTCTTCTCATGAGTGAGTCTCAATTACCGTCTTTAATGTCTTTGATTTTCGCTTCTGTGCAGTCCCTTCTGATGCGGGTATTTTGAAAATCCTTCTTGTGGATGATAGACTGGTTTTCGAACTAGGGGTCGTACCAGAATATAGTACATTTCCCATCCCTTAACCGGATGTCATAAAGATCTGCAACATCGCTTCTTAGTTTAAGAATCTTTTTTAGAGACCAGCTCATACCTTCATGAATTTTGCAGGTCCAGATATTGGTTTCGTTTTTCATAAACCTCGTATGCACCCATTTGATCCATAGTGACTCTTGATTGTGCTCTAAAGCCCACAGATGCTTGAAGGTGAGATCCTTGTTCCACTCGATACAGTTCTTCAAGCCGATGCCTCTCTCGTCCTTCGGTTTACAGAGAGCGGTCCATTTGAATTTTTTTCCTCCTCTTCCGCTACTGCCCCAGATAAAGTTCCTCATCATTGTATCGATCTCCTTCATTACCTTCTTTGGAATGACCATTTGCTGTGCCCAGTAGCCAACTATGCCCATAACCACGGTTTTGATAAGTTCGATCCTCCCTGCATAAGAAAGTTTTTTCGCTGCCCAGCCAGATATCATGTTTTTTACCTTTTCAATCAGCGACTTGTAGTGTGAGATCACGATCTGCTTCGCGGTTAACAGAATTCCTAAGTACCTTACGGGAAAATTGCCTTCCTTGATGCCCATGATGTTGAAGATGTCCTACTTCGTTTCGTTATTCACGCCTCCATAAAATTCCACAAATTTTCTTTCATTAATAGTTAAACCTGTAACCTTAGAAAAGAACGTTAGTGCATCCTTAATAGTTTTAATAGCATAAAGGCCTACGTGCGCTAGAATGAACAAATCGTTAGCAAAGCATAAATGGGTTTCCTCCTCTACCTCACAGAATGGGTGAAAGATGTATGGACGATTCTTTCGGAACATCGCGAAGATTCTCTCAAATATCGTCATGATAGCTACGAAAAGGTAAGAAGAGAGGGGGTCCCCTTGCCTTACCCCGTTTTCACCCTTGAAATAGCCTCCGTGGACTTCATTGACACTAACAACAAAGCGGGATGATGAAACACACTGCAAAATTTAATCAATAAAAATCATAGGAAAAACAGATACAACCTGAAAGTCTCGAATGACTTCCCATCTAACAGAGTCGAAAGCTTTCTTGATATCTATTTTGAAAGTCACTCTCGGGGATATTTTCTTATTCCCGTAGCCTTTTAAAAGGCTCTGCATGAGAAGAATATTATGAGAGATTGTCCTATCGGGGATGAATGCAGATTTGTTAAGATTTATAATTTTTCCTATGACATTTTTAAATCATTTAGAAATTATTTTTGAAATTATTTTATAAATCACATTGCAGCAGGAAATTGGTCTGAAATCTTGTACTTTCTCTGGTACCGCAGTTTTGGGGATCAAGGTTATGACTGCTGTATTCCATTGCTTTAACATCTTCCTGTTCTTGAAAAACACCAGAACCCCATCAGTAACGTCTTTACCCACAACCGACCAATTGTCTTTGAAGAACTGTGCATTAAACACATCAGGACCCGGACTTTTATTCCCATCAATACTAAACAGAGCTTCTTTAACCTCAACCCCTCGTGACCACCCTTATCAACTCGCGACTATCTTCTACAGAAATTTTCTTATCAATAATCTGGTACAAAGTATTCAGGTGACTTTGATGTTGCTTTCTTGTATCCATAAACTACTTATAGAAATCGATATCCAAATCTTGTACACCCTTTTGACCCTAAACATATTCACCATCATCATTCTTCAGCATGTGTACATTGTTTCTCATGTTTCTAGCCTTGCATTTTCTGTAGAAGAAAGCTGTGTTTTTGTCACCCAACCAGAGCCAGCTTTGTCTTTATTTCTGTCTAATAAAATTCTCTTCAAGAAGACTTAGCTTCCTGAAATTTTCAAGCGCATCCCTTTCTGTTTCATTGAGTTGTTCATTATTATCATCCCTTAATAACATTTTCTAAACTTCTTCCAATTCTTCTCTAGCAGCCAAAACTCTATTAGAGATATTGTTGAACTTCTTCTTGTCAAAGCTTTGGAGTTGATTCTTCAAGAGTTTAAGGTTCTCAGAAACTCTGTACATGTTGGATCCCCTGACATCTATAGACCATACGCTTTCGAGAATACCATTGAAAATTTTAAAGGCCTTTTGAACATTTCTTCCTTTTCAAGAACAATTTAATTGGACAGTGATCAGATATACCCGGATTCAGAACATGAAGTTGACTTCTCGGAAATTGGTTAATCCAATTCTCATTTACCAGACATCTGTAAATTCTATTTCTTCTAATTTTCTCATTCCCTCTCGTAGAAGACCAAGTGAAGAAATTCCTAAAATTGGTAGGCTCGATATAACCCATATCTCTGATACAGTCATTAAAGTCAATCATATCCCGAGTTTTTTCAGATTTTGGGCTACGATCAAATTTGTTTCTGGTTACGTTGTAATCACCAAGGACAGCCCAAAATTTATCACTACCGATCAAGTTTCTAAGACAATTTCAGAGGAGTCTTCTGTTAGTGTTTGAGTTGCTAGCATAGACAATAGCAAGATTAAATGGTTGATTATCTTGTTGTCTATTGAGAATGCATTACAAAATATTAAATTTCTCAAATTTATATATTTTATATAGATAATGTCTAACATTTATGATACTTTGAAACTCATGTAAACACAATATTTTATGTAATGATCTTTAATTTTTTATAATTAATGTTTAAAGTTGTAAATAAAAATTAAAACTTAAATGAGTCATTTTTTATATAACAAAATTTAATTAAGATGAAAATCTATATTTATATTTTGATTCAATTTATTTAATAGAATTTTTTTTATTTTATATCTTAATTAATTCGCTTTTATATTTGTCTGTTTGCATCGCACGAAATTCTCCTAATATATATAATAACAATACCTTGGTAAAAAAAACCTTAAGACCTAATATGATCTTAACAATCTAGGAGATGACAAACCTTCCTTCAAATCTACTTTTGTTCTAGGTAAGACAATTTCAAGATGATTAAAGACAAGGTTTCATCAAGTTTGACCAAATTTTATTATCTCATCTTAATGAAAAGAATCCAAATTGAACCGATATGAAAACTTTTAATTTGAATTCAGAAAAATAACTTAGTTTCTTTTATTACAGTAGACTTCACTTTTGCACCCAAAATTAAAATAAATTTGTCCGGTCCAATATGATGATTGGTAGTGAAGACCAACAACACGAAAATCATTTTGAAATCGGTTGTCCTTTTGAACTTTGTCCAAACTGGTTTCTAAGAGTACTCAAAAGTTGGATAAATTAATATTTTCAAATTTCTCAGTTCAAAAAATCAAGAATTTTTATTATAATATTACTATTTAACAAAATGTTTAAAATAATTATTTATACGCTCGTTTTCGTGTCCAAACACAACTTTGTAAAAATTCTCAGAAATTTTAAAAGTTGATACGTTCATAATAACTAGTTCAAAAAATTATAAATTTTGATTATAATATTTTTTTTGCAATATTTCAGGAATGTACACATAAGATAAATAAAGAGAAAAACATGTAAAATCGAGCGGTTCAAGACTCGGTCAACACTAGGGGTGAGCAAATGGGTAAAACCAATTCATTTTATCCGATCCGTATTAAATCCAAACTAAGTTTATCAAATCCGTAATCCAAACCATTTTACTAATTATTACGGATTGGATTGAAAATGGTTTGGATAATCCAACCTAAAAAATATTTATTTATATCAGCTTGAAATTAGTCAACAATTTTTTTTTAATTTTTTAAAATTTTTTTTTTTAAAATTCGAATTTTTTATTATTATTAAATTTAAATCTGAAAAAAATAATAAAAATAAAAATAATAATAAAAATAAATAAAAATAAAAATAAATATTGTTGTCAAGTGATGATAAGTAAAATATATATTATATTAAGATGAAATTTAATTTAAAGAAAATTAATTAAAAAATATATTTTTATTTAGATAGTTTGGATAATTTGTATAATCTGGATAATCTTAATCCAATCCAATTTAATTCAATCCAAACTCAATCCAATCCGATCTCAGTCCAATCCGAAATATCCAATCCGAATTAGTATTTAGGAATCGAATTGGATTGGATTTCGGATTAAACCACCCAATGTTCACCCCTAGTCAACTTTGTCAAAAATTAGTGAATCACGTAGAGTAACATCAGCATTTTTATCAACAGAGCGTATGCACGGAGGAGCCCTTTGTATGTTCTTCATTTGGTATCTTCTGACTAGAGGAAGATCAACACTAACACAAAACTTTAAATGTTTACCTAAATCGCAATTCTTGATAGATTTGGATGTTTTTGGAAAGTTTACACAAAACCTCTCAACCCAATTTTACTTTGAAGCCTTTAAACTTGAAGCATTTTTGAAAAAGGGCAAAGTGTCAAAAATCAAATTGAAACTAAGTTTATCAAATCCGTAATCCAAACCATTTTACTAATTATTACGGATTGGATTGAAAATAGTTTGGATAATCCAAACTAAAAAATATTTATTTATATCAGCTTGAAATTAGTCAACAATTTTTTTTTAATTTTTTTTAAAATTTTTTTTTTAAAAAATTCGAATTTTTTATTATTATTAAATTTAAATCTGAAAAAATTAATAAAAATAAATAAAAATAAAAATAAATATTGTTGTCAAGTGATGATAAGTAAAATATATATTAAATTAAGATGAAATTTAATTTAAAGAAAATTAATTAAAAAATATATTTTTATTTAGATAGTTTGGATAATCTGGATAATCTTAATCCAATCCAATTTAATTCAATCCAAACTCAATCCAATTCGATCTCAGTCCAATCCGAAATATCCAATCCGAATTAGTATTTAGGAATCGAATTGGATTGGATTTCGGATTAAACCACCTAATACTCACCCCTAGTCAACTTTGTCAAAACTAGTGAATCACGTAGAGTAACATCAACATTTTTATCAACAGAGCGTATGCACGGAGGAGCCCTTTGTATTTTCTTCATTTGGTATCTTCTGACTAGAGGAAGATCAACACTAACACAAAACTTTAAATGTTTACCTAAATCGCAATTCTTGATGGATTTGGATGTTTTTGGAAAGTTTACACAAAACCTCTCAACCCAATTTTACTTTGAAGCCTTTAAACTTGAAGCATTTTTTAAAAAGGGCAAAGTGTCAAAAATCAAATTGAAACTAACATACCCTCGATTTTAAATCCATAACTTGAGCCTTAGTGCTTCAAAAATAGATTCTACCCACATGTGGAAAGATGGATAGAATGATACCAGTCTCATGTCATCATTCGATGTACAAGGAACCTTGAATTACCTCACAAGACGATTCAAGTGCATTAGCTTAGCTCTTAAAGCAAACTTATGTTATGTGCCCCTTTAAAATTTCATAATTTTGTTCTACTCAATCATTTAGAATAAATGAGCTGCCATTGGAAATGTTTTTGACTTAAATTTAGATTAATAGCAAACAACATCCATGGATAGACCTACGACCCACGATAGGTCGCCCGTAAGTCAACATCTCCAATTTGAGGCCATTGAAGTTCCATAGAAAAATATATGGACATATGACATGTTTTGACTTTGATAAACAACATGAAAGTTGTAGTTAAATAAATGATCACATTTCCAACAAGTCCAAACTCAACCTCTATGGTGGTCTAAGTCGTTTATAAGAGCAAGTCTCTGTCTACATAAAGTAGCTGAAGACGAAATTAAAAAGAGGCTCAACTTAAAAAAATCATCACTCAATGGCTTAGACTAATTCAAGTTGGATAATGCAACTGGACTCGTTACTTACTAAGTCCAATCAACCGAAACTCATCCTAGGCCCCGAGACACGGCCTAATCAATTCACTAAGTCGGTAGTAAGTTGGAACCGACATATCCAATGCCTAAGGGTATTTAAATACATTTTCCTCCAATTTTGAGGTAGTTAACTAAATCTTAGATTATTTCCCTAAATTCTAGTGAGATATACACTTCAGAACATCCTTTAGAGTAAAGGGAGAAACCGAGAGCTCGTAGATCCATTTCTCCGACGAGTATGTTTCCTCTCCGGCAAAAGCTTTTAGAACTTAGTTGATCCGGTGTTTGTAGTTCGTTTCTAGTGTTTTTCTCATCTTTAAAATCAGTTGTAATCTCAGATCATTGTATCAATTTATACTTCAGTTATAAATTTTCTTTGGATTGTTTGAATTGCCTGTTCAATTATTTGTGTAATATTTTGATTGGTTAACCATTAGCTAAAAAAAATCTTAGGTTAGATGGTTACTAGATTAGCCTAGGCTCATAGACGAAGCTAGATTATCTTAGGTTTGAATTTAGTATGTCGAACCTTCTTCTCCAATGTCGAAGGATGAACCTGCCAGTTTCGCCTAAGTTTTGCAGTCATTTAGTTTGGCTAAATATTTATAAAAAGAATTAATATCTGAAATTTTAAATGAAAAAATAGGATTGTAAACATTTATAAATAATAAAATAATTTTAAATTATTATTATTATTTTAATATGATTAATAATTTGAATATATATATATATATATATATATTATTTATAATCCATTTTTCTAACTTAACCGCATTAAGTCTTAATGTGGATATCCTCCCCCTCCATCAGATATGCTGGGTTTGAACATGTGGGTTTGAACATGTGAGGCGATAAGTTATGTGTCTAGTTTAATAGTTAGGTACGTTAAGCTATGTGTGTTTAACCCTTATCATATTTTTTTATATCATATTTATAATTATAAAATTAATAATAATTTCAAACAAATTTTTTTTAAATAATAAGTTTATTTTTAAATGTTTAATTAGATTAAAAAATTTAATTTATATATAAATCTAATTATAATAGATTTTATTTATAATAACTATTTAAATATTTACTAAATAAATTACAATTAAATTACGTAAAGTAAATAAGAATATAGAATAAAATAATTTTATACAATGATTTTGTTTTGAAATCTTCTAATGAGATTAAAAATTCTAAATTTATGTATATTTTTATTTATAATATTAAAATATATAATAATGTTTTTTTAGAAAATGATGCATGTATATAATAGTGTAAGTATATAACATACAAATATGACATGACAATATAAAAAGTTAACAAACATGAAAATAAGAAAGAAAAAATACATAATAATTGTTTTTAATACTATAATTTTTGTTATGTGTAATTTGTAGTCTAAAATAATTAAATAAATACCCAAAATACCTATAAATACTAAAAATAAAATAAATGAACATAATTTTTATTATGTTCTCAAAATTATTTTTGTGTAATAATTTGGTAAAGAAAAATAAAAGAAGGGTTAAATATTCAAGTTTAAATAACCTTTTAATAAATAAAAACTAATTATCTAGCGCGGCTGAAATTAAAGAATCTCGGATGCAACAAGAATTTCATCCATCGGATCAGCGTTGGATTTTCATCCCGTGTCCAGAAACACGCCGCGTAGCCGGTTGTAACTAAAGTAACACGCGCTCGGGTCCACACATGATCAGTTAACGGGTCACTAACCCCATTAACCAAGATGCCCGATCGACAGATGGACCGCCAACGGAACGCAACGACGTGTTTCATATTAAATGAAACGACATTGTTTTGGTCGTCTTTTCCATTGAGACAGAGAAAACATCGGATAGTCGCGCTCGACGCCTGTGATCCTTCCAAAAACATTATCTCCGCCATTATTCATCCATATCCCTCCAAACTTTACCCATTTACACGTCTCTCCCTCGCCATCATATCCCTAAGGATTGAAGTCAAAATGTATTCTAGAACTAGGCCTGCGAGGACAAAACAAAAACGAAGATGTACTTCAGAAGAAAAATCGAATATGAATGACTTCGAAACCGACCTAGATAGAGTATAAATACTCCCTAGTTATTCTTCTTTCAATTCATCGAACAAAATCCAACAATCATGGCCTGCTTAAAGATTTTTATTGGAGCTCTAACCACTAGTTTTTGAATAAACTGTTCCGCTGATCTAAGTTTTGAACCAGAGCTTTAGAAAGCTTCCTAAATATCACATAAGTGTTCTCCAATCACAAGTAAGCTTACAGACCATCTGTAATTCAAGTTGTGATTTAAAATTGAATTTTTTCAAGTTCGGTCGGGTTGATATTATTTATGGCTCAACTTTGTGCTTTCTATAGTTAAAATCGATCCTTAGATGATTTCCAAGCTTTCTATCGAAAGAGATTTCATTAATTCAACCTCAATCAAAAAAATTCCAAAGCGAATTTAAAAATCTGGAAATTTTGAAATTTGTGTTCTTAAGCTTTTGAGCTTTATTCTGATCCAAATAGTTGCCTAACATGTTTGTAAACATGTTAGGATAAGTTTCAAATCATATTACATACATCCCGATCATGTTTGATAGAACTGAAATTTTTAAAAATAAAGGTTTAAATTTCTGTTTAAAATTTGTTAAAAAGCTTGTTTGATGTTCTTGTTTTGGTTGTTTTCAATTTTAAACACTATTTGGAAGTTGTTGGAACAAGAATTATTCCATGAAATGGCCTAATTCAAAAGTTCTCAAATTTTCCTTACAAATTGTTTTAAAAAATCAATCGTTTTAGGGTTCGATTGATCGGTTTTAGGATTAAGGATTATGATCCCGCATCCAACCGAGTTGATAACAAATTACCGATCGCATTTTCGTGATTTATATCAAAAGTTGCAAACCTGCAATTTTATACCAAATGAAGAACACTCGGTGTTCTGGACCGACTCATGTAGGACCGATGAATGAGAAAATTAACTTAGGACCAGTGTTCTTGAGTTGGGACCGAGCTCTAGGACCGATGTTCTTGAGGGACCGAGGCCTAGGACCAGTGTTCTTGATCTAGGACTGAGAATTCCAACCTTGGGACCGAGCCTCCCAAACTTGGGATCGAGGATCTCAACCATGAGTTATCCCCAGACCGAGAGGTTTCTACACCTCGACTAAGAAACCTAGCCCCAAGCTAGTCTAGGACCGATAAGCTTTTACCCTAGACCGGTAATTTCAGCCAAGGACCGGGAGTCCTTGGCACCCTAACCTAGGGACTCCAGTCCTCCAACTGAATGTCCTGAACCACGATCAAGAGCTCCCTTGGTCTAGACCGAGTCTCTCCGGTCATAGACAAAAAAAAATGGACCCAACCCTTAGAACTCTGGTCCTAAGGCTTGTTTGGTTCTATTTTTTAAAACCCAAAATTATTTTTGTAATTTTGGAACCCCCAATTAATTTTCAAATATTTCCGAGATGTCAGAAAATGAATTCAAAATATTTTTGGAATATTTCACAATCAAATATTATGACTAAGGCTCCGTTTGGAATTTATTTTTAAATTATAATACATTTTCTAATATATTTCAGGTCTTTTACTCAATCTTTGTTAAATACAATTACAGGTACACACTTTTAAATAATTTTGTACAATTATTTACGTAATTTAAACTTGTCATTGTTTAAGACCATGGACTACTTATTAAAAGAAATAAATCTTTTGAAAGCCCTTTCCCAAGAATAATTAAAAAACAAACCCCTTATGAAAACTCTAGTATAAATTACGTTTACAAACGTACATTTTACTATGTGTTCTAAAATTAATTGGCGACTCTGTTTTTAAATAAATAATCTTTTCTTAAATTAATTATATTAAATTAAATTAAACCGGATTTCAAATCAAATTTTCGATTGGTTACAACAAATCCATAGATTATTAAAATTTGAATAAAAATAATTATTTTTACCTAGTTAATTTTAAAAAAATAACTAGCACGCAAATAAATGTTAATACCATCGAACTTCGAGCTACCCCGGACGCCGTATTACGAGACACTTGCTAATCTATGTACTAGGGATTTCTCAGGGTTACAAATATATTTATATTTAAATTAGAATTTTTAATGTTATTAAAAATTTAAAAAGAAATTAGTGTTTAACAAATAGTTAATTTTACATTATCCTTAATTTTAATAATTATAAATAAAATATATGTACAAAACTAAATTATATATTTTTATATATATTAGAATTTTTTATGAGATTAAAATTTTAAAAATAAATTATTGTTTAAAAATTATTACATTTGAAATTATTCTTAATTTTAATAATTATATATAAAATATATACAAAACTAAATGAATAAAAAAATTAAATTTTTTTTTATTACTTTTTAATTATAATAAATAATAAAATTTTAATTATATATATATACTAACAAAGATTGTTTAAGTCTAAGATAATAACCATTTGAAATTATTCTTAATTTTAATAATTATATACAAAATATATATATAAAACTAAATGATTAAAAAAATTAAAATTTTCTTTTATTACTTTTTGTTTATAATAAAATAATAAAATTTTAATTATATATATATATATATATATATATATATATATATATATATATATATATATATATATATACTAACAAAGATTGTTTAAGTCTAAGATAATAAATAGCCTTATTTTTACTTCTCAACCCATTATTAGTAGGGGTGGCCAAAAAATCCAATTCGAAAGACCCGATCCGTTGATCCAGCTAATCCGATCCGAAAAAATTCGTATACGATTCGATATTTTTAGCGGATTTTCGGATCGGATACGGATCGGGCAAAAAAGATTTCGGATATCCGAAGCCGATCCGATCATTTTTAAAATTTATTAAATAAACAAATCCAAACAAAAATATAATTAAATAAATACAAACCCAACCAAAAATCTCTTTCTTCCTATATTTTCCTTCATGTTTCTCTTTACAAACCCAAATAAAAATATTATTAAACAATTACAAACTAAACAAAAATCTATCTCTTCCTTTCTTCTCTTTACAAACCAAAACAAAAATACAAAATCTCCCTCTTCTTTATGTTTTCTTTCATTTTCCTTTACAAACCCAAACAAAAATATGTCTCTTTCATTTGTTTTTATTCACATTTCCCTTTAGATCTGTTCTCAAATCGTCATTATTCATAATTGAAATCCTTAATAGAACAATTTCAATTTTCTAGCATATGAAAAAAAATTAAAATATGAAAAAAAATCGGATCAGCGGGTATCCGGCTGGCCGATCCGATCCGGTATTTTCGGATCGGATAGTGGTCGGATACCGAATAGGATAGGATCGCAATTTTTGAAAAAAATTAAAGCGGATATCTGATCCGAAATATCGGATCGTATCCGATCCGTAGGTTTGGCTACCCCTAATTATTAGTGTACAATTGTCACGTTTATTTTGAATATGGTAGAATGAAAATATATATTTATAAAATGATACAAACTGTTTTTCTAACAAAAATAAAGTAAAACATTACATAAAATCCAGCAAAAAAAAATGACTAAAAACAATTAAAGATACTAACTAAATAATTTGAACTCCATCAAGGTAGCTCAATGACATGAATCATAATTTGAACTCCATCAAGGTAGCTCAATGACATGAATCAGCTGAAGAGACCAAAAAATTCAATCGAGAAGCGCTTTAAGTTTAAGCGGGGCCATGATTATGGAATGTCAAGCTAGTTCTCTTTTAATTAAAAAAATATAATCTAATTTAAACCATTTATATTCTTAATTAATCCACAGTATGCTCATTATCTATATTTTGGATCAAGATCGAAGGCACAATCTCAGTATACAGAGGCAATTCATACCAAGCACCTGCACCCCAAAAAAATCATAGAAATTTCTGTATTATTTTATTTAATTGTCCCGTCGTAGCAATAGGTCATGTCAGAAGATTGAACAATAATGCCTGCGCTATCAAAAATTGTTTAGGCTAATTCAATATTTTCCTCGAGACGAAACAAAGAAGGACATATTCAACATCATAGGCATTTCGGAAGACAGTTTTCCCGTAAGGTACTTGGGGATTTCATTAACCGCGAAATAGATCCAGATCTCACACTGCAAGCCGCTGATTAAAAAGGTAAAAAACACGATATTTGGCTGGGCATTAAAGAAACTTTCTTATGCAGGGAGGATCGAGCTTATCAAAAACGTAATCATGGACATAATTGGATATTGGGCGCAACAGATGGTCATTTTGAAGAAGGTAATGAAGAAGCTAGACACGCTAATGAGAAACTTTATCTAGGGCAGTAACGGGAGAGGAGGAAAGAAAATCAAATGGACTGTACTTTGTAAGCCGAAAGATGAGAGAGGCATTGGCCTGAAGAAATGCGTCGAGTGGAACAAGGCTCTAACCTTCAACATCTATGGGCATTGGAACGCAACCAGGAATCATTATGGATCAAATGGTTACACACGCGATTTATGAAATAGGAAACCAGTATCTGGACGTGTAAAATCAATGAAGGTATGAGCTGGTCACTAAAGAAAATTCGTAAACTAATAAGTGATATTGTAGACCTTTACGACATTCGGCTAGGGGACGTGAAAGACACTCTGTTCTGGCACGATCCCTAGTTCGAAAACCAGCCAATCATTCACAAAGAGGAGTTCAAAAATACACATATCAGAAGGGACTGCACAGTGGCGAAAATTAGAGACGTAAAAGACGGAGATTGGGACTCGCTTTTGAGAAGAAATCTAGAAGGACAAAGGATACTGGATCACATCAGTAACATACAACACCGAGACAGATCCAACGTTCATGAATGGAATGTAGAAGACAATGGGAAGCTGGTCTCAAAGAGAATATGTGAGGTAATCCGAGAAAAAGCGTAGAAAGTAGAATGGGCTCCTCTCGTATGGTCAACCAAGATCATTCATCGACACTAGTTCATCATATGGCTTGCCTTCTGGAAATACTCAGCACTCGTGATCGTATAAGCAAGTATATGAGAATTCCGGACGTGAGTTTTCCTCTATGCAGCGCAAGTGAAGAAACCATTGATCACCTGTTTGGGAGATGCAGTATAACATTGGAAATCTGGGACAGATTTTCTAGAAATCTGGAGCTGATCAGTTTCCCGAAGGAATTGAAAGAAATCAAAGAAGCAACACTACTCAAAGCCAAAGGAAACAGATTCGCAACAAACGTATTCAAGTGCGGCTCTGGAGAAGTAGTTTACAACATTTGGCAGGAACGTAATGCGAGAGTCTATAGCAGAACCCACAGAAGTGTTGAAGAATTATGGAGAGACATAGTCTCGGATTGTGGCGCACTTGCGGGAACGTGGAAAAAAGTTCCAAGTACGAAGCAGAATTGGAATATCAACAAGAATTGGAATTTACCAGTTACTAAAATCATTATAAACGAAAACATTATAATCAGATAGTTCAGATACGTTTTTGCTTTTATTCAGAATGATACGACTTCAAAATCATTCTAGGTTTGTCTAGAATGATCTCTTAAACTCGTGAGTTTTTTTTCCCGTTTTTGAGAATTTTTAATGAAATGACGTTAAGTTATTTTTCCAAAAAAAAATATTTTCCTCAGGATTTTTAGCCGTACGTAGCTTTAATAACTTCCCATAACTTTCATAAAAAAAATAAAAAATTTGTAAATGGTTTGAATGTAAAGACAAGTAAAAATAATATTAAAGAACGCGAATTCTCGATAAACCCTAAACCTTTTTTCCAGCCTAACAAGGAGTAGTCTCCAAGAATTCTTCACGCATCTGTTCGGATTGTTTCCATTCGTTAGTGGCTCTGTACGTCCACCTGAATTGATAGATTGTTCCATACACAAAATATCTTGAATTGTATTCTTTATTTCTTCAAGTAAATTAACTAAACAACTTTGAAATCCTAACAGTTGAATCTTAAGTAATATAATAACCATGTTTCAATTCTTTTTTCTTGAAAGAATTTTAGTGACACATAACTGTCTACGCTTATTAAGCATTGGCAATAAGCCAGAAAATAAAGATTTTACCGACCTTTATAAATTTAATTTTATTCATAATTTTTTAAAATTCTATAAACAAATAATTTAAAACATTACATTTTAATATTTTTGTATATTTTATTTTTACTTTAATATAGTCGAAAATCATTAAATTAAATTATATACTCATTTTGATCTTAAAAGTCAAATTTATTTATATTTAGAGTGAATTATATATAAATTTATTACTAATATCAAAATAATTAAATAAAATTAAAATTAGATGAAATAAAATAAATATAAATTGTAAATAAATAATATAATAAATTAGCTATTAAGTATTTTATTTATAATTTACAAGTTAAAAATAAACAAGGCCCTTATTTTAAATATGGTTGGTTATCCATTATTGGATGAGTATTTTTGCTTGCCTTTGTTTTAATTTTTATTTGATTAAACGTCCACTACCATTTAGACTTAAAAAATCCACTAACATTTTCTTTACTCTCTCAAATTAAAATTAAAGAGGACTATTTGTGCTTGCGAATAGAGGTGGTGTCCGACTAGGATCCCTTAATCAACGATTATTTCTAGAAAAACATGAAGAATTTGACAAGGAAACATTAAAATCGTGGTCTACCTCAACTTAGAGAATGTCATTGCAATTAACGGATGTTGTTCAAAAGGAGCTGATCTCGATAAATCTTAGTTGACCAAATTTGGATTTGAGAAGCCACGGGTATCTTACAACCCCTCATCCGCGTCTTCCTCTCATAAATTTGACTTAGGGGATAACAAATGTTCTGAACAACGGGAAGGGAAAGGTAACTCAATAGTAAACAAACATCACTTCTTAGTTTGGTTACTCAATTTCCAAATACCAGTTATACGCAGTGGCTGAGGAAGTCAAACATAACTGGTTAATAATTTCAGTTCATTCTTCTTCTTTTCTTTGATAGAAAATTTTTTAGGACTTATAAGACAAATTTTGTGATAGATTGGTCAATCATATATTGTTACTAGGTCTTTTCTGATTAATAGAAAATTTCTTAGGACTTATAAGACAAACTTTATGATAGATTGATCAATCATATATAGTTACAAGGTCTTTTCTGATTATACCATTTGCCTTTAACTGAATTTTAATTACTATTTATGGAAGTGAGTTAATGAAGTAACAACATGATTAATTGATATTCTGTTTTTATTGTATTAATAATTTGTGATAGGTACTCATCATTTATGAACAGGAAC
Organism: Impatiens glandulifera; assembly: GCF_907164915.1. NCBI lineage: Eukaryota > Viridiplantae > Streptophyta > Magnoliopsida > Ericales > Balsaminaceae > Impatiens > Impatiens glandulifera. The sequence continues at coordinate 14,727,324 of NC_061867.1, read as the reverse complement.
AAGAATTTCAATTTGATTTTCAACTTTGTGGGTAGGAATTATCTCTCCTTTTAGCTATTCCAGTTCATCCCTCTTATTAGGTTTGATAAAACATTTATGAATGTCCCTAGATCCCAAGAGTTCATCCTTTTCTTACCTAATAATATATCCATTCCAGAATCTATGTAATACTACAGTAATTAAATATTGATAGCACCTTCATATTATGACTTATACAAACTTTGTGACAGATTGTGATCAATCATATATAGTTACTTTGTTTTTTCTAATGATACTATTCGCCTTTAACTGTATTTTAATTTATGTTTATGGAAGTGATTTAGAGAAACAACAACATTATTAATTGATTATTCTATTTTTGTTGTATTAATAATTTTGGACAAATACTGATCATTTGTCAATTGAGAGCTTTAGTGGCCAAACTTTTCAATCCTAGTCAACTACAAGGAGGCGCAAACGAAACCCGAGGGAGAAGTCCACTTCTTTCCAGTGATATTCGTATGTTTTAAATATTACACTCCACTTGATTCTTCATGTGTTAGATCATTTTGATACCTCATTTTTCACATCTACAATATTCTTTCAGATATATATAAGTACACTATTATTTTTAAAATATGATTTTAATCATATGCATAAAAAAAAATTCGGTTAGCTAGGCTCATAACTAACACTTATAAATTACCAGTAATAATAATACTACAGGTTTTTATTTTTATGCAGTTTTGCTTCAAACAATAATATTTAATATTTAAGGTCTAAATCAAATCATAATAAAATAATAAAGTTTAATATGTAATATAGTCAGTGTTTTTTTTTGGAAAAAAAACTTAGCGTCATTTCATTAAAAATTCTCAAAAATGGGAAAAAAAACGAGTTTAAGAGATCATTCTAGACATGCCTAGAATGATTTTGAAGTCGTAACATTCTGAATAAAAGCTAAAAGACTAAAAACATAAATAAATTATCTAATTACAATCCTTTCAATTCTAGTGAGTTTAAAAAATGGTAAATTTCAGTTTCTATAAATATTCCAGTTCTGCTCCGTGCTTGGAATTCTTGTCCACGTTCCCGCGAGTGCGCTGCAATCTGATACAATAACTTTCCATAACTCTTGAACGCTCCTACGAGTTCTTCCATATACCCTTGTATTCCGTTCTTGCTAAATGTTATACACCACTGCTCCAAAGTCGCACTTGAACACGCTTGTTGCAAATCTATTTCCCTTGGCTTTGAGTAGTGCTACATCTTTGATTTTATTCTATTTGCTCAGGAAACTGATCAGCACCAGGCTTTTATAGAATCTGTCCCAAAGCTCTGAGGCAATACAGCAGCTCCTGAATAGGTGATCTATGGTTTCTTCATTTCCTCTACATAGAAGACAGTTCGTGTCCCGGATGCTCGTATACTTGCTGATACGATCACGAGTGTTGAGTCTTTCTTAGAAGGCGAGCCATAGGATGAATTGGTGTCTAGGGATAATCTTCGTTCACCATACAAGAGGAGTCCATTCTACTTTCTGTGTTTTTTTGCGTGTTACCACTCATATTTTCTTCGATACCAGCTTCCCATTATCCTCAACTTTCAATTCATGAATATCCGGTCTGTCGTGTAGTTGTATGTTACTTATATGATCAAGTATCCTCTGTCCTTCTAAACTTTTTCTCAGGAGTGAGTCTCAATTCCCGTCTTTAATGTCTCTGATTTTCGCTTTTGTACAGTCCCTTTTGATGCGGGTATTTTGAAACTCCTCCTTGTGGATGATAGGCTGGTTTTCGAACCAGGGGTCGTTCCAGAATAGAGTGCCTTTCCCATCCCCTATCCAGATGTCATAAAGATTTTCAATATCGCTTCTTAGTTTAAGAATCTTTTTTAGAGACCAGCTCATACCTTCATGAATTTTGCAGGTCCAGATGTTGGTTTCGTATTTCATAAACCTCGTATGCACCCATTTGATCCATAGTGACTCCTAATTGCGCTCCAAAGCCCACACATGCTTGAAGGTGAGAGCCTTGTTCCACTCGATATAGTTCTTCAAGCCGATGCCTCCCTCGTCCTTCGGTTTGTAGAGAGCGGTCCATTTGACTTTTTTCCTCCTCTTATGCTACTGCCCCAGTTAAAGTTCCTCATCAGTGTATCGAGCTCCTTCATTACCTTCTTCGGAATGACCATTTGCTGCGCCCAGTAGCCAACTATGCCCATGACCACGGTTTTGATAAGTTCGATCGATCCTCCCTACATAAGAAAGTTTTTTCGCTGCCCAGCCAGATATTGTCTTTTTTACCTTTTCAATCAGCGACTTGCAGTGTGAGATCTCGATCTACTTCGTGATCAACGGAATTCCTAAGTACCTTACGGGAAAAATACCTTCCTTGATGCCCATGATGTTGAAGATGTCCTGCTTCGTTTTGTCATTTATGCCTCCAAAAAATGTCACACTTTTGCTTTCACGTCAGTGTTTGTATATTATGAAATGATCCCAGGTAGCTAGAAGATGTTGTAGCGTAATAAATTATTTATTTTTCTTTCAATCTCCACAACATTTGATATGAAGGAATACTCCTGCAAGATTCTTACAACTCATAAGGGTAATATCTTTATTAATGTTTGTCTTCTTATATTATAGATTATGATGATTGGTTTTTATGAGATTGTCAAGTTAGATATGTTTGTCTATGCTATTGTAGATGAGATAAATTTTGTACTATTTCCCTTCATTATGAACCATAGATTGTATTGACACTTCTATAAACAGAATGTAAGACTTGTTAAGGTTTCTCTTAAGATTGGTGCTGGTAACATGGTAAATATTATTCTATGAAAGTTTCACTTAAGGTACTTCTTTTAAGAATTGTTAAGGTTTCTCTTAAGATTGGTGTTGGTAACATGGTAAATATTATTCTATGAAAGTTTCACTTAAGGTACTTCTTTTAAGAAGAAGAAAAAGCTTGTTTTATTCATTCACAAGAAAATGCATGATCAATTTAACTTAGTATATTAAGTGAGTCTGCAAGAAAGTAACTCACTTCCATTTCTAAAAATATAAATAGATGAGTGTCAACAAGCACTTGTAATAATTTATTCACATCTAGTTGTAAGATCATAAAATCACTATACTTATTTATAATATTATTCTTTCAAAGGATTTTTTCACTTTTGTTTATATTTGTGTTTTTTATAGTGGATGGTTAGGTGATAAATTTAGTATCTTGGACGTGATGAAACAGTGAAGTTGATGGTGTGGAACAATAATAACTTCACGCTTGAGGTTCATATGCGAACAATTATTACTTTACTACGAAAATACATTTAGTTCTTATTTTTCTGAAATCTCTATTTTAGGGAAAACACTATAAATGGTTTCACAAGAGCTGATCTAGTGAAGTGCCTTGAAATAATAAAGGTATTTTTGTTTGTTCATTTATTAACTTCAAATGTATATCAATTTTGTTTGATTGTTGCATTTGATTCCGTTTGAACATTTCCCTTACCTTTATTTTTCCTATTATTGCTATTCAGATTGAACATGAACTTTCCCCTCATCTGTCGGATTTTGTTCGAATAAAAAATAAGATGCAGGTAAAGAGAAAATAAAATAGAATTGTTTCTAGTCTTATCTACATTTTTTTATTGGAAAATTTCATAATTATTCAACTTTATCCATCTAATTATTTGTGATTTTTAAATATGAAAATTTTAGAAGGGTATTACAGGTTTAGTAGTTTTTTATGCATCCGCAACCTGGTGATAGCATTGAAGACTATTGTGATGGTTCTATTGGAAATAATCTATTATTATGAAATTTGTAATATGTTTATAATATGATTTTGTAAAATAATATTTTTGAGGTAATTTTTATTATTATTATTATTTAAAATGTCAATAATGTAGAAATGATCTTCAAAATGTTATTTTTAATGATTATATAATTTGAAAACATACAAAATATAATTTAGAAAAAAATAATAAAAAAATTAAATAAAATTAAAAAATAAAACAAAATTGTTAAAAATTAAATAGATTTTTGGCGACGCTTAAATTAATGTTACCGACCTTAAATAAGCGTCGTTATAACTTGCACCGAACCTGCTTTTGGCTACGCAAAAATAAGGGTCGTTGATATTTTGGCGACGCTTTTAAGGTTTGGCAAAGTTCTTTTAAGCGTCGCCGTGTATATTTTTTTTTGTTGTAGTGTGAGAACAAAAATGAAATTGACCTCTCCATTGGAACATGAACTCCATCCAACACAATCCATGTCTATAAATTTGCGATACATAATATCTCCAACGAATTCATTCGGCGTGGGAGATGCAAGATGATGGGACCATCTTACTAAGGGGTTGGTTTCTCGACCGCGTTTCAAAGACACCTAAGTTAATGAATGAATGTCTATAAGTTGTCATTTTGCCTATTTATAATGAAAATTATTTTATGTTCATTTGTATTAGCTAGATAATTGTTTAGAATAATTGAATTATGAGTTTTGAATTAAGAATTTCACAAAATGACTAATAGAATAATTTATTAAAATGCTACTTCAAATTAATATAATTAAGAAAAATGTTGTTAATAGAAGCCACATATTTTAAACATGGTTTGAGAAGCATGATTTGCGAAAAATCCCATTCAAAATTTGCAGTGAAAACAGTACCCTTTTTTATTTTTCCAGCAAAACACCACTTTCTAAAAAAAAAATATACCTCCAACAATACAACTTTTGTATTTCTCCTTGACACTTTCACTCATTAGTTTGAGAGTAGTTGTCACTGGCCCGATTTAGGAGTCGAAACATTTTTATTAACTTTATTTTCTTCATAATCTAAAATTCCTCCAACTTCCCAGCTTTTGTTACCTACAACATCATTAGAAAATCTTTTAATTATATAATTCATACATTATAGAAAGGATTATCCGATTCCGAATCCAAATGAGAATCATTTATTAAACTTTTGAATCTCTATAATATTTAAATGGGCTGCCCTTTTTTAGGATACTAAATGAGAAAAAAAGAAAAATGGGGGACAAACAAAACTACCATAAGGGATTTTAACAATAGAAACAAGTGATGCATGACATAGAACATGATAACCAATATTTGAAAATGATCCCGTGTGAATACTCAATCTCATGATTTTGAGATCATGAGTTCTTTATTTTACCACACTAGTAAAAGAACATACAATTACAAATTCTTTGAAGAAGATTATTTCATCGAAACCTGATCTGAAAAAGTCATATATTTGGTATCTTCTTCCTTTGAAAAAGACATAGAAGGTAAGGCGTATGAAATTTTCATCTTGTTTTCGATACTTCTTTAAGTAATTGTATATCTTGGAACTATGTGGCACCATTTCCAGAAAAAGTTCAATCTCTATAACTAGTTTATATAGGACCTCCTTCAAATCACCTTACTTTGATAGAAATAATTTGTAAGCTCATTAAGAAAAGCCACTTTTTTAATTGCAATTGGTAATGTTACATACCCACCAAAAGAATAAGAAAAGTTTTTAAATTTTTTTCTCACCTTTGCTTAAGTTCTTTAACAATATCCATAATAATTATTTATCGCGGCTTGGTTTGTCAAGTTATGAAAAGTGTGGATAAATGAGCAGCCTACTCAACTGTCTCTTTATTATTGTTTTAGGTGTTAGATGAATTATTTTTAAGAAATAAAATAAGTGAAATGTGTAGGAAGTATTGCTAAAGTGGGAGATGTTCGCAGAGAATGATGATGATTATAATATCCTAGTGTTGGTTCGACTAAGTCCTCTGAAACAGAAGGAGATTTCTTGAAATGAGGTTTCATAATGAGAATGCATAAATGATACAACCATTTTGTTTGAAATAAATCAGGATCGATCTAAATTTCTAAGTGACTATATAGCTTGGTAAAAACTAAGGAGTAATTAAGTGATTCAATTGTAAACTTAGGAAAGCTAAATTCAAATTTTCAGCATATCTTGATGATTTTAATGGACAGACTGAGCATTGAGTGGAAACAAGTCAACAAGGCAGGTATACGACGAAGGAGCAAACGACATTGGTCTTTTCATAGTTATCGAAATTAATTGTAAGACTAACTTCCATTTTCCTTATTGTGTACAGAGTTTTCGTAGTTATATAAATTTTCATTTTTCATTCATCCACTAATTTTGCATATGACAAACAAACATCAAAAAAGACTTACACATGTTGAGTTGTGGAGTTGTGGAGCTTACACTTATAATAAACTTTATAGAAATTAAATAAAGTTTATTGAGTTGGGTTTATGCCTAAACTAAATTAATTTAAGTTTTATTTGTTAGAATCTTTAATATAGATCTTTATTCTTTAAATCAATCATATTAATATTGTATGTCAATAAATAAAAATAAATAAAGATAAACTTTAGTTGTAGAAATAAATCTTTAATGAAGAGCGGTTCATTAAGTCGTTCTTCATTTTTCTTCAGATTTTCTTTCGATCTTGAAACTCCTAATTTTGGATCTGAACCTAGATCGAAATGTCTGATGTGAGCGAAATTTAAGTCTTTCAACCCACTATTGATAGCTCTTGAGTGTTCTTAAGAGATGAACATAACTCATCTGCCTTCAAGTCTGAAAGGCTATCTATATAGGTTATGAACCTATCCAAAATATACTCATTTACTATTCAGCCTATCAATGAAAATAGTAAATGGTGTTTATGCTTTTACACAAATATCCTAATGTTTATTATATATGTCTAAATAAGATTATAATCTTTATAATTTAATAGATCACATTAATTAGGCTTTAATCTTTATATCATAACAACTAATACAATTACTAAATAATATATGTACCTAAATGTTGGAAATAATTTCAAAAATCTTCCACTTGGCCGGTCATATATGTATTTCCTTCACTGGTATATTATAATTCCAAATTATATCTATACAATTTTTATATATTTATTTATAGCACACTGTTTTGACATTCTTTTACTATTCTCTATAAAAATAAATGTTATTATTAGTAACTCTATCATTTGAATTTCAACTTAATTTAATTAGAGATAAAATTATTAAACGTACCCAGAATGAGAAGAAATAATATCAAAATAAGATTGAATAACTTATTAATATTGACTCAAAATAATTGATTGAAGAACAAAAAGAGCCTATATAAAGTAAATCTGAAAGGTCATGAGAATTTGAAAATAAATTAATTATGTAAATATTCTATAGGTTTTTATAATCTCTTCAATGATGTAAATTTTAGATAGAATTTTAAAATCTAAAAAATATTACAAAAGTAGCTAGCATTAATCTTGTGTATCTTGTCACGGGCTAAGTCTTTTCACTAACGATCTGTGCGGCACTAGTTACGATCTTTGTAAGAACGAGTAACTAGTCAGCCTTACTCGACGCAACACTCGATGCTTAATAAAATTGACACAAGAATTCTAGAGAGAGAGTAAACTCTTATAGAGAATAATATTATATCACTTGAATACTTGGTGATTTACAATGTAATACATCAAAGGTATTTATAGGACTAATTATAGCTATTACAATAATGACACACTAATTTAGGGTATTCCTTATAAGTGTCAATTAGCGATTCACTAATCAAGGACATTCCTTTTAACTATCAATTAGTGATGCGCTAATTAAGGACATGCCTTTTAATTGTCAATTAATGATGCACTAATCTAGAACTTGCCTTCCAACTAGAATATTCCTTGCGTTGGACTTAAGCCTCATCCTCTTCTTGAGCTAGGAAGATTGTTCGTGAAATTCTCCCACACTCAATCTGGTGACGTCCTCGTCACGTCCTCCTTATAGGCATGGATGATGTCTCCACATGCGAAAGAAGTTTTGAGCAATATGCTAGCTTACCAACCCGTTTCTTCTCTATGAAATGGCCTTCGTATTGTCTCATAAGCCCCTTGTGAACTTTGGAAAATCGTCTTCCTTGATGGAGGAGAAGTTTTACTATCATTCGGTTTCCTCCGAACTCCAAGTGTTTTCGCTTCTTATCCTCCCATTTCTTCATTCTTTTGGTGGTCATGGCTATTTCGCGCTTCTCTTTCTTGAAGGGCAACTCCTCCGGTTGCCTCTTCAATTCCTCCAAATTGGGAGGTTTCATGCGATATAGAACCGTCGCTAATAGTTTAGTACATTTGACTAACTCTTCTTTATGATCCACCTCTCTTTTATGATGGGATTTCTTTGATAATCCAGAGGGAATTAAATCATGACCTTTCTCTAGGACAATTGTAACTTCTAGAGGTATCTTCTCTTTAGACGAAGTTTTCTCATCTTCTTTCACGGTGACAAAAGATGATGGGTGGGTCTTCTTTGCACCTTTTGAGAGTTGCATGGAAGATATGTGCATAGTTTCTCTTTTGTCCTCTCTTGTTAAAGGTATTGTACAAGTATTGTCTCGCTCTAGAATGTACATCATATTGGTAGAAGGGAGTATAAATGAATTTACCTTGTCTAGGAATTATATGCCGAGAACCATTTGATATCGTCCATGTCAATAATGGAGATGTCCAGAGGGCCAGTCCACTCCCCCAAGTTGATCTTTACATTACGAGCAACTCCATAAGTTGCATTTAGTGCCGAGTTGACTTTTTTAAGCCACCCTTGCTCCTTAGTGCACTTGATCCCTAGTCTTCCCACCTCTTTTATCTTTAGAAAATTGGCATTGGCTCCCGTATCCAACAAAGATTTAACTATGTGGTTTCTTACTTTTGTTTCCACAAATAGTCGTCCTTTCTTCGCGGACTTTGGCTCATCAAACTTTGCTGTAACGGCACTATGTAGGTTTAACGATCCCAATCGAGCTTCGTCGTGAAAGCGTTCTTGTTCCTCCATCAATGCTGATAGTTTATTCTTCATAGGGCACTCTCTTACTTTGTGTGGCCCTTCACAAAAGAAACACTTTATCTGGGGTCTCTCCCCACGTTTCTCATCATGATCTTCTCGACCACTGGGTTTGGTAAATTTAACTAGATCTTCATTGTTGTAGATATGGTCTCCACCATTTTCACCCTTTTTATTCCTCTCATACGTCGACTTTGGTTTCTCTTGTCTTCTCATTTCGACAAGATATTCAGCCACGGCAATAACGGTGTTTAGATCTGGGACACCACGCCGTTCAACTCCAGCTTTACCCACATTTGTAGACCATCAATGAAGGTGAACAAGGCTTCTTCGTCTGAGTAGTTAGGGATCTCAAGGAGAGTAGCTATGAACTCCTTGACATACTCCTTAATACTCCATTTGTGTGAGAGCTGCCGCAACTTGGCCCTTACTTCTTGAATGACATTTTCAGGATAGAATTGTCTTTTGAGTTCCTTCTTAAATTCTCCATAAGTATTAATAGAACACGTACATCTTTTAATGTCGCTACTCCTTCGCCTCCACCACATCATTGCGGTGTCTTCTAGGTAGGTCGTGGCAGTATCTATCTACTTCGTCTCTTCTACTAGGCCAAGTGTTTTGAAATACTGGTCTGGACTCCATAATAAGTTATCGATCTTCTTTGCATTCCTCTCTCCTAAATACACTTTAGGCCTTGGAACGTCTATCCTCGTCGGTTTGGGGACTCCTACAGATGCACGTCCGCACTCTTGCACAACCGTCTTTTTGAGTAACGCCACATCCTCTTCGGTGGTTTGTAGTTTAGATGACATTACCTCAAGTTTCTCAGTTAAGGTACTGATTTTACCAAGTAGGGTCTGCTCCATGATTTAATTTTTTTCTTGACATTTGGACAAGCCCTCGTTCAGGACACCTTACATTCCTTCTCGGAGCTCGTCTCTCTCCTTCTCAAGCTCGGCAATGCGTTCCTCTAGGTCCCCAATATTATCTTGTCCGTACTCCACGGTAGTTCTATCTTCTCCAACCTGACGATAATGTAAACGATAGTGTCTCTTGATCTCTTTCTTTCTTTGGTAGCTTTGGATCCTCCCGTCTGAACTTTACGAGAGTTCCTACCATCTTCTCCGGTCCCGTGGGGAAGATTCTCTACATCGTCCACGACCTTTGAACTTTCATCTGATCTCTTCGTCATTTATACTCTAATACCAACTGTCACGGGCTCAGTCTTTTCACTAACGATCTGTGTAGAACTAGTTATGATCTTCGCAAGAACGAGTAACTAGTCAACCTTACTTTACGCAACACTCGACGCTTAATAAAATTGATACAAGAATTTTAGAGAGAGCGTAAACTCATACAAAGAATAATATTATATCACTTGAATACTTGGTGATTTACAATGTAATACATCAAATGTATTTATATGACTAATTCTAGTTATTACATTAATGACACGCTAATTTAGGGCATTCCTTATAAGTGTCAATTAGCGATGCACTAATCAAGGACATTCTTTTTAACTATCAATTAGTGATGTGCTAATCAATGACATGTCTTTTAACTGTCAATTAGTGATACGCTAATCAAGCAACTGTCTTCCAACTAGAATATTCCTTGCGTTGGGTTTAAACGGGCTTAAGCTTCCTCCTCTTCTTGGGCCAGGAAGATTGGGCCGTGACAATTTGCTTTGCTACAATATAAACAAAATATAATTTATGTATAAATATTTTAATTATAAGTAATTTTATTCAAATATAATTAATTTTAAATTAGTTTTATTTTATAAAATTACTTTTAATTTTAACTAAAATTAATGTTAACATATATTTTTAAATTAATCAAATATCTAAAATTATATATTTATATGAATTTGAAATTTAATATTTTATTAGTTAAAAAATACTAACAAAAAATAAATCAAATATATAACAAAACACATAAAATTGACAACATGAGTTATGTGAGAAGAAAATTAGTTTCCCTAAAATATTTTTAAATATTGAGGTTTGGATCAAATTACTTATAAAATTATATAAAGTTTAATTAGTATAATATTACTTAAGGTGGATATGCTTATTTAAAAATTCACATAATCAATTCTTATTCATTTAAGTTTTTAATATTTCTTATATATATACCGATATTGATTAATTAGTAAAAATTGACATTTATCCAAAAATAAATAAATTTAATATATTAAGTATTTTAATTATTGGAAAATATAATTATACAAATATTATAAAACATTTAAATATATTATATATAAATAAATAAATAAAATATGTGATAATGAATATTTTTCTTTTTAAATTTTATATCAATTGAAAATGTTGGTCTTCCAAATCTATAATGTCAATTTGTTTCTTTATAATAATAAAAACTATCAAATACATAATCTTAATCATTTTAAATTTAATATATTTTAGTTCAATTTTTTTTTCTAATTTAATTAATTCATCTTAAAGATTTTTATTTTATTGGTTTTTATTAAACATTTTTAATTTCTTATATTTTAGTCTTTTATTTAATATATATATATATATATAATTGTTTTATTAAACAACATTAATTGATATTTTATTTAATAATTATAATTTAATAATATCATATTTTGTGTTAAAAAATATCTCTCTGTATATATAATTGGATAAATAATTTTAAAAGAGTTAAAAAATATTTTAGACATTTTAATGAATATTTTTTTTGTTTTTCTAATTTAAAAAGATATCACAACTCACCATAATCTCATTCAAGTTATGTTTTTATTTATTGAATAATTTGTTGGTTATGCAGTGAATGAAAAAGAAATATATTATTATTATTTTATTTGTATGGTAAATATTTTCACATATTTTAGAGTTTTTGTTTCAAAATTATTCTAAGTAGAATCTTTAAAGTATGACTTTTAAAAAAAATGGAAAATTATATATAATGAAAATATGTTCTATAATTAATCCTAGTTTAAAATAGAGATATAATATTCATACTATTTTTTTTATCATGTTAATAACTTTCAAAATTTAGGCTTTGTTTGATTGTGTATATAAAATTTAGAGTTTTTAATTTTCTTTTTTATGGGACATAACTTTTATAATGGATTAAGTAACAAAATTAATAATACACTATTGTCATTAAAAAACACTTATTTTCACTTAAAATATAGGTAAATTCATAAGCAAACATATATACTAATAGAAATCAAAATAACAATTAGATCTCAGAGTAATTTCATTGTTATGCAAGCAATAAATATTTCTTTTATTTATAATTTATTTTTCATATTCATAGTTTGGTGCAACTTTGTCATTGATGAACCAGCATAGGGGAATGACATCGGCCCACACATATGCAACTTTGTTCTGCACATCTCCCGTATATATTTGTAGGAGATTCATCTAAGCAAGTTTTTTTACATTTTTTAGCATTAAAACATAAGCCCTTGTAACGAGCGCTATAGTTGTCACATAATTTTTTCTCGGGATGACATCGACCAATACATATGCATTGCAGATATCTACAATTCCCGTTTTGATTTGTAGTAGATTCGGCTAAGCACGTGTTTCTACACTTGTCATTGTTAAAACATAAGCCCTTGAAACGAGCGCTCCCATTTTCACATAATTTTGACATTCCTTTACTATTCTCTGTAAAAATTAAATAATCATAAATGTTATTATTAGTAGTTCTATCATTAAATTTCAACTTAATTTAATTACAGATAAAATTATTAAAATTACGCGAAATGAGAAGAAATAGCACCAAAATAAGATTGAATAACAATTTATTCATATTGTCTCAAAATAATTGATTGCATAACAAAAGAACCTATTTAAAGTAAATCTGAAAGGCTATGAGATTTTGAAAATAAATAAATTATATAAATATTATATAGGGTTTTATAATCTTCCTATAACCTAAATTTTAGGTAATTTTAAAATCTAAAAAATATTTCTAAAATATTTAGAATTAATTCCGTGCATTTGCTTCGTTACAATCTAAACAAAATATAATTTTTTTTGGAAAAACGACTTATCGTCATTTCATTAAAAATTCTCAAAAATGGAAAAATAAAACCACGAGTTTAAAAGATCATTTTAGACAGGCCTAAAATGATTTTGAAGCCGTAACATTCTGAATAAAAGCTAAAAAAAGCTAAAAATATAAATGAATTATCTGATTACAATGTTTTTAATTCTAGTGAGTTTAAAAAACGGTAAATTTCAGTTCATATAGATATTTCAGTTCTGCTCCGTGCTTGGAATTCTTCTATACGTTCCTGCGAGGGCGCTACAATCCGATATAATATCTTTCCATAACTCTTCAACGCTCCTACGGGTTCTGCCATATACCATTGCATTTTGTTCTTGTCAAATGTTATAAACCACTACTCCAAAGTCGCACTTGAACATGCTTGTTGCAAATTTATTTCCATTGGCTTTGAGTAGTGCTGCATCTTTGATTTCATTACATTCGCTCGGGAAACTAATCAGCTCCAGGCTTTTATAGCATCTGTCCCAAAGCTCCGAAGCAATACATCAGCTCCCGAATAGGTGATCTATGGTTTCATCATTTCCTCTACATAGAAGACAACTCGCGTCCGGGATGCTCATATACTTGCTGATACGATCACGAGTGCTGAGTTTTTCCCAGAAGGCGATCCATAGGATGAACTGGTGTCTAGAGATAATCTTCATTGACCATACAAGAGGATCACATTCTACTTTCTACGCTTTTTCCCGGGTTACCTCCCATATTTTCTTCGATACCAGCTTCTCATTGTCCTCATCTTTCCATTCATAAATATTCGGTTTGTCGTATAGTTGTATGTTACTTATATGATCAAGTGTCCTTTGTCCTTCTAGATTTCTTCTCATGAGTGAGTCCCAATTTCCGACTTTAATGTCTCTGATTTTCGCTTTTGTGTAGTCCCTTTTGATGCGGGTATTTTGAAACTCCTCCTTGTGGATGATAGACTGGTTTTCGAACCAGAGGTTATGCTAGAATAGAGTGCCTTTCTCATCCCCTAGCCGGATGTCATAAAAATTTGCAATATCGCTTCTTAGTTTAAGAATCTTTTTTAGAGACCAGCTCATACCTTCATGAATTTTGCAGGTCCAGATGCTGGTTTCGTATTTCATAAACCTCGTATGCACCCATTTGATCCATAGTGACTCCTAATTGTTCTCCAAAGCCCACAGATGCTTGAAAGTGAGAGCCTTGTTCCACTCAATACAGTTCTCCAAGCCGATGCCTCTCTCGTCCTTCGGTTTGCAGAGAGCGATACATTTGACTTTTTTTTCTCCTCTTTTGCTACTATCCCATATAAAGTTATGTATAAATATTTTAATTATAAGTAATTTTATTCAAATATAATTAATTTTGAATGAGTTTTATTTGATAAAATTAAGTTCAATTAAAATTTAATGTTAACATAAAATTTCAAATTAATCAAATGTCTAAAATTACAAATTTTCATTTATATGAATTTAAAATTTAATTTTTTATCATTTAAAACTACTAACAAATAATAAATCAAATATATAATAAATCACATAAAATTTCACAACATGAGTTATGTGAGAAGAAGATTAGTTTGGCTAAAATATTTATAAATATTGAGGTTTAGATCAAATTACCTATAAAATTATATAAAGTTTACTTAGTATAATATTATTTATGGTGGATATGCTTATTTAAAAAATCACATAATCAAATTCATTTAAGTTTTTTTAATATTTCTTATATCTATATTGATTTTTATTAATTATTAAGAATTGACCTTTATCCAAAATAAATAAATTTAATATAATTAATTAATTTAATTATTAAAAAAATAATTGGACAAATATTATTAAACATTTAAATATAATATATATAAATCAATAAAAAAAAATAGGCGGTGATGAATATTTTTATTTTTTAATTTTATATTAATTCTAAAACTTGGTCTTTTAAACATATAATGTCTCATTTATTTCTTTATAATAATAAAAACTCTCAAATACATTACTTAATCATTTTAAAATCAATATATTTAGTTAAATATATTTTTAATTATTTTTCTAATTTTAATTAATTTATCTTAAAAATTTTAATTTATTTATTTTTATGAAACATTTTTTATTATATTTATTATATTTTAGTCTTTTATTTATTATATATATATATATATATATATATATATATATATATATATTATTAAACAACAACATTAATTTTTATTTTTATTTAATAGTTATAATTAAATATTATAATATTTTGTGTTTAAAATCTCTCTATATATAATTGAATAAACAATTTTGAAAGAGTTAAAAAAGATTTTAGACAGTTGTAAGAATATTGTCTTTAGTTTTTCTAATTTAGAAAATATCACAACTCATTCCACTTACATTTTTAGTAAATAACTTGTTCGTTATGTGGTGATTGCAAATCAAAAATATTATATTATCATTTCATTTGTATTATAAATAGTTGTATAGTTTTTGTTTCAAAATTATTCTAAGTAATAATTAAACTATGATTTTAATTTGTAGAAAATTATAATTAGGTTAAATATAGAGATATATTATTCATATTAATTTTTTTATCATGTTTTTATTGTTGAAATTTATAGGGTCACTAGTCTAATGTCATATTTAATATAAACCAAAATAATATGATCTGTGAAATCAAGTTTATGGCTGATGCTTGTATTTGTCATTAATATAAAATCAGGATAATTAAGTGGAATTTCTAATTTTATGAAATGGCTAAATTAGAAATTATCTGACTATAATAACTAACATTAATGTTAGTTATATGTAACGGTAATGGTCCCTAGTAACCAATTTAAGGAAAGAAAGAGAAAATATTTTTCTCACTCTTATATTCTTTCAAAATATATTTTCTCTTTCTTTTCAAATGAGGTAGATGTTGTATAAGGATGTTGTATATATATCATTACTCTATAAATATATAATATATATATTCATAATAGATAAATAGATTAAAGGATATTTGAATTTTATGATCATTCAGATAAGATTCCTAAAATGAATATTTGAATTGTGTCGGATTTTCGAATATATAGATATATAAGAATTCTATGTTTTAAATTGAAGGTTAATTAAATAGAATATAAAGATATATAAGAATTCTATGTTTTAAATTGATGATTAATTAAATATAATATAATGATTTATGATGTTATTTAATAATGTTTACTAGAAATAAGGAAGAATGTTTATGGTTATTTATATATATATAAATCAATAAATAATGAAATTTTAATTATAACCTTTATTTTAGGATTAAAGATTAAGGTTAATGATTATTAATAAATTAATTAATAATTAGATTTAGGTCATAATAATATTTGAAATTTGGTCAAATAAATCTTGAACATTTATTATTTTATTTAATTATTATGAGATATTACAAATTTCAAATTCAATAAGTAAGATTTGGTTGGTATAATTTTATTTTTTTATAATAAAATAAATTACATGTTTCTTTGAAAAATCATATATTATTGATTTGGATTATACAATAATATAACATTTAAATTCATATTAATATTAATGATATTATTATTCATTATTTGGATTGTATGGATTGATACAAATAATCACCAAAGTGACAATGTTTGTTGAAATTAATTCAAAAAAATTTTGAATGGTAGTATTGTGCAATTCATGTGATTATATTACTTGGCCCAAAGGTTGATAATTAATTGACGGAATTACATTAATACTTGTGACCATGAACATGTAATAATTATAAAGTCTTATTCATGTGAATAATTAATCCATCCAAAGATAGATTGATTATTTGACATGTTTTATTATTAATGTTCGATCATTACACAAAAATACTATTAGCAATTAATGTTATTGTTCAAAGACTTGATATTAATATTGCATTAAGTATTTTGAGATGGGATAAATCATTATTTGAATTTAGTTCTTACTTAAGTTTATAAATGTGAGCAACTATTTTATTGAATATTCTAAGTGATTAAGAGCTATAATTTTTATTATGCCAAGTTAAAGATAGTTTATTTTTTAGACGAGACTGTAATATTTTTTTTTTGAGGATATTGAGTTTGAGGGGAGAAATGATTTTGTCTTTAAAAATGAATTAGATCAATAATTTCTATTGTGGAAGATTTGATTTATATCTCTAAGTGTTTTTTGACACTAATAAAGATTTTATTGATATTGATGATAATGTTCAAATTCAAGAGTAACAAGACAATATTGATCAAATACATTAAGTACAAACTCAACAGCCTCAAAATCAAGTGTGTTTATGACATTCCAGTTTAATTGAATTACTCTTTAAGGACAATTTATGGTACTCATTCCATAATTTAATATGGAGCTTCACCATAATAAATGTTAAGTGATTTTTCAATAGAGACATTGAAAAATAATTTGGTGCAATGAGAAAACTTTTTGTCGAGAGACCATGGTTTGCAAATTAAAGAAATTCATCTATAGACTTAAAGAACTGTCTCATTAGTAATACCATAAATTTCACAAAATAAAAAATTCTCTCTTTTAGTTTTGATGTAAATTTAATTGATTATTGTGTATCACAAGTTTAGTGGGAATAAACGTCTATTTATGGTTTTACATATGGGTGACATTTTGTTTGTCACAAATTTTGCTTGACATTAAGTAGCCAATACTTACGAGATATTTGAAAAGAACTAAGAATTAAATGCTCACATATAGAAAGTCGGAAAGTCTTGAGATCATTGAGTATTCCGACTCTAATCTTACGGGATGCCAAAACAGTATGAAATCTACTTTGGGTTATATTTTCGCTAGCTAGTTTTGTTGTTTTTTAAGAAGTGTCAAATAAACACTGAAGACATCATCCATTATTGTAGCGGAATTTGTAACATGTTACTAGGCATCAAATTAAGTAATATTGATATCAAGTTTCTTGTTATGAAAGAAATGATACAAAGTGGATAGATTTCTATAAAATATTTATGTACAAACTCTGTGGTTTAAAAACACATTGACAATGAGTTTATCGCCTAATGTCTTTCATGAGAAGATTGCTCGTATGAGTGTCATAGAGATCGACGATCTCTAACTTCATTGGGAGTTTATAGTTTGGTTGTCTTTCAGTTTAGTTATTTTATAGATATTTATGAAGTTTCTTATCCTGATCAGAAATTAAGTATTATTCAATTTATTACACTTTGTATAATTATGTTTAAAATATAATCTCATTAAAGTCAAGTAGGACCAGTTGAAAATTGACATGAAAAGATTATCTTGTATGAAATTTTCATTCCTCGCATTCATGATATGATTTGTCAATTAATTGTATTGATTTATGTAATCATTGTTGGGTCTAGTTGTGCTTAAATACAACGACGAGCTCTTTGGTCATATACTGATATGATTAATTGATAAAATTGTTTATACAACATATGATTGAGATGACATAAAATTTCGGGCGCATTATGGTTGATACATTTATTTTTTGTACATACGTGACCCAGTGGAAGATTATTGGAATTTATAGGGTCACTAGTATAATAAATAATTGTACAAATGTAATATTTAATATAAGCCAAAATAATGTGATCTAATGTGAAATTAAGTTTATGGATTATGGTTGTATTTGTCATGAATATAAAGTGAGGATACCTAAGTGGAATTTCTAATTTTATGAAGGGGTTAAATTAGAAATTACCTAACTATAATAACTAACTTAATGTTGGTTATATGTAACGGTAATGGTCCTCATTTGAAATACGACCAATTCTCCTTTGACTCCCCATCAACAAAAAGAGAAATCTAATGACGTACTCATCAAATGGAAGAACCATTCCATATAAGAAAAGAGATTAAAGAATCATTCAATCCATTCAAAGTCTAAGTAAGAGAAGATTCATGATTCATCAAATTAATGTACGCTTTCGCTGCATTCAACATTCAGATTTAATTTCTCACACATTAAATTATGATCTAATTAAGATAATTCTAAAATTTATAACATTTAAAATTTAAGACCTTGTTTAATTATTTATATAAAATTTAGATTTTTTTTAATTTTTGTTCAACGGGACATAACTTTTTATAATGGATTAAGTAACAAAATTAATAATACATTATTGTAATTATAAAAAGCTTATTTTCACTTAAGATATAAATGAATTAGTGAGCAAATATATATACTAATAAAATAAAAATAACAATTAGATCTATAAGTAGATCTCACAGTTATGAAACATAAAATAATTTTTTTAAATATTTTTTTATTTTCTTTCATATTCGTTGGTACAAATTTGCCGTTAATGAAAAAGGGAAGGTGAATGACATCGGCCCTACACATATGCATATTTTTATTTGCATGAGATTCAGCTAAGACACTATTAAAACTAAAGCCGTAATGAGGGCTCGAGTTGTCACATATATATATATGTCGCTTTACAAGAAATACATCGACCAATGCATTTCTGAAATCTACAAATCTTGTTTCTATTTGTAAGAAATTCAGATAGGCAAGTTTTTCTCCCATTGACATTGTCAAAACATGACATAAAGATGACATTCCTCTACAATTCTCTATAAAAATAAATAGTCATGAATGCTTTTATTAGTAGTTTTATCATTAAATTTCAACATAATTTAATTAGAGATAAAATTATTAAACTTAGGAAGAAATGAGAAGTAATAACACCAAAATAAGATTGAATAACAATTTGTTCATATTGACTGAAAATAATTGATTGAAGAACTAAAGAGCATATTAAATCTGAAAGGCCATAATAATTTGAAAATAAATTAGTTATTGTTATCGATTAAAGAAGAATTAATATTGTAAATAAATACTAAGGATTATAATTTGAAACAATCCCACGGGTTTTTTCGATTTAATCAGTATAGGGTGGGAATGAGATATGTGTCCCGCCCTCATCTGTCATTGATTTTGTCCGGAACACTATAAACATAATTAAATATATAAAATCACCCATATAATTATTTATTCATTATATTTTTAATAAGAGTTTTATGTTTATTTCTTTATAATAATAAAAGTGTTGAATATAATATAATTTTTGTCATATTAAAAAATCTATTTATATAATTTTATTATATAAAAATTATTTTTTAGAGAATATGATATGAACGGTGCCCCACAGGGATTCCCTGAAATCAAACAGGACGGAATGGTGATAAAAATATTTATCAAAATAAAATGGGAAAGAAAAGATAAATGCAATTCTCATTTTGAACCGTCCCATTATTATACCTAATAAAGACAAATGTAAAGAAAATTATAGATTATATTTATATCTTTTAAAAGGTAAATATTATATAGATTTTTATAATCTATTTTTATAAAGTAAATTTTAGGTAAAATTTTAAAATCTAAAAAATATTACCATTAATCAAGTGCATTTGTTTACTTATATTTTTATGAGTTTAATTTTATTTGATAAGATTAAGTTGAATTAAAATTTAATGTTAACCTATATTATTAAATTTATTATATATCTAAAATTACAGAAATTTATATGAATTTGAATTTGAAATTTAATTTTTTTTTTTAAAAAAAAAAATACTACACAAAAATCAAATATATAACCAAACTCATAAATTGACAACATGAGTTATGTGGGAAGAAAATTAATTACGATAAAATATTTTCAAATAATTAGTTTTGGATCGAATTACCTATAAAAATAAAAAATCCAAAAAATTACCTAATCAATTCATTTAAGATTTTTAATATTTTTAATTTCTATATTGATTTTGATTATATTTATCTAAAATAAAAAATAAATGAGTTTAATATAATTAATTATTATAATTATTAAAATAGATAATTAGAAAATTATAATAAAATGTTTAAAATTAATATATAAATAAATTAAATAAAACTGAATCTTTAATGTTCAAATAAATTCTAAAATAATATCTATACATGGATCACAATAAAAACTCACACTAAAATTGTATATCATCTAAATATGCAATATCCATATGAACAAAATGTTTATGAAAGACTTCAAATAGCAAATATTTAGAGAAATAATCCGTAATTTTAGTGTTTGTCCAAATATGCTCAATGTATAACTAAATATTATGAATTCTTTAGTTTTAAATAGATTAACTTAGTCGAACTCATATTACTCTTAAAGTTAAAAACTGTACATTATTGTCACGTAATATATTTAGTGGTACCCCGTGACAAAATTTTGTAATCAATTTTTTAATTGGATGCCACAAAACACCTAATAAATTATGTTATAATGTTGAACTAATTCGAGTGTTTCTTAACACTTGTACAAGAATTAATTCTTTCAACTAATTTTTAAACTAAAATTACATGACACGAATTGCCGACTGTTTTGGTATCCAAAAAATTCTAATCAAAATACCAAATGATCTCAGTCTGATTCAATTTCACTATATGAGTATGTAATGTTTTGTTCTTAAAATGTTACATTACATATTTGGTTATTTTCTAATGATCCAAACTATAATCTTTTAAGTATTTGTCGAACATCATAAATATACTTAATTTTTTTGTGCATATAATCTTGAGTATACATTAAACTCTTGTTTAAGGAGTATTTTATATTTATTTATTGTAAAGGCTAATATTGATGTACTTATGAGACTAAATTTTAGATCTTATAGAATATCTAACCATTAACATCTAACCATACTTTAGTCAAGATTATTTTTTTACCAATCGTTTAAGTCCAAGTTAATAGCCTTATTTTTACTTGTCCAAGCTCATTATTAATGTACAATTGTCACTTTTATTTTGAATATAGTAGAATGAAAATATATTTTACTTGTCAACCATTTATTCATCTTTCATTTATTTATAAAAGGATACAAATAATTTTTCTTAAAAAACAATATTACATCAAATCCAACAAAACACAATTAAAGGTAGCGATCAAAGTAGTCCAGTGGTAAGAGTCGGTTTAAAAGACCAAAAAGCCACAGGTTTGATTCCATCAGAAATCACTTTAAGTTTAAGTGGGGCCATGGTTGTGGGGTATAAAGACTAGTTCTACTTGAATTGAAAAAAAATCTATTTTAAACCATTTACCTTCTTTATTAATCACCACTATGCTCATTATCTACATTTTGGATCAAGGTCGATGGCACACTCACATCATACTTAAGCAATTCAAACAAAGCACCTGCACCCAACCAAAAAAAAGACATTTAAATTTTGGATTATTTTATTTTATTGCCAATAAATAATTACGAACAGACCTCCTCCATTGTAGCAATAGGTCATGTCGGAAGATTGAAAAATAATGCTTGCGCTATCAAGAATTGTTTAAGCTAATTCAATATTTTCCCTCGTGATGTTTAGCCGCATGTCACGGCCCATTCTAATGGGTGAATATGTTAATCCCACAAGATATATATCTTGGAATTTTCTAGATTTTTGTATGATTTTCCATTTTGTGGAACTCTCTATAATTCTCTAAGTTCCTTGTTCTTGGTAGGTTATGACACTATCTAAATGTCTTTAAGAGTTCCGTTTTATAGGTAAGGTCTTGGAACTCTCTAGACTTCTCTAGGAGTTCTTAAAGTATGTAGATAGGAGAACTCTTTAAAATTCTCTAGGAATTCTCATGAGTAAGTAGTTAGTAGAATTCTCTAGAAGTCTCTAGGAATTCTTGGGTCTATGTTAGATTATAGAAGTGTCTAGAATAACCTAGGTTAAGGAGGATCTAGAAAGATCCATCGACTTGTATATAAACAAGTCTTTGGCCATAAACCAAGCACCCCACAATCTTGTACCTCACAATCTTGTACCTCATAATCTTGTACCTCACACAAGTAATAAACAAGATAATCCAAACTCTTTCTCTCTCAAAGTATTCCATCTTCTTTCATCTTTGGAAATGTTGACTAGCTAATATTGTGGCAATCTAGACTAGTGTCACACGGGACAAGGAAATATTCAGTGGTCGAGTTTTAGCCAATAACAAATGGTCTAAGAGAAAAAGTGGTATCGTATCCACGTTTGAGCTTCTGCATTTGAAAGAAAATCATGCGAATAAGAGATGGATTCAAGTTCCAAAGTCATGAAGGTTTCGACCGATGAACAGAAGTACATGAGGTGCAAGAGGGACAAGTACGTCGAGAGGTGTATCGACATAGAAGCGTGGGTGACCCAGCTTGAGGAAGGCATGTGCGAGCATGAGAAGGCTCTCGAGATGTTTAGTGCGATGGCCGAGAGGGTGATATTGTTGGATGAGGCTGGTGAAAAGTTGGAGAATGAGGTCATGGGGTTCATTAAGAATTCAAATTGAAGTATTTAGTACGAAGTACTGGGATCAGTTCAAGGAGAGGTTAATAATATCCGGAAGGATGTGCTCGAGACAATTTGAGGAGAAGTACATGCAATGGTCGATGCCCCGGAGGGAGATCATTGAGAGGCTAGAATCAATGAAAGGTCAGATTGAGTGGAATGGAGGGGAAATTCGAGGTGTGGCACCTCGACGGATGGATGTTTCTAAGCCAAATCCATTCAAAGACTCGAGGAGTGCAAGAGAAGTGTAGGACTTCCTTTGGAACATAGAACAATAATTTTGGGCATCAATCATACTTGATGATCGTACCAAGTTGGAAACAACACCTTTCTTCTTACAAGGGATGGCACTACTGTGGTAGAGGAGGTAGGAAATAAATATTGAACGAGGTACATTGTGGATGAAAATATGAGAAGACTTCAAGATCGAGTTCAATCACCAATTCTTCCTAGAGAACGTTGATTTTGAGGCTAGGAAAATGTTAAGTCAACTTGTGCACAACAAGAGCATCAAGGAGTATGTGAAAGAATTCAAGGAGTTGTGATAGAGTTACCTAGTCTAAAGGAACAGGAGGCTCTGTTTGCGTTCATTAATGTCCTAAAGACCTTGGCACAGTTAGAGCTACAAAGGGCCAAGGTGTAGAAT
Source organism: Impatiens glandulifera (assembly GCF_907164915.1). Lineage (NCBI taxonomy): Eukaryota > Viridiplantae > Streptophyta > Magnoliopsida > Ericales > Balsaminaceae > Impatiens > Impatiens glandulifera. The sequence continues at coordinate 14,703,526 of NC_061867.1, read as the reverse complement.
GTCTTTGAGGCAATTGTAGTTGCGGAGAGACTAATCGATCTCAATGTGTCTATGGACAGGTAAAAGCTTATCCAAGGTGATGAGAAGAGTGGTGGGGGAGACCGCCCACATGTTAAGGAGAAAGGTGGGAGAGACCGCCCACCCAAGAAGGGACATGCACAAAACAACTCAAGGAGGCAAGTCGACGAATCAGTTAAGCCAAGAGTTTGTCATATTTGTGGTTCTCACATTCACATAAAGTTTATGTGCCCATTCAAAGGGAAAAGGCTGCAGAAGTTAAAGGAACTGAGTCCTCTGAGGAAGAGGAAAAGACTCGAATGGGATCCTTAAGATTACTCAATGCTGTGAAGACTAGTGTTATGGAGCCAATCAAGGGAACAAAGAGGGGCTTGATGTTAATGGAAGCTTTGATTGGGGAAAGCGCATAAAGGCACTAGTGGGTACTAGGGATATTCACAACTTCATGCATGAAGGAGTAGCTAAGGCGTTGGGTGCAAAGACCCAACGAGGGGGACGGTTATGTTCTTTAATATAACAAAGCTGGTGGTTGGGGAGGCTAAGAAAGTGCACACTAGGATCGGAGACTAGAATGGGACAGTCTCGTTTACCTTAGTCCCTATGGAAGACTACAATGTAGTGTTGGGACTACAATGGTAAGATTGGGTACATGCTTCTATAATACCTTATTCTGATTCGCTAATCATTTTGGTTCACGGGAAGACTAGTGTGATACCAACAAAAAGAGAATTGGAGGGAATGGACATGTTCTCAGCAATGCGATTCAGCCGAGTTCGCAAATGTGGTAAATGGACATTTACAACTTTTGTTAGGGTAGATGATGGGGACGGTTCCAAGGGGAAAGGGGAAATACCCAAGAAAGTCTAGGTAGAGTGCAAGGCCATCTAGGGGCTCAAAGCTAAAGGCACCAAACAACCATAATCTCCACAAGGTTTTACTACATATTACATTGGCCAAAGTCAGTCCACCTTCTCTATTGCCAAAACCATACAAGGGGAACCAGATCGTGCTCGGGAATCTTTGGAGAAAGTCACCAAGAACATGAAAAAAGGGGAAGATCTGAAAGGGCGTACAGTCAAGGAAGGGAACCGAGGAAGGGGGATGTTACCCCGCAATAATTGAAATCTCTACAGTCTGTGCTCAAGGGGCTTGTGCGCATATGTGAGGGACCGATCAAAATCAATGGACATGTGGGAAACATCTCATATCGGTTGGAGCTGACCTATATAAATCGAACCAAGTGCCGGTCTAGGTCGAGCTGAGGAAGACCACGAATTAGGTGGGGGAGAATGTCACGACCCATTATAATGGGGTGAATATGTCAAGCCCACAAGGTGCATATCTTGGAATATTCTAGATTTTTCTAGCTTTTTGTATGCTTTTCCATTTTGTGGAACGTTCTAGAATTCACTAGGAATTCCTTGTTCTTGGTAGGTTATAGAACTCTCTAGATTTCTCTATAAATTCCTTTTGTAGGTAAGATCATAGAACTCTCTCGAATTCTATAGGAGTTCCTAAATTATGTAGATATGAGAACTCTCTACAATTTTTTAGGAATTCTCAAGAGTAGTTAGTAGAATTTTCTAGAAGTCTCTAGAAATTCTTGGGTCTAGGTTAAGTTATAGAAGTGTCTAAAATAATCTAGGTTAAAGAGGATCTAGAAAGACCCATCCACTTATATATAAATAAGTCTTGGCCATAAACCAACCACCTCACAATATTGTAGCTCATAATCTTCTACCTCACACTAGTAATAAACAAGATATTATCCAAACTCTTTCTCTCTCAAAGTGTTCCATTGAAACCCTATCTGAAGAAGTCATATGTTTGGTATGTTCTTCATTTGAAAAAGAAACAGAGAAGGTTTAGGGTTTAGGGTTCAGATCGCTATAAGAACCATCTTGTTTCAAAATAGGTTTCAGGATCGAATCTGAATTTCTAAGGGTGTATATATTTTTGGTAAGAACTAAGGAGTAATTAAGTGATTCTATTGTAAACTTAGGAAAGCTAAATGCATATTTTCAGCATATCTTGATCATTTCAATGGACTGACCTAGCATTCCGTCATTAAGTGGAGACATGTCAACAAAGTATAAGACGAAGGAGCAAACGACATTGGTCTTTCAATAGTCATCGAAATTACTTGTAAGATTAACTTCCATCTTCCTTATTGTGTACAATGTTTTTGTAGTTATATAAATTTTTATTTTTCCATAATTTTTTAAAAACTGAATTCTAATGTGCACATAAATGCCAAATTATATCTATACAAGAATCACAATACAAACTTCCACTAAAACTATATATCATCTAAATATGCAATATGCATATGAACAATATGTTTATGAAAGACCTCGGATAACAAATATTTAAAGAATTGATCCGTAATTTTAGAGTTTGTCTGAATATGCTCAATAGATAACTAAACATTATGAATTCTTTATTTTCCAAATAGTTTGATTTAGTTGAACTCATATTACTAATAAAGTAACAAACTGTACATTATTGTCACTTAATATCTTAAGTGGTCTTTCTATATAATTCATGTTAGAATATAATTGTTAAGTTTTAATAATGAATAGATAAGACTAAATTCAAATAAATATATATGTTAAACTTCTAAGTCATATCAAGTATATTAATTGTTTTAATGATAAGAAGAAGGTGTTGTAGTGTAGTGGTAAACACTCATGTTTGTCATACAGGTGACCAAGTCTCACTGGCTGCAGATAAAATTAAAAGTTTTGATATTTCAGGGAAGCTGAGCAAAATACCAAAATTTCCATGTAGACGATATCGAAAGTGAAATCGGTCAACCGACACTTAATACACCTGAAGTGAAGATCGGTCAACCGGTATTTAATGAAGCATGGCTGATTAATTAAATACTTCGGTATTAAATGTGCTCTGGTCATAAATGAGTAGTTTGACCGATAGTCTGACTCCGGTTCGTAGTGAAGATCGGTCAATCGACACTTAATGCACTTGAAGTGAATAAATGCCTTCAGCGAGCAGTGTGGCAAAGTTGTTTTTATATGTCCAGACTATTTCATTTCTATTTTGGTATAAGTCTGATGAAACCCTTCTTGGAAGCAGAGGTCTGCTAAAGGAAGTTAGACTGCCATTTTGGTATAAGTCAACTTGGAGCAGGAATTTATCACCTTTCTCCAGATAACCAAATCAGTAGAAGACAAATATATCCTGTTGATCTGTTTCTTGAGAAATATTAAACCCATTAAATGTCCTGATGTACCTCCCTAATCAACCAATCAAAATTAAGGAACAAAGGGATACCATCCAGGTATTCGTTGAGGATGTGAAATATGACCGTTGTCATATTTCCTACTTAAGGAGATCAAAACACAAGCAAAAAAAAACGACACAACACATACAAGAAGTGAACAGAAGCAAGTGAACAAAAAGCAGACAACTAATTCTCTATGTTCATACATTGTGTAAATCAGTTCAAAGTGTGTTAGATCTTTCAAGTGTATTACAAATCCATCTATTCTGTGTGAGTAGTGAGATTTTGTAAAGTTGACAGAAGCTATCTGTTCAACAGAGTGTTATTTTTGAGAGGTCAAGAATGAGTAGTAAATAGGTCTCGGGTCTTAGACATAAGCGTTGTAAGTTGTTTGAATATTCTTAGTGAATATCCTTCTCGTTGTTTAAGAAGAAGTGGTGACGTAGGAGCTTTATCTTCGAACATTCATAAAATATGTGTCATGTGTTCTTTCTTCTTTCCGGTCATTTTACTATCCGAACAGACCTTTCACTATTTCAACCAATCCTTCTCCATTCTTATCTCTATTCGATTTGTGTGTGTTGCGTCAGGCTGAAACAAACATTTCCACCCTTGAACCCGGTTCAAGAGTTTGTAACAGTCTGTGTAGTGTTGAGACCGGTGTTAATTCTTAACTGTATTAATACCAACCGTTGTGAGTGTGTAAGCGTTCTCCTTTAGCCGGACCCTAGTTCTCTATCAGCGATACCGATCCTAACAATTCATAATTTGTAGCCCCCTGACAAAATTTTGCAGTCAAATTTTTTAATTGGATTCCACAAAACACCTAATAAATTGTGCTATGATGTTGAAAACATTTGAGTGTCTTCATAACACCCTTACACGAATTAATTCTTTCAACTAATAATTATGTGACACAAATATCCGACTATTTTGGTATCCAAAAAATTCGAAACAAAATATGAAATGATCTTTATCCGATTCGATTTTACTATATGAGTATGTAATGTTTTGTTCTTAAAATTTACTTTAATTGTTTGGTTTCATTTTAATAATCGAAACCAAGATTCTTTAAGTATTTGTCTAACATAATAAATATACTTAATTTTTTATCATATAATCTTAAGCATATATTAGACTCTTGTTTAAGGAGTCTTTTGTATTTATTTATTTTCAAGTCTAATCTTGAAGTACTTATGAGACTAAATTTGTCTCTAGATCTTTTATAATATCTAACAATTAACATCTAACAATTCTTTAGTTTTGATTATTTTCTTTTGACCTATAAGACCTAACCTTAATTCGATAACCCCAAAAGAATTCACTAGTTGTTTTACTTGAAATTTTATTCCGTATATAAGTTGTAGTTCTTAATTCTTCTCTCCAAGTAAATCAATTATATGGAGATATTCCATAAATGTTTGTTTTCAAATAAAGAGTATCTAAAATAATTCCTTATTTCTTTATCTTTAATTTAAATTTTTCATTGTCAATGTCGATGTTTCTTTCACCATCAATCGGCTTTTAACAATAAACGCAATTGTACATTAACACACTTACTTTAGATAGTAACAACGAACTTACCATCAAATGTGTTTAAGTACTTAAGTTAAATTACTCTTAAAACACAAAAAAAACTGTAATGTGTAATCTTTTATGCACAACTTTTTTAGTAATTTTTTTGTAGGTGCAACATCTGCAATTCTTACAACTTCATTACTTTATTATCTTTTAAGGTATTTTCTAAGTGGACACTATTTATATTATTTTTATCTCAATCTTTTATTTTCACACACACAGTATGATGTGAGTTCATATAGAGACTACGTCTCTTTTTACATAACTAGAATTCACATCAAATTAACTTAAGTGTGGATAAAAAAATCCAAATTATATGCATAAGAATATATTAGTGCAACTCTAATTTTAATGCATTTAATTTAAAATAAAATAAAACATATATTATGATGTATTTCTTATGATATATTTATTCTAATAATACCTTAGTAATTTTAACCCTTTTAAATATAATTCTTGAAAATAAAAAAAATTCTAGATAAGTCTTAAAACTTTATCATATAAAATGAGATTAAGATGTTGACAAGAAAACCGTATAAATAGAAGTGTTAACTTAATTAGATAACAAAACAAATGAACAATCATACTCACAAAAATTTAATAATCACATAAATTCAAAATATTGGTACTTGTCATCATATGATACCAAATGCAACATTAATATTTAGTCTAAGGACATTAAATATTAACTTGCAAATGAAACTATTTTGTAGTTATCAAATATTTACAATAAGTCATGTCAAACAATTGGTTATCTTTGGATAGTCTAATTATTCACATGGCACACCGAATAATTATTATATATTTATTAACATGTGTGCATAATGTTATTTTGGCCAATTATTTATCTTCCTATGGGCCGATTAAATAACCACATAAATTACATAACATTACCTTCTTATTTTATAAAAACATATTAACATACACAAGAGAGCCTACATTGATAGGACGTTGCTTCAATTAATTGATTAAATAAATTAATAACTTATGTACATACTAAATTGTGTAAATTGAAAAATTATTAAACTTTCCTTTGTTGGATTAATAATTGCATAGTTACAAACACAACCGTCTTAATCTTATAAAATTGTAGCCTCTGGGAAGTTCTTTCTATAGCTTAGCACTTGTCTGAATAACACATGACAATATGGAGAATCGTGAGGTGGCTCGAGATTCACTACGTTTTAACCTTGGTTTGCATGTTAGGCATCTTTTTAAAACAAAACATTTATTTTAAAAGATTTTTACAGTACATATCTGCTATTGAAATTAACTACGTAAAAATAATTAATTTTATTCAAATTTTAATAATTTGGGGATCAAATGATAATTTGATTAAAACCTGATTTATATTAATCAACATAATTAATTTAATAAAAGATTATTTATTTGAAAACAGAATTGCCAAATAATTTTGGAAAATTCCGTAAAATGTACGTGTATAAATGTACTTTACACTAAAGTTTCTATATGGGGTTCGTTTTTTGTTACGCTCGGGAAAGGACTTTCACGCTATGTCCTCTATGGCCGTCGAAGACGGTTTTAATTTTTAAAAGTCTAGCTATCAAAAGATTTATTTATAACATTTATTTCTTTAATTTGTAGTATGGGTATCCTAAACAATGGTAGATTTAGATTACGTAAATTATTTTAAAATGCGTATATGCGATTGCGTTGTATAATACTAAGTATAATACCTGGAAAATATCAAAGAAGTATAAGAATTTAAAAATAAATTTCAAACGGGGCCTTAGTCAAAATATTTGTTTGGGAAATATCCCTAAAAATATTAAAATATCATTTTCTGACATTTCGGGATTATTTAAAAATGGATTGGGGTTCAAAAATTACAAAAATAATTTTATATTTTTGAAAAGTGGAACCAAACAGGCCATATGACTGGAGTCCTAGGGCTTGAGTCCCGTTTTTCCCGATATGAGCTCGGTCTAGACCTAGGGTGGTATAGATCGGGGTTCGGGACACTCGGTCAAGGAACTGGAGGGTTCAAACCTGGGGTTTAGGAGGCTTAGTCATGAACTTGGTCTTAGGTCTTCGATTCTCGGTCCCAAGTCTAGCTTCCTCGGTCGTGGGACCTAGGAGTCTCGGTCCTAGGTCAGGCCTCTCGGTCCTAGGTTAGAATCATTAGTCGGATTCTTCGGCCCTTAATTAAGAACACCGATCCTATGGCTCGGTCCTAACTCAAGTACACCGGTCATAGTGCTCGGTCCAAACAAGAGCACTAGTCTTTGGTCTCGGTCAGGACCGAGGATTCTCGGTCCTAGTCCTATAGGACTCAATCGTCGAGGACCGCATATTCTTCAATTGGTATGAAGAATTGCACGTTAGTATCTTTTGATACATATCATGAACATGATCGATAAGTTGCAAACAATTCATATGAATTTAGGGATCATAATTCCTAGCTCTAAACACGATCAATCGAACTCTATAACAATTGATTTTTCAAAATGGTTTTTAGTGAAAATTTTGGGAACTTTTGATTTAGGCCATCTCATGGCCTAATTCTTCTTCCAACAACTTTGAAATGATGTTTATAGTCTAACATAACCAAAACAAGAACATCAATCAAATTCTATAACAACTTTTAAAACTGAATTCAAACCCATTTAAAAAAAAATTCATTTGGATCAAATATGATCGGGATGTTGATTTTATAATTAGGAATTCATCCTATCATGTTTACAAAAAATTTAGGCAATTATTTGAATCAAAAAATTAGGCTTAAAGCTCAAGAACAAAAAATTCAAATTTTTCAGATTTTTAAATCAAATTTTGGTTTTTTTTATTTTGGTTGAATTGATGAAATCTCTTTCGACAAAAAGCATAGAAATCATCTTGGGAATAATTTCAAACAAAGAAAAACACAAAATTGAACCCTAAACAAGATCAACCTGGTCAAATTTGGAAAAATACAATTTCAAATCCTAACTTGAATTACAGTAGGTCTGAAATCTTACAATTGATTATAGAACACTCCAATGATTTGTAAGAAGCTTTCCTAAACCCTGGATCGAAGTCTAGATCGTCGGAGCATATTTTTTCAAAAGATTTGTTGCCGAAATTTTTTATAGATCTTCAATCAAGCTGTGATATTGGGATTTTGTTTGAATTGGAAGATTAACACCTAGGGACTATTTATACCCAAGTCAAGTCGGTTCCATGGTCGAATTCGTATTGAATTTTGTTTTTGAAATCCTATCCTTTGAATTATGTTTTGCCTTCGGCAACTAGCTAAAACATAGGTTTTGAAATCAATGTTTAGGAGAAATGATGGCGAGGAGGAGACGTACATGGGTGAAAGATTGGAGGGATAAGGTTGAAAAACGGGGGAGATAAGATTTCTAGAAGAATCACCGGAGTCGATCGCAGCCTCCGGTGTTCGCTCAATCGATCGGGAAAGATGAACAAAATGACATCGTTTCATTTAAAATGAACCGCGTCGTTATGTTAATTGGCAATCCGTCAACGTTTGGGAGATCAGACTAACGGGGTTAACGTCACGTTATCTAATCCTGTTTAGACCGGGCGCGCGCGTGGTTCGGTTAGAACTGGCTATGCAACGTGTTCCTGAACGCTGGATGAAAATCCAGCACTGATCCGATGATGAGAATTCTTGTTGCAATTAAATCTTTTATTTTCGGATACACTAGATCATCAATTTTATTTTTAATTAAAGGGTTACTCTAAATCGAATTTTTAACCTTTCTTAAGTTTTTCTTCATCAAATTAATACACAAAAATATGAGAACATAATAAAATTATGTTTATTTATTTTATGGTATTTTGGGGTATTTATTTAAATGTTTTAAGTCATAAATTATACATAGTTTATGTTAAAATCTTAACTAAATAATTTCAACCCCTTTTGAGTTTAGTTTGGGCAAAATAAATACAATATTTTAACCTCAAATTATTTTTGGATTTTTAATTAATTTTTTTATTATGGTTTATTTATCACAATAATTAATCTCAATTTATTTTTAATCTCTTTTTGGATTATTTTGAATTTAAAAATTCAAAACATTATTTTAATATTAATAATATTATTACAAATTTTTGGGTAGATCAAATTTGCATGCTTACAGAATGTCCATCTCAAATCGAGTTTGAGTAAAACAAACTTTGTTTTTGAATAACGTGGGTTTGAGGTTTAAATATTTTGAAATTTGTATCATAACTTATAAGATAGAAGGATAGAACATTGATGACTACAGATGTTAGAGATGAATCATAACAAAGATTCATATGTCAGATCGCTATAAGATCATTCATTGGTTGAATCTTGTTGGGAACGGACTGTCACAATAGTCTCGAAGGTTGCTTTAGTAGGGTTTCATAATAACAAAGATTAATGATGCCTATCTAGAGAGGACTTGGATGAGGAGTAGTCTTATGCAGGTAAGACTCCTTTATCAACAAATAGGACTCTTTTTTTTCTTTTTGTTTTTGAGAACGTTGGGTTCCGCTGCTCCTATGGAGTGCGACTAATCCCCGTGGGTTAAGAATATAGTCCGCAAACACACTTAACCATTTAACCAGGCGCAGAACTTGTCGTCTAACGGGCTCGAACCCAGGACCTTAGGGAGACCTAGGGGATATCCACCTCTTGTTGTCGTTAGGCTAGAAGAGAGGATCAAATAGGACTCTCTTGCGGAATACTCTCTTGGGGAATAGTGATAATAATTATGTTATGTTTATCAAGAGATGGAATTCGTCGCTGGAGGATTATTCATAATAATGACTTCTATGAACGCCTATCATGAGATAGGGCTTACTTGAAAATTGTGACAATAATCACTTTGAGGGGATAGATTATGATAATAACCTACTAGATACCTATTACAATGGGGCTTTATGAATCATAATAATGACTTATTGTGCCTATCAATAGATAGGGCTTTTAGTGAGATCATACGAATGATCGTGGACGCATGTTACAGGATAGCACTTTGGAGAGGTCTTATACAAAATGACTTTCATAGCTGGTTGAAAAATCATAATTCAGTTGGGGATTGTTTACAAGAGTAGTTGTTTTGATTGTAAGCTTATCTCTTTTATTTTGACAAAGTGTCCTTCACAACTAGGTGAAACATCAACCTGTTGTGTTGAGGGGAGCTTTGTTTTTAACGTGACAAAATATCCTTCACAACTGGGTTAAAATCAATGATTTTCAAGGAACTTCTATCACTTATAAAATATTTCAACAAAACATTTTTCCCTTTAGTTTTACGTTTTACGAAGTGACCATCTTTATTGGGTTATACATTGACCAATTTTTTGCCCTCTTCTATATCTTCCATCACAAGGAAGGGGTGCATGTTGCATTGTAATGCTTTATGGTTCCTTATTTATTTATGGAGTGGGGGAGCTTTAACAAAAGTTATTTTGTATGGATCATTTCTAATTTTGTTTCAAATAATGCTTGAAAATAGAAGAAACCTTGATCTTATCCACGAATCATGGAGACGTGAATTCGAAATGTTTTCGAGGCAAGCTATGAGCATTCCTGTAATCGGTAAAGATTATCTCGCTTTAAAGAGTCCGAGTTATTTTTCCTCATATGTTAAGATATATATGATAAATTCAATCTCGTGTAGACGATTATCCAAATTCTTAACTTGCAAGGAAGGTGATCGAGATGTGAAGTCTCGTTCAGCGATATTTTTTGATACATTTTCCATGGGTTACAATTTTTCGAAAGTTTGATTATTCCTAGTATAGTTATAGAGAGAGTTTCAACCTTTTGGCTTCGGGAGTTTTTATTTTGTTTGTACGCCTCAGCGCTGCCAACATCACCCGCTCCAACGAAAGGAGCGCGCATTCATGAAGCAACAAATCAGTTAACGCACTGTTAGCTGAAACGCGATGGCATCCGAAATGTAATGGCGCACTGACGGAACGCCTACGGAATGCTTCTCGTCTGCGTTTTTGCCCAAAACAATGTTGTTTCATCCCTAGATCATCGTCTTCATCGCGACGCCGAATGGATAATCATCCGATCCTATCTTTGTTGTTTCAAAGGTGGAATTTCGTCATTTCTTGATGGATTGACTCCATTCAAAAACTAAAATGATCACCATATTTCGGTGATCATTTCCCCTAAGCCTAGAATCGCCATAATGGACTATGTCGGTAACTAGACGAAAGAACAACCAAAATATCATAAGTGGATTTTGACTAATTCAAGCCCACTTGGAAGATCAACCGACTCTGAGAGGCTATAAATAGCCTTCCTTGATAATTCTGAAACAACGAGATCATCACTCAAGCCTCAAATTTGGAAAACACAGAAATACACCATTGAAGCTCCAAGCTTCTAGATTTTTGGAATTTTCATACTAGACCTTAAAGCTCATATCTAGGCATCCCAAAAAGCTTCCCTAAGATCTAAGGAATGTTCTACAATCTTTAATAAAATTTTAATCACCCACTAATTTAATCTTCCAGTTTGAAATTAAAAAAAGTTATATTTCAATGTTCATAAGTTTGTAAATTGTCTGATTGTTGGCTTTCTTGATTGGCGATCCTATAATCATTTACAAGCTTTATGTGAATTTAGAATCAATCAATCGATCTGAAACGACAAAATATGTCGTAAAATAAAATATTTATGAATTGTATATATATATATATATAGAATAATATTAAAGTTTAATTATATTTTGATTTAATTTTTAAAAATTAGATTTTTATAAATAAATTAATATCAAATTTATTTGATAAAAAAAAATCTATTAAAATTAAAAAGACAAAATAAAGACATTGAGACTTAAAGTTGAGTTTCAAATATGTCACAAATAAAAATGTTGAAAATGTTATTTATTTATTTTTTTAATTATTTATATTGAGAACATAAAGTATAAAAGAGAAAATGGACAAAAACCATCATCTTGTTGAATGTCCCATGATACCTAAAAATGTGATTTGTTATCCTATGTACAAATTAGATGAATTACATAAATAAGCTCACCATGCATAAATTGACCATATTTTTGGAATTCAATGTTTAATACTTCTTTTTATTATCATAATATATAATAATTATATTTGTAAGATATTATATTACTTTTTTATAAAACTTATATAATATCTATATATTAAATATAACTTATTTAATTATATATATCATTTAATAAAATATTATTTATTCTATTCAAACAAGATCATTGTTAATTCAAATTAAGAATGTCTTGGTTCCTCTATATCTCAGTATTAATTTGTTTTTATTTATTCTACAATTATATTATTTAAAAAATATAAATTTATAATCTTTTTATATCTCTTATATATCTGTTTTTGCAATCAATGTATCTTTTAGATCTTTGTTCTGTTGGCATCAATCATGTCCAAATTATCTCAGCCTTTTTTCTCCCTCTAAAACTAAAAGTTTAATCATTCCCTTCTTCTTTCTATTTCTTCTGGATCTTGTTGTAATCAACAATGGCGAGAAATTCAACGGCTGTGATTTTAGGGTTTGGAATTCTGGTCTGTGTGATATTCTTCTTCTTCCTCAGTGATGATGGAAGAAAGATTCTTCAATGGCGTCTGATTCATGGGTTTCGACCCGACTCATTACTACTGCTTAAGGTACACATCTAATTAAAACTTGACTCTCATTCCATTGTTTGATTTTCATTTTTCAAATAATCCCAAATATATATTTGCTTAGTGATGGAGCTAGATCTTAGGTTTGTTTCATCTAGTTATTGAATTAAAACCAAATTTTTATCCTAAAGTTCAACTATTATATTAAATATCTTTAGCTTTAATCAAACAAGAATTTTTTGAAAAAAAAAAATCAAACAAAACACTCCCAATACTTCCTCAAACGAAGCCAGATGACTTGTATTCGCATAACCCAGTTGTTGAGTTAGTTGCCTTCCATTAATGTGACATTGTTTCAACCTTCCATTTATTTATATTTTAAAAATATTTTTATATTCAAAATTGCAATAAATGTTTAATTTTAAGCGATTAACATTTGCATAATAATTTGTAACAATAATTTGGTATAATAATCTGCAACAATATTAATTTTACATAAAAAAAAATTACACATTTTACGTTTAAACACACTTACCTTAAAATGATATAATTTAAAGAATTAAATTTTTTTTACAGATGAATTTATTTTGGATAGATACGACTATTAGGTAAGACTTGAGACACTAACTATTTTGAAAATTTAACACTTTCTTCAAGGCATTACCCATTTCATAATTTTAGTTATTTAAAAAACTAATAATAATGGTAAAAAAAATTAAAATGAAGTTCTGGTTGGTTTTGACTCTTTAGATTATTTTTTTATATTTAAAAAAAAATAACACAAAATAATGATGACAAGACAATTCAATTTGTAACGTACTAACGAAAATCAAAGGTAAAAACATTTGGTCGATAAATTCTTCCAAATATTTTAATATTATATAAAACCAATTATTAAATATTACAAGAAATAATATGAGTAGAGAATGATAAACACGTGAACTTATGACTTTATGGTCATGATTTGAAAATATAATATAATTTTTCTTTATTGAAAGTGAAAAAAAAGTAAAGAGTTACAAGACTAATTGGAAATATCTGAAATTAAGTTTTAACAAATAAATATTATTAAATTTTTACGCATACAAATTTCAACTTAACCAATATAAATATATACATATATAAATATATATATATATATATGATTATGACATGTCATTTATAAAATTATACAAAAATAATTACTATATTCAGACAAAATATTTCGAAATATTATCTTTTTTTTATAAAAGAATAATTTAATTTTATCTCTCATGATCATTTTGATCAAAAAATTTTAAAAATTAATATTTAAAAAAAAAATAAAAGATTCTCTCTCCTCGAAAACAACGATTTCCTGAATATTTTTCACTCCCCTCTTCTCGAAAACAACGTTTGCCCAAATCATTTACCTGTTTTTATTTAGTTTTTAGAAATTTTTTTTAAAAGACAAAAGGTTTTAGCAATTTTGTTTTTAGTTTATGTAACCAGAGAAGTAAAATGGTACATTTATTAAAAAAAAATAAAGAAAGAAGATTGAAAAGAAATGATAAGACGTAAGTACACAAAAAGTCAGATCAAATTAATATTTTCTTCCATGTCTTGTTCGGTTCAGATTATTTATTTAAATAATTTGGAGAGAAAAAATAGAATTATTAGTAATGATTTTAAAGATATGATAATGTTTTTTTAGATATATATATATAAATAAAATAAAATAAAATAAAAAATAATAATTTAAAATAGTAGGTATTTTAATATTTTGGTGAATAAATTGAGTGATTTGATTCGATGAGAGAAAAATGAAGTAATGTTTGATTTTTTTTTAGTTAATAAAATGACTCAAATTCGAATAAGGCCTGTAAATAAGATTAATTATTAAATAATATTTACAACATTAAGTAAAATAAAATAATTTTATTTCGAAATAACATGTATCAAACAAGCCTTAAGATTGTTTGATTAAATAAAATACAAGCCAGAATCAGCCGAGGTTCCTTGTTTTGTTTGACGTGTCACGTGTGAATGATGAGTTATCTAAATAAACTATTATTATTTATTTATTTTACCTTTGGTTAGGTACATCTTTTTATTATTATTTATAGGAGAAATAATTGAGAAGAAATTTTGAGAGTACGTAATATCTAATTTTGAGAAAAAAATAATAAATTTTTTCTCTTTTTCCTTTTTCTTCCCCTTTATATAAAAATGTGGTAATAGTCAATTTTTTCTCTTCCTCACTTATTACTCATCTATTTATAGTACTATAAAAACAATTATCTTTAGGTTATTATTAGATTATTAATATTTTTTATTTTTTATTTTTTTATAAAATATGATTACATAATTTATTTTGAAATGTCAAAATTTTATTGAAATAATAGGATTTTCAAATAAAATTTTGTAACCTACCTTTATTGAAATGTTTTTAAATAATCCACGGGTGTGAAGTAAGGATAAGAATGAATGGTTTGGACCGGGGAATGCCCATGCATTTACTATTCCAGTCTCGTTTTTATTTTGAGAATTTTTTTAATACCATCTCGTGTCCCGTTTGGTTTCGGGGAATTCTGCGGGGTACTATTAATAAAATATTTAAAAAAAATAAAAATAAAAATAAAATAAAATTATATAAACAAATTTTTTAATATAATATATATTGTAATATATTAAAATTTTATATTATTATAAAAAAATAAATTTAAAAGTATTATAAAATATAATTCATAAATAAATATATTGATAATTTAATATATATTTAATTATATTTATAGTATTCTGGTTAGAATCGGGGCGGGGACACAAATAATATCCCCGTCTCATCGATCCCCGTTCGGTTTCGGAAAATAACCGTCTCAAACGAAACAATACGATTTGTTTTTCGCAGAGCGGTTTCAAATTACTATCATTAGTGTGAAGTCTCAAAATGGCCACACGAGCTCTACTACTAATATACTCTACTACTAATTTGATTCTTCACTACCTAATGAATATAATTCTTATGTTTTATTTTATTGAATATTGAGTATAAAGATCAAATTATGTAGGGGTCGAGGGAGCCACAAGTGCCATGCTACTTCATATTTGGAGACTCATTGGTAGATAACGGCAACAATAACCATCTTCAAACATCGGCCAAGGCCAACTTTGCTCCTTATGGCATCGATTTTCCTCAAGGCCCGACCGGAAGGTTTTCCAACGGACGAACTTATGTGGACTTTCTTGGTATTCAACTATTTATTATATATTTCCTCCCATTTTTTCTTAATGTATTTTATAGAACTAAAATTAATGTGGTTTAAATTGTAATTATTTCTAGCCAAATTATTAGGTTTCAAGCGTTGGATTCCTCCCTTCGCTACGGCTAGAGAAGAAAGCATTCTCACCGGCGTAAACTATGGATCCGGTGGTGCGGGCATTCTTGATATGACGGGACAAAATTTGGTATTATTCTATCTTTGTCGATCTTTCTTAATTACATTAACTTTACTAACTAAGTATGATGTTATTTTCTATAGGGTGAAGTTATTAGCTTGAACAAACAGTTGCGTAACCATAGGTCAATTGTTAACCGAATTGCCAATAAGCTAGGAAGTAAAGAATTAGCCGATCATCACCTAAACCAATGTTTGTACACGGTTGGAATGGGAAATAACGACTATCTCAACAACTATCTTTCGTCAAAGTATCCGACGAGCCAATTATACACCCCCGACCAATACGCAACACTTCTAGTCCAAAAACTGTCCCATCAATTAAAGGTAGGTACTCAATAATATTATACACTTAAAGTTAATTGGAAAAAAATTTAATTTTTTTTCTTTTCCTAAGAAATTGTACAAATTAGGAGCAAGGAAAATTGGGGTATCAGAAGTGGGCCTATTGGGCTGTTTACCGGGTGTAATGGGCCTTAATGGATCAACTTGTGTGGGATACGTCAATGACTATGTCAAACTCTTCAACCACAGGCTTGGACCTGTCGTTGAAGGTCTCAATGCCAATCTTACCGACGCAACATTTATCTTGTTGCCGTCTGGGAACTCATCCGTGCCCGGTGAGGCCTTTTTTTTAGTCTTTCTAATATTTGAAACCTATTAACCGTCTTTTTTAATATGACTATGAATATCTTCACCTAATTGAATCAGGTGTGACGATAACGAATGCTCCTTGTTGTAATGTGACTTCAAGTGGAGAATGTTTTCCAAACCTAGTGGTATGTAAAAATAGGACAAGTTATTACTTTTGGGATGCTTTTCATCCCACGGATCAGGTTTACAAATCCGCAGCTCTAAGTGTCTACAAGGTCATATCTACGTCAATCTTGAAAGAAAAAGCTCGCACTTGGATGAGTTTTGATCAATAGATTTGGTGGCTATAGGTTGTGATGCAACCACATTTATGTTTTTTTTTTTTTTCCTTTTGTGTGAAGTCATATAAAGTGTGTATTATTAATGAATCAATGTAACTTCCAAAAAGGTTTGTTTATTGTGCCTACTTATAAATAAATTATTTTTATGTTGTTCATTTGTATTAGTTAGATAATGGTTTAGAATTACAAATGTCATGACACTAATAGGCCAATCTATTAAAGTACTAGTTCAAATTAGTTTAATTAAGAAAAATGTTGATAATAGTAGCCATACAGGTACGGATCTATCAGCCCACCAAAAAAAAAAATTTATTGTTAAAATTTAACTATTCCTGCTCATTTCTTAAAAAATTTCAATATACTTCAATATTTGTTTATATAATTATTAAAAAAACAATAAAAGTTATCTTTATTCTCTAGTTTTATTAAGAATTTTTTCGCTATTTTTTAAGTTGATCTTAAATATTTTTTAAGCCCACACTAACTCTATTTTTCGGGCTCGTCCCTGAAATCACGTCTTTTAAATTTAAGAATTAGAAGAGATGAAGTACAAAACCAAGATTGAGAAGCATGGTTTTCGAAAAATTCCATTCAATTTTTGCAAGCGTGGTCTATCGATACAACTTTTATATTTCACCTTGACACTTTCACTCATTAGTTTGAGAGTAGCTTTCACTATCCCCGATTTAGGAGTCCAAGCTTTGTTATCAACTTTATTTTCCTCCTAATATCAAATTTCTCCAACTTCCCAACTTTGGCTACCTACTTCGACAACATCATTAGAAAAACTGTCAATTATTTAATTCAAACATTATAGAAAGGATCATCTGAATCCGAATCCAAATTAGATTTGTTTAATAAATTTTGAATCTCTAAAATATTTAAAAGGGCTGCCCTTTAAGATATTAAATGAGCGAAAATAAAATAAGATATAAGGACATACAAAATATCTTTAGGTAAGGGATTTTAAAAAAAAAAAAAAAAGTGAAATAGAACACAATAATAGATATTTGAAAATGTCAGAGTGAAGATTCAAACTCATGATCTTGAGGATATTTAATTTGCTTTATCATTCAGTTACGAGTCTTTACAATAATAATATAATAATAATTAATATTATTACAAAATTTAATATTGTGATAATATATACGATTTTGAGATTTTTAGTTTATTTTAAATGTGTTTTATTGTTTTTGTTTAATTGATTTTATAATTTATTTGAAAATTGTTGTAATTTATAATGATTTAATTGTCAAAATAAATTTTATTATTTAATATAAAAATATTATTTTATGACTAAATGGTTTTATTATCTTAATTTTAACTTGATTAACTATTTTTTAGTTTCAAACAATTAATATACTTAACTTAAAATTTATTAATTTATTTGTGAAGAATTAAATATTTTTAAAATTAATTTATTTATATGTTTACAGAAAATAGTAAACTTATAAATAATAAATAAGAGTTATGTTTTTGTTGAAAACTCCAAATCCTAAATATGTATCTAACCCAAATCACATTAATCAAATCATTATTCACCCACCAGATTAGATCTTCTGCTACCGAATTGGGTATTCCCCTGTTACGGACCAATCAAAATTTAGCAACATTATTATATTAATAAATTAAAACTGGGTTGAAAGAAAGAGAGAACCCGGAACCCGTATTTCATTCTTGGTTCAGCAGAAGCAGAAAGGAGTGAAGCTTTCTTCGCTTTACTCCGTTTTGCATGACCCATTGAAGAGACGGTCTACACCGTTCTACATGAGATTGTTCATGTAAAACTGATTGACATATATTCATTGTTGAGTGAAGCGAACTTCATTTGACTCCGATTTATAAATTATGTTTATAAATTTATTTGTGATGTATTTAAATGATTAAATAATAATTCATATAATTTTATTTTTGATGTATATAAAATAATAATTATGAATTAATATAATTTTATTTCAAGATTTGTTTAAAATAATAATCATAAATTATGTGATGTGATATATTTAAATTAATTTTTATGAATAATTATAATTATATTTTATAATTGTGATATATTGAAATGAATTTGTACACATTATTTCATAATGTATATATTTATATATTGAATATGCATAAATTTGTTTGTAATGTACTGAAATATTATTTAAAAATTTATATAATTGTATATTAAATATATACATATAACAATCTATTTTTAATTATTTTTTAAAGATATTTAAATTATTTTGTAAATATATTTATATAAATTTGTAAAACAAAATATTCAATTTTTTTATAATATATTTAAGTGAATTTGTAAAACAGAATATTTTAAAATTTATTAGTAAGATATTTAAAAAAATTATTTAAATTATTTTATATTTTATATAATTATATATTAAATATATATAAATGTTCATGTAAAATCACTAACACATTTATGTAAAAATATTTATACGTTTATGTAAAAACATTTATGTCTTCATGTAATTCTTCTGCAAAAGAATAAAAAAAAATAAAACAAGCGTTACCCTAGGTATTTATAACGCTCAAATGAGTGAAACAAGCACTACCTAGTGAAACTTGCTTCACTCAATATTTGCAGTGCGGATAAAAATGAAGCAAATAATACGAAGGTATATGTCGAGACGTATCTCTTAAGGAAGAAATTCAAGGTCGCTTTGTCAGAAGCCGTGATGAAGAAGGTTCGTGAATGAAATCCGCTCTAGGATATTGGACTTGCAAAAGGAAGATGAAGGCAATGTAGCGGTCGATGATAGAAATTCGATGCATCGCTAGACGAAACAAGCGATAACAGAGAGGCTCACGCAATCGACTGGTCTAAGTTCATGTTGAAGGCGATGTTTAAGCAATCTGTTCTTTATCGGATGCATTTTCGATTTAGAACATAACAATCCTTTGTTGATTCCTAGATGTCGATTGCTACTAGACGAGCATGTCGCGACGAAGAGGATGAACTCTCGAGAATTCCTCGATCATAAGATCACCAACTTTTAGTGCGAGGCTCGTCACCAAAACTATCGAATGAGGCACGCCGAGGAGGTTCATAGGGAAGGTGAAGGCAGAACAAAATTATGTTTTCCGTCACCCTAGCCCTCCTATTTAATGAACATTTAATTTCAACTTATTTTAAATAAGTTAAATGTTTTAGTCCCTAGACTTTCTACCCATGGCCATATTGATCCATAGACTCTTCAAATGTCCAATTTTGACCTCGAATTTCCAATTTCGAATTATTTTTCAGCCCCATAACTATTTGATCACGTCCAGATCGGCCCTTCAACTTTATATAAGTTCAATTTTGGCCTTCAAGTTCCTAATTTCAAAATTTTTTAAGGCTTGTTTGGTTTACTTTTACACCAAACAACCTTTATTCACGCATTAAAGTCTCTAAATCATTTTAGAAAAATCCCAAAAAATACAGGATGAACATAAATATTATTTTCTTTAATAATAAAATCTTCCTCATCATTTTTAGGAGCTGTTTGGAAAAATACTTATCTTTGAGAGATCATATTTTGAGTTCTACATTCCTAAAAATTATGAAATATTTTCCGCATGTACATAAAAGTATTTTTGATTTTCATAAAACGTTTGGAAAAACACTCTTTTTGTAGTGTAATAATTAAAGTTCTGTCACTCCGAAAATTTCAAATTCGAGTACAACTTACTCATAAAATTCATGGACACATTTCCTACAAGGATCCACAGTATGAATTCAATGCAAGCAACGTGTATTTTTTTCACTTCACATTTTGTGTTCTTTTTGTGTTCGGAGACGCACTCGAGGCTTTGTTATCTCAACATTGTCTAAACCTAAAAGAGCCAAGAGTTATCTCTAAGCAATGAATAGGGTTAACCCCTTATTTAAACACATGTTATGATGATCACTAAAGCAAAAGAGTTCTGAACTCAGAACGCATATATAACAATCATCTCAAACACCCAATGGCCAACTACGTTCGAATAAAGACTATCCATCTAGACATGCGTATATGACATAACGTCGTAGGAAATTTCTTAATACATAACCAAACACCGAAACTTATAAAATAAATCTCTAATTTTCCTTTCTTTAGTTTCTTTTGTGAATTAAACTAAAGTGATGACTCTCGAGTCAATTAATAATGGGTCATTCAAATGGAAAATTGACTAATATGACCGATTCTTTAGACGTAAGAAATTTGGGAGGACAAAATAAAATGCTTACATTTAATTATATTATTTATATGTTCAATGATATAAGTGTTCAGATATAAATGGAGAATTCAAACATTAAACATGTCGCATTTAGGTCACTAAAGTTTTTTTTAATATTAATTTTTATTTACAAAAATTATCATAGGATAATAACAAATAAAGACAAAAACAATTATTCTTTGTCCGTTCCTAAAAATATTTATCTTATAGACAGTAAAAAATTGATAATTCTAATTTGTTTTAATCCAAATGCTATAATTAGGGATGGTAATAGGCCGGTTCGGTTCAATTCGGTTCGAGGAATCACATACCATCTCCATCCTTAATTCCTATCCCCATACCAATTCGAACAATCACCGCTCCGATCAGGGACGAGTTTTTCCGCGGTGCACGAAAATCGAATATCAATTTAAACTTAAAATATAAATAATAAAATAAAATAATTCATATATTTATAAGATAATATTAACTTTAACTCTGATTGTATTAAATAAATATAAATTAATTATTTTAAACAACTATCATTAAAATATAAAATTCGAGTTCGGTTAAGAGTATTAGTATATTGTATATATCTTGTTACCTTGTTTAGATTCCTAGATTAGTGGGTTACCTTGTTTAGATTCCTAGATTAGTGGTTTACCTTATTAAGAGTCTTTTGACTAGTATATATTGTAACATTGTTTATCAATAATAACGATGGGATTAATCTATATCATGGTATCAGAGTAAAGATCCTCTCAAGATCATCAATCGAATTTTTTTTTCTCTTCCTCCCACCTTGCTGCCTCACGCACAAACTTCTAATGTCTGTCCCACCTACTAATTCAGACTCCTCCTCCAATCAAAGTCAGACGCCCACCACCATGTCTGTTTCTCAATACCACTCTGCTTTCTCTGTTAACAATCTCCGCTCCATAATTCCTATCACCCTAGAGATGGGTAGCGAGGAATATCTCTCTTGGGCAGACCTTCTCGAAAACCACTGCTTGATTCACAATGTTTACGAACATCTCAAACCAAAAACTCCCAACGCCTCCGAAACACCTTCAACATCTTCCGAGACCGACTCTCTTCTGTGGAAACGCCTTGACGCCCTTGTCAAGCAATGGATATTTGGAACAATATCCAAGGATCTACTAAACACGATCCAAAAACCTGGTATGACGGCTGCTCAGGCTTGGGAACGTTTAGCGAATATATTTCAAGATAACACAGGTTCTCGCGCTATGTATCTTGAAAATAGGTTTTCTCAAATTCGTCTCAATGATTTCCCAAACATGAGTGCTTATTGCACTGAATTGAAGATGATTGCGGATCAACTTGCTAATGTTGATTGCCCCGTTTCTGAAAATCGACTGGTGTTGCGTCTACTTGGGGGTTTGAATGAAAACTACGAAACAATCGCCACCATAATAGGTCAAAAGAAGCCTCTCCCATCTTTCTACGATGCTAGATCTGATTTGCTCCTTGTTGAAACAAGGAAGGATGAATTCGTCCACACAAACACCTCTTTTATTGCCTCGGACGATCGTAGCCAAGGCCGCGGAAACAACTCTAGCCAATCAGCCCGTGCTACCGGCCAGCAGCAGCAGCAGGGCACCTCTAGCGCGCAGGAACAGGCCGGCCAGGGCCGAGGACGCAGCCAGCGCGGCAGAGGACGCGGTCGCAACACCAGCCGCACATACCACCAGCAGCAGCAATTCTGGGCACCTCCTGGCCAACAGCAATGGGCACAGTGGGCGCCTGCGGGCTGGACAGCACCCCCTTGTCCCTACCCGACACAACAGATCTGGCCGCAGCAGCAAAGCGCCCCCTGGCACGCATCTGGTCAACAGCAACAAGGCGCCTCCTGGCGCGGTTCTGGCTATCAGCAGCAACACACTCGGACAGCAGGAGCAGGCGTACTCGGTTCTCGGCCACAGCAGGCCTACATGGCTGAGACGAGCCAGCAGCAGCCCCAAAGTTACGTTGCAACCGATATCAATCAGGCGATGCACACTTTATCCCTTACTCCGCCTGACGATACTTGGTACATGGATTCGGGAGCAACTTCACACATGACACCCAACTCAGGTAGTCTCTCGCCTTATTCTAATTTAAATTGTGTTAAAAATATCATTGTTGGGAGTGGACAGGAAATCCCGATTCGCGGTATTGGTAAAACTAACTTAAAACCACCCTTACCACCCTTACTTCTGAACAATGTTCTACATGCTCCCAAACTCATTAAAAATCTTATATCTATTCGTCGGTTTACTCGTGATAACAACGTCTCTGTAGAATTTGACTCACTTGGTTTTTCTGTAAAGGATTTCCAGACGGGGAAGGTTATCATGAGGAACAATAGCTCGGGGGATCTCTACCCACTCTCTCTGTCGAGCCAAAGCCAAAAACCCCCAACTAATTCTTCGTTTACTGCAATCTCGTCAAATTTATGGCATAATAGATTAGGACACCCCGGTGTCGATATTTTGCATTCTCTCAATAAATCAAATTCTATTTCTTGTAAGCCCGTTTTAGGGTCTAAACTCTGTGAGTCTTGCATCTTTGGTAAACAAGTTAAGTTACCATTTACCAATTCTGTCTCTTATACTACTTCCCCATTCGATATTATTCATAGTGATTTGTGGACGTCGCCTGTGCTAAGTACAAATGGACATAAATACTATATTCTGTTTCTTGATGATTACACAAATTTCCTTTGGACTTTTCCAATTGGAAACAAATCCCAAGTATTCTCCGTCTTCTCTACACTTCAAAATCAAATTCAAACACAATTTCAAAAGCCCATTAAAACAATCCAATGTGACAACGGAACTGAATATAACAACAGTCAATTTCGTACATTTTGTGACAAAAATGGTCTACAATTTCGCCTCTCTTGCCCCTATACTTCTCCTCAAAATGGTAAAGCAGAAAGAAAAATACGCACCATAAATAACATGATTCGAACATTGCTTACTCATGCTTCTCTCCCGTTAAATTTTTGGCATCACGCCCTCGAAATGACCACTTATCTCCTAAATATTCTTCCAAATAAACAAATTCGAAATTTCTCACCCACTCAACTTCTATATAACCGAACTCCTTCTTACTCTCACCTAAAAATTTTCGGTTGTCTTTGCTATCCTCTTCTTCCTCCAACCACTATTCACAAACTTCATAAACGCTCTACCCCTTGTGTCTTTTTAGGATACCCCTCTAATCATCGCGGCTACAAATGCTACGACCCAGCCTCAAAAAGATTTATCATCTCTCGTCACGTCATTTTTGACGAAACAAAATTTCCCTTTTCTCTTGTCCAAAACCCAAACTCAACTCACCCATCTCAATCCGAACCAATAACCATCCCAATACACATCCAAACCCCGCCCATCACCGAGTCCATTTCCCCACCAAACAACACTCCATTACCGAGCCCATTATCAACTCAACACACTCCACCAAACCCACCATCACCCATCACCACTTCACCAGGCCCAAACCCAAACACGACCAGCCCGTCCACAAGACCAAACCGTCCAAATCATTCACCAACCATCATCAATCCAACACGGACAATACGAACCCGCGCAATGGATGGGATTGTCTGTCCAAAACGCATTTTCAATCTAAACACACTCACATCTCCATCGCCTATTCCCAAAAACCCAAAGTTAGCTTTATCAGACCCGAATTGGAAAGCCGCCATGGACGATGAGTTTAACGCTTTAATTAGTAATAAGACTTGGGACTTGGTTCCGCGTCCTCAGGGTGTTGATATTATACGATGCATGTGGATTTTTAAGCATAAAACTAACTCTGACGGCTCTTTTGAGAGGCATAAAGCCCGTCTTGTTGGTGATGGCAGGTCTCAGCAGATTGGAATCAATTGTGAAGAAACCTTTAGTCCTGTTGTCAAACCAGCCACCATACGAACTGTTCTGAGCATTGCTTTATCGAAGTCTTGGTCCATTCACCAAATGGACGTCAAGAATGCATTTTTACATGGTAATCTCAACGAAACAGTTTACATGCATCAGCCTTTCGGTTTTAGAGACAAAATCTTTCCCGACCATGTTTGTTTATTGCGCAAATCTTTATACGGCTTAAAACAAGCTCCTCGTGCTTGGTATCAAAGGTTTGCAGATTTTGTCTCTACAATCGGTTTTACACACAGCACGACTGATCATTCGCTTTTTATCTATCAACATGGGTCCGAAATTGCCTATCTACTCTTGTATGTTGATGACATTATCATTACGGCTTCGTCTGATCAGTTACGTCAGACTCTCATGAAAAGCTTAGGCGCAGAATTTGCTATGAAGGATTTAGGTAAATTAAGCTATTTCTTGGGAGTTGCTGTATCGTATACTAAGGATGGACTTTGTCTTAGTCAGAAGAAATATGCTGAAGAAATTATTGATCGTGCTGGAATGTCTACTTGCAAATCAACACAAACGCCGGTCGATACAAATGGCAAACTTGGAAAATCAACTAGTCCACCAGTCTCTGACCCCACTCATTACAGAAGTTTAGCCGGAGCACTACAGTATCTTACTTTCACACGTCCTGATATTTCATATGCAGTCCAGCAAATTTGCCTCCACATGCATGATCCGAAAGAGGCTCACTTGGCTGCCTTACACAGAATCATTCGATACTTACAGGGTACAAAGCACTATGGCCTTCATCTTTACAAATCCTCACTGTCTACACTCGTTTCATATACTGATGCAGACTGGGGAGGATGTCCAGATACCCGTCGCTCTACATCTGGCTATTGCGTCTTCCTAGGCGATAATCTTCTGTCTTGGTCGTCAAAACGGCAATCCACACTTTCTCGTTCTAGTGCTGAAGCTGAATATAGAGGAGTTGCCAATGTTGTCTCCGAATCCTGTTGGCTTCGCAATTTATTGTTAGAACTTCGTATCTCATTGGACAAAGCCACACTGGTCTACTGCGACAACATAAGTGCGATTTATCTCTCCCAAAATCCGGTCCAACATCAACGTACCAAACACATCGAAATGGACATACACTTTGTAAGGGAAAAAGTAGATAGAGGTAAAGTTCGCATTCTTCATATGCCTTCTCGTTTTCAAATCGCTGACATATTCACCAAAGGACTTCCGCGCATACTATTTGAAGATTTCAGAGACAGTCTCAGCGTCCGAGAATCTCCCGTTTCGACTGCGGGGGTGTATTAGTATATTGTATATATCTTGTTACCTTGTTTAGATTCCTAGATTAGTGGGTTACCTTGTTTAGATTCCTAGATTAGTGGTTTACCTTATTAAGAGTCTTTTGACTAGTATATATTGTAACATTGTTTATCAATAATAACGATGGGATTAATCTATATCATGGGATTAATCTATATCAAAGAGATCAGTACGAGGCATGTAAATACCATCCTTGTCCCAAGCCTCGGTCAAAATATTTCCAGTTTGGGTGGCTTATTCTTCTTGGTAAAATGAAGTAAAAGAAAAGTCAGATTTATTCATATTAACCCGTAAGTCAAACAAACATCGAATAATCAGATTATATCGAAAAGATGCTTAAAATTCTTATAAGTGACCGAAGATGTGATATAGAAAACAAAGACCTTCTCGCCCTCATCCACTCTGCTGATGAGCCTCTAATTTTCTACAAATATCATCCTCGAGAGTGCTTCTATAATAATGATAAACATGAAAAGAAGTAGTAAATCAACTTGTCTAATTCTATGCGAGCTGAGAACTCTCATTAACATTTCTTTACAAAATTGTTTCAGGTTTCATATCAAAATC
Source organism: Impatiens glandulifera (assembly GCF_907164915.1). Classification (NCBI taxonomy): domain Eukaryota; kingdom Viridiplantae; phylum Streptophyta; class Magnoliopsida; order Ericales; family Balsaminaceae; genus Impatiens; species Impatiens glandulifera. The sequence continues at coordinate 14,676,798 of NC_061867.1, read as the reverse complement.
TTCTAATCCATGACAAATATAAATCATAAAATGTTATTGCTACTCCTATTCAACTGATTTATGATTCTTGGCTAAGATATTTTATATATTGTTTTGAAAATAATGAGAGGACTTTTTTTTTATCAGTTCTCGATGTCAGTTCGCATAATACATATGAACCAAAATATATAAGCATATGTTACAACAATCTTTGTCATGTTACATTCACAAAATATATATTTAAAGGCAAACATTGTTGAACACAAAAAATCAATAACATTCACAATGTGGGGAGTGAAAAGACTCAACACTCTGAAAGATCAACAAAGTCGAGAGTGTGCGTCGACAAACATCGAATGAGAAATTGAGAACAGAGTCCTCCCCGACTTGCATGGTTTGAGTCTTCACACTCGGAACATCTAGGTCATCCCCATTCTCTCCATCTCGGCTATTTGATAAATATATGGTCTTTTTTTTAAATATAATTCTTTTATTCAATATTGTGTCTTCGCCTTCTACCTCTTTGACAAACTAACTGTCATAGAGGATTGGATTACTTTCAATGACTTTTGAAACATATTGTTATAGTTAAAGTAAAGTATATATAGCAAATATCCTAGGAGGAAAATAAGTGGAAAATATTTGGATGTCTCTTACAATGACTTTTGAAACATATTGTTTTTGACATTTGTAATAAAAGATTTGTCACCTTATTCAATTTCCATATCTTATATTCTTTAACTTGTAGATAAATAAGCTTCATAATTCATATATATAACAACACAATTATGATATTGTAATATTAAATGTTAGTATTGTTAAATAATTTATCTATTATAATTGATCCACCACTTTTAAAGAGATTTTATTCCACATGCTAAAGTTTCAACAACTATATATGTTTCTAGATATGAGATCTTCAAAAGATATAGAGTTGACTGAAACTTCTTTACTACTTATGATCGTGAGCATCAAAGAATCATTGCTAGAGTTTCCTTTTGTCCAATCAATTACATATGGCTATGATAATATAAGGAAGATCCTATAGCACATTCTATATCCATTTGTCCTCTCAAGAAACCAAATAATTAATTGTAATTTCCCGGCTTTTCAATCTTCTCAAGGTTGAAAAGTGAATTCAATTGTGTCGACATGGACATGGTCATACTTTACATGCAAATAAATGAAAACCCTATGTTTAATATATTGCTGTTATTGGTTGTGGTTATTACTGGTTATATATCACCGTTTAAAAAAAAAACAAAAAAAAAATGATTTGGAAGTAATTAAGTATTATCTCAAACTATTTCATCTTAATATATATAATTGGGGTTTGAAAATAATTTTATTTGTTTTTTTTTTAATGTTGAGAAACATTGTATTGTTTTTTCATGATTTTCTTCCAAATAATGTTATTGAAAATGTAACTAGAGCAAAAGAGAGGGACCATGGGAAACATATACTCTAGTTCATCCGAACTATCCTTTTGATAGTAGCATATGCCAAATCATTTATTTGCGTAGAATATGATTGTACAACGTGACGAACAATTAAAAAATCTCACATTTGAGTTCGAGAACAAATGATTAAAAATAAATTAATCATCAAGTAAGGCAATTCTCTTTGATCTAAAGAAATGTATGATCTTAAATTTAATTGTTTTGTTAAGGATTAATACCCTAAATGAACACAAGTTCTTCTAAAATGTTAGGTTTTGGCTTTCAATAATAAGTTAATGTTTTTAGTAGAGAGTCAAAACTCGGGTGATAAAGCTCAATAACCCGTGTCACTAATTTATTTATTTATTTTTAATTTAAATTGTTAGCATTATACCTCCATGGTCATGTTAGCATTATACCTCCATAGCATTATCCTCATTCACTTCAACGTCATATGTTATTAGAACAAGGTGTATATATCTATAAAATAAATTAATGTTTGTTTTTTCTGAATGACTTAAATGAATTAAATAAATACCAATTACTCCATTTTTTTGGCCTTTACAACATATATAATAATCAATCACCATCTCTTTTTCAGCCACAGACAAGAACCAGATTCTGATTCTTGTCAGGAATGAATTTAATTATTTCTGATGAAATAACCCCCTGAATTTATAGCCAAAGATCAATAAAACCTCTAACCTTTTAAAACGATCACTTAAACCTGCACTCGTTTTTTTCCCTGATATTGCTTGTTTCTACAGTTAAGATTCCTTAATCATTGTTTATTTTAAAACTACTAGACTACTAGTTTATTATTAAAAGATCTGGATACATAAAGGTTAATAAAAAACAAATATTAGCTGGGCTTAAGCCTTTATCCACAAGTGTCTTTCAAGTAAACCCGCAGGAGCGTTGAAGAGTTATGGAAAAATATTATATCGGATTGCAGCGCCCTCGCGGGAACGTGGATAAGAATTTCAAGCAAAGAACATAACTGGAATATCTGTAGGAACTGAAATTTACCGTTTTTTAAACTCACTAGAATTGAAATCATTGTAATTAGATAATTCATTTACGTTTTTAGCTTTTTAGCGTTTAATCAGAATTTTACGACTTCAAAATCATTCTAGGCCTGTCTAGAATTATCTCTTAAACTCGTGGGTTTTTTTTTCCCATTTTTGGGAATTTTTAATGAAATGATCGCTAAGTCGTTTTTTTTTTAAAAAAAATAGTGAATACAATTACATATTTGTTTTTCTTCTTATTAATAATTTTAAAAATCTTAGAAAATATAAATATATATATATATATATATATATATATATATATATATATTCTTGGGCTGAATATGCCATCTCAAGAAGGGGTATATTCATGGTTCATACTCTTATAAATTGATCAAAGGAGGGAGGTGATTGACATTACAATATGCAAGAGTAATGAAACAAAAACACATATCTCTAGACTTGCAGACGCAACATTCACTGGGCAAGATCTCTATTGGCAGGCAGCTACCTCGATCTGCATGATCTAGTCTGGTTGTTTTCATGGTTTGCGATCTGCCAAAGGAGATTTGCCCCGCGAATACTTCTGCAATTATCTTTTAATCGCAAAACATATATTTAACACAATGGATCGGGCAGTAACTAGCGAGTTTCATTATTTGGTATGTCTCCACTCTGATCACATTTCTATCAGTTTCTTTCTTTTTTTTTTTTTTTTTTTAATTTCTAGAGTTAATAAGATATAAAATTTGATTAATTAGTGGGTTATTGTGAGCATGGTTAACACAGTTTATTTTATATTTCTTGCACTTGTAGAAAAGGAAGATTGCATGCAAATTATAACCAATAGACATGACATTTCTTTTTCTTTTTTCTGCCCCATACTATTATATAATGGATGGATAACAGTTATAAGTAACAAAAGTTCAACATATAGAATGGATCAACAGTGAAGGTTATTATATTAGAAGAAAAGGGGACAGAAAAGAGGAGGAATTTGATCCGTAGCTAGTAGTCACAAAGATTCAATAGCGGCGGTAATTTGATTCATCGATAACATTAAAATGTTGTCGTTATTGCTCTGCTAAATGTTTGTTGAAATTACTTTTGAATCAATAGCTACGGAACATAAAGTGTCGCTATTTCCTTTTTTTACACTAATGCCGAAATCAATAAAAAGCGGAACCAAACCAAAAGAGGCGCATCAAACATGCCACCATTAAGCAACCGATACTTGCATTGCGATGCCTTCGTTTCATTGGTGGGGGGTGGGGGGTTGTGTTAATTAATTTCATGTAGCCTCTAATAGGTTATATATGTCTCTTCCGCTAAATTCACTTTTTGTGTATTTGGGGCCGGAACAACAATTATTGAGTGTTGAGAGACGTGTTTAGGTAAAACGCTTCTACATTTTGATAAAAGAAATTATAAAAGGGCTTTAAAATTCTATTATTTTCTTAATAAAGTCAAAACGTTAATTAACAAAATGAAAGGAACAAACAAAAGGACGTGATGAGATAGACATAGGATGAAAATGACGCTTATTTATATGCCGGTAATATTATATTATGCAGCACACAAAATATTTTATTTAAAAATTAATTTTATGCGAAATTATTTTAATTTTTCTTGCTTTTATTTTATCAATATTTGAAATGTTCATTTAGGAAAAAAATCAAATTATAAATATAAAATACTAAATATTTATCATTATAAAAAATAAGATTCTAACTTTAAGATACAAATAATTTAGAAATAATAATTCACTAAAAACTCGTTTAATTCTTCATTCATATAAATTATTTTAGCTTCTAATAAGGGTTGTCGGCATTACTTTACACTGGAGCAACTAGGGGTGAGCAAACGGGTAAACCCAACCCGTATTACCCAATTCATATTCAACCCAAATTAAATTTACCTAACCCATAATTCAACCCATATTATTTACTAATATGGGTTGGGTATGGGTTGTGTTGAGTATGGGTTGGGTAACCCAAATTATTTTATTTTTATTTTTTATCTAACATTTATTTGACTCATTTAACACATTTTTATTCGTTTAACACGTTTTGATATTTTTAATATGTTTTTCACACGTTTAACACGTTTTTGACACGTTTAATACATTTTTGACACATTGAACACGTTTTTCATGTTTTTGGCATGTTTAACACGTTTTTAACACGTTTAACACGTTTTTGACGCGTTTGACACGTTTGACACGTTTTAACACGTTTTTTCACGTTTTCGACACGTTTAACACATTTTGACACATTTTGGCACGTTTAACACGTTTTAACACGTTTAACACGTTTTGACACGTTTAACATATTTTTCACATTTTTGATACGTTTCACACATTTTTCACGTTTTTGGCACGTTTTGACACGTTTAACACGTTTTCCACATTTTTGACACGTTTTGACACGTTTTCGACACGTTTAATACGTTTTTCACATTATTGACACGTTTCACACGTTTTTCACATTTTTAACACGTTTAACACGTTTAACATATTTTGACACGTTTAACACATTTTTGACACGTTTTCGACACGTTTAATACGTTTTCGATACGTTTAATACGTTTTCACACATTCCACACGTTTAACACATTTGACACGTTGGACACTATTTTCATATTTTGATATGTTTAACACATTTTTAACACGTTTGACACATTTTTCACGATTACGACACATTTAACACATTTTGACACATTTTTTACGTTTTTGGCATGTTTAACACGTTTTGACATGTTTAACATGTTTTTCACGTTTTTCACATTATTAACACGTTTAACACGTTTGTAACATGTTTAACATGTTTTCACACGTTTTTCACGTTTTTGGCACGTTTAACACGTTTTGACACATATTCCACGTTTTTGGCACGTTTAACACGTTTTCCTCGTTTTGGCACATTTTGATACGTTTAACACGTTTTTGACACGTTTAACATGTTTTTCACATTTTTGACACGTTTAATACGTTTTCACATGTTTAATGTCAAACGTGTAAAAAACATATTAAACGTGTCAAAAATGCCAAAAATGTGTTAAACGTGACAAAAACGTGTTAAAATGTCAAAAACGAGTTAAACGTGCCAAAAACGTGAAAAACGTGTTAAACTTATCAAAAACGTGTTAAATATGTTTAAAATGTGTTAAATGTGCCAAAAACGTGAAAATCGTGTTAAACTTATAAAAAACGTGTTAACGCGTTAGATATGTTAAAAATGTGTTGAACGTGCCAAAAACGTAAAAAACGTGTTAAACTTGTCAAAAACGCGTTAAACGTATTAAAAATGTTAAAAACGTGTTCAACGTGACAAAAACGTGAAAAACGTGTTATTAGTGTGAAAATGTGTTAAACGTGTCAAAAACGTGTTAAACGTGTCAAAAACGTGTTAAACGTGTCAAAAACGTGTTAAACGTGTCAAAAATGTGAAAACGTGTCAAAAATGTGAAAACGTGTGAAAAGCGTGTTAAACGTATGAAAAACGTGTTAAACGTGTGAAAAACGTGTTAAATGTGTGAAAAACATGTTAAACGTGTGAAAAATATGTTATAAGTGAAACGTGTTAAAAATATTAAAAACGTGTTAGATGTGTGCAAAACGTGTTAAACGTATGAAAAATATGTTAAACATGTCAAAAACGTGTTCGACTTAAAGTTGGAAGATGATTAGTTTATATTGGATTAATAATAGAGAATTAAACTAAATTTATATAATTTGGGTAATTTGGGTAACCCTAACCCAACCCAAATTAAACCCAACCCAAATTTAACTCAACCCATATTCAACCCAACCCATACTAGCCAACCCAAATTAATATTTTGGGTTTGGGTTAGGGTTGGGTTTGGGTAAACCCATATTATGCTCACCCCTAGGAGCAACACTTTCCATTATCTCTAGCATCACGGCTACAAGAGCAAACAAATACCTAATTAAATTAGGGTAATTGATAAAGATAGATTTAAGCCCAGTCTAATTTGTTGTTGCGTTGAAGACTAGTATTCTAATTTGAAAATAAATATGGGGTGAGGTTCGATGTTTAAAGATAACACCCAAGGGTGCGTAAACACTTCTGTTGAGTCCGTCTTTCAAAGAAATTATTATTCCAATTGTTGTTATTGTTATCCCAAGGAGATCAATTGTCGGTTGGCGGTGACCAAGATTCAGTTTGGTCAATTATTTTGTTTGAACGCTCAAACTTCGATTCGTACCAAACACATGTTCTTACAAATTGCTACATTTTTAATAGGAGAACATGACCATTAATGTATTTTCAAGAATTATGATTTTGTAGCAGCTTCCACAAAGATTTACAACAAATAAGATTTTTCCAATGCATAAAAGCGTCACCAATGATTTCACTAACGCTTAATAAAGCGTCGCTATGAGGATGGACATAATTTTTAGCAACACTTAAAATGAGTAATCTCAATAAAGTCAACTTAGTTCAGATATTCAATATATATAATAAATACAAATGAGTAATCTTAGCACCATTTCATTCAACTTTTGAAATGTGTTGTCCTCAATATATAGTCAAACACTTTCTACTATATTCTTAAAATTTTCATTTTGGAATCATCATGTCCAAATTGTCATTGAAAATATTATAATTGAATATTTGTTATTAAATTTGGTATCTCGTAGAATTGTAATATAGATGTCCAAAAGAACTGCAAGAATGATACCTACAAAGCGATTCAATGACTCAAATGTCCGTGTTAAATTAAATCAACGACCAAATTAATTTTATTTGGAAAACAACATGATAATTGACGACATGATATGTGCTCGTGTTTTACTTGAGAATGCTTGCCACGAGAATTGTTTTTTTTCAAATCATATGCAGTGTATGGATTATGAGTGTTGCAAGTTATTATGATTATATGTAGGCCATGTAGTATTTATGGTATTGAGAAATCAATACAAAAAAATGCTCAATTAGTGACGATTAATTACCGACGCATAAATAACGTCGGACATATGTGACGAATATTGTGACGGTTTAATCTACAATTAACATCAACCGTCGCAAATATAAATAAATGAAAAAAACTTCATTGCAATAAATAAAGATATTTACCTATAATCAATTATTGCCGCTAAATTAAAAGGTAAATTTTTGTGGCAAAATTCGTATAAAAAAAAATCGTAAAATATATCTAATATTGAAAATACGTCACAAATTTTCGTCATAACCATAATAAATTTAGTAAAAATTCTCTATGTATATAAAATTAATTCTCACTTAAATAATAAAATATAATTATTTTTAACTATTTCTTTATATAGTCTAATTAATTTAATAAATTATGAATATAAAATTAATTTATAAATTAGTAAAAGATTTAATATTATCATCAACATATAATTTAATATATGTTAAATTAAATATATAACTAATTAGGTTATTTATATATATAAATAAGATAAAACTTTACTTAAATAGTAAAACAAATTAAATTAAATTAAATTATTTTAAATTATTTATATATATATATATAATTAACTATAATTAATTTAATAAGTATGTATAAAAAATATTTATAAATTAAAATAATATATTTAATATCGGATTATATTTAATATAGAAAATTTATTTATAAATAAAATAAAATAATATATTTAATATTTCGTTGCAAAACACGTGGATAATATTGGGCGTTGAAAAATCCGTATATAATATCTATACATAATATGGGTCGTTAAAAAATCCGTAGATAATATGGTAGTGAAAAATCCGTAAATTCGTAGATAATATGGCAGTCAAAAAAATCCGTAGATAAAAATTTATAAATAATATATCTGTCGAAAAATTTGTAGATAATATACCCGTAGAAAAATATGGAGAAATTCTGATTAATATTCTCCTGTTTTTTAACTTTCATTCGCGCAATGTTTTACCCTGTGATTTCTTCTCTCACACACAGAGGATGGAGACGATGCGTCTTCCTTGCTTCTCTATCGAGGTGCATGTTGCAAATTTCTCCTTAAATCAGCAGACCACTTGATTGTTTCTGTCAAATTCGGCCTCATTCTCTTCATTTTCTATTAGGAAAATCTCTATAAGCCTGAGGAAATCTTCAATTGCGACGGTGGTTGGTAAGGGAAAGAAGAAATCTGATTCTAATAGCTTCGTTTCCAGACCATATGAAGTGGCCGGTTTTTTTTCCGAAGCTGTTTTTCTCAAAGAGGTGAGTTCCATCAAAACCTAATGATTATGAGCCATACAGTCTTAATAGAGTAGAATGATAAACTTGTGTGAATTTTTGTACTAATGATTCACTGAATTTTATCTGGTAATATTTTCTTTTATTGGTTGAATCTAATAATATGTTTGAATTCTACTTTTTGAGATGAATTTATGTTTGGTTTAACATTGCAGAAGAAAGCTAAAGAAGATGGAACAATTCTCCATAAATTCGCTGATGATGATGAAAGTCAGTCCAATGTCTTTTGAATATTCTTTAATCAATAATCTTATTACTTTTTCACTACTTTTATTAAAGTGGATTGATTAATCATGATTTCTAGGAGAACTCTTTGAACAACTGAAGAGGAGTAAGCAATGTCTTCTTCTCAATTATTAATTACAGTAATATTTGAATTCAAATTGTTTAATCTATTGATATGCAGTGAGACACTATGAAATTGTATACTTGATTCATGAAGATCACGATGAAGAGGTGGAGAATGTAAACTCCAAAGTCAGAGGTGAATCTTCTATCCTATTATGCCTCTCTACTTATTCAGTTTGAAAAGGTGGAGAATGTATTCTCCTAAATTCTGTTTATCATTTCCGTTTACAAACTGTAAACTATAATTTGACCTTACATATTCAATTTCTGCTATGATTGGCGAGATCCGTCGTGCTTCCGCGCTTCCACGCCATTATTGCGAGCCTCCCTTCTCCTGTTCTATAAGCTCTCTTGTTTTAAACATTCAATGATTCAGTTTATCAGTTAATCCAATCCCCTGTCTGTTATGACTAAAAGTCAAATTATTCTCATGTTACAAGCATTGTTAAGGTTAGATTAAATTAGAGAAGGAGATAAAACATAATTTATAAGATAGTCGAACTCATTGATTGGAAGTTAAGATCATATACTTGTATCTGTAATGGCTAATGCTTACATTTTGAGGTCATTTCTTTTGAAAATTCTTTTGTAAAGTTTCTTGTAAGTTGAATTCCATTTTTCTTTTGTTATTTATTCAGTTTTAGGAGAATTGAAAACTAGGAGATATTGTGCAGAATATGAGAAGAAAGAAGTTGAGAAATCAATCAGACCTCACAAGTTTCGCAAGAATCTAACGACTTCTAATATTAGCTCTCATGGTGGTTTCTCCGTCCCTCGTCGTGCTGCAGAAGACTGTTTCCCTAACTTGGTAATCTTAGTTTAAATTTGAATATAAAATTAAGGATCGTTACTAGGATAATCACAGTAATGTATTCATCAGTTACTTAACTTATCTATATCTTAGGAGATCATTAGTGCATGAATAAGTACAAGGGCACATCACAACTTTTAAAAGGCTTTTTAGAATTTTAGTTTATCGTAGATCTTCTGGCATAGACTAACTTAATAGTTGGGTTCTCAATTGCTCATGGTCTTCGTGACTTCTATTTCACCTTTTTATGAGATAGAATTTGTAGAAATTTGATAACTGGTGAGATAATACTTTAATGCAATCAACCTTGATAAAGACTTAATGTTGACATGTTGTATATGATTGCTCGTTACACTCTTTAACTTTTCTTATTTATAATTACATTCTATATAGTTTTCTAATGACTACAATATTGTCTTATATTTTTATCATTCAGGAAATTGCTAACTAATTTTGTGTGGACAGTGAGTTAATATTCTAAAAAATGGTTTGTAACATGTAGAATGTAGTTTCATCCCATAATAATAATTGTTTTGACACTGATTTATTATTTTTGCAGGCATCATTTGATGAAAACTCGTAGTTCAAGATAGCCATGTTAAGGTGAATTCTTGTACCGTTTGTATGGTCATGTTCAAAATTCCTTCTGAAATTAACTGTCTTGTTTTTCTCTTTGTTTGCTTATTCTTATCCACATGTTTATGGTAATAAGGAATGCAGAGTAGAACAATCATTTTCTACTGGATGAATTTGACTTGTTTACACAGGTATAATAGTGTGATATCAATACTCTTATATTATGATTTATAATATTTCACATGTTAATATTTATTACCTTTTTAGGGTAAACAAAAGTTTCTTTTATAGCTTGTTGGACGTGTTGCAATCTATATCATCAAAAGTTGTAGTTATCGGTCAAAGTTGTCTTAATTTTATTTTGTTTTGTTTTGTTTTGCAGGTAAGGTGGGACAACAGAGAAATATTGTAGTTTCGAGTTTAGTTCTTTCGTTGTTGATATGTGTTTGACTTATTATAAAATATGTTTTAGTTAATGACTTTGGGTTTACAGTTTAATTTGAATGTATTTAGTGATAATGAATTATTGATAATGTTATTTTGAGATAATGAATGAGTAATGATTAATTATGTTATATTATTTTGTTTTATATTTAAATTTACTCTAATTTATTCGTGAATAATATAAAAAAAATTGGTAAAAAATATAAAATTATAAAATATTTTAAAATAAAATATGTGCTAAAAAATAATAAAAAATAATTATTTTGTAAAATATTTTGTCAAAATTTTTGTTAGAAAAACGTCGTAAAGACTGTAGGCAATATTTTCCGACTAAACAAAATCTAATGGAAAAATGTCAAAAAATAAATCATAAATACTATCGCAAAAAATCTATATTGGAAAAATCGTCGCAAAAACTTCCAGACTAAATATCTATCCGTTGAAGTATTAGCGACACACATATTTACAAAATAATTATTTAGATGAAAAAAACGTCGCAAATTATATATTCGTCAAAAGTTTTGTCGATAAATTTCGTCGCAATACCACTATTTTCTTGTAGTGAATATGATATGAATTTTAAATTATTTCAAACACTTACAAAGTATATGTCTTCTATTTTCATATTTTAAATTCTTAACTCTAGACGACAGGTACTCCTAAAGAACACATTTTTCGACGAACATTTAAGAAATGAATATTCATTGTAAGAAATTTATGATGGATTGTCAATGTAATGTAACTCGTTGATTAAAGTTTCTTCTTGTTAAAAGGATGTATATGGTTTAACCCTACTTCACATGTTTTATCCTATCAAAAGACGTTAGAGAAAGTTATTGAGTGTGAAGTCTACACTTATAATAAACTCTACATAACTTTATTAGAGTTTATTGTGTTTGGACTTGGGCTTAGGCCTGACCAAACTAAATATGTTATTATTAATAGTTTAAAAAGTAAATACCTAATTCTATAGAGATAAACATTATGAGGCAAAAAATGTTATATTCCTTCTTCTTCATAGTGAAATTAGTTGGCGATTGAAAGTGAACGCAGCTCTTTTGAGTGAAACAATATAAATTTGTCTTTCTAAGTTCTTATTTCTTGCATTTTTTTAAATCGTTTCAAACAAGTTAGATTTGGGGGTATTCAAAACATAACAACTAAAATTAGAGTTGTTATGCTAGATTAGGGCATTTGAAATGATGGCATGTGATAATATTATAAAACCATGCATTGGAAGATTCGATGGAACGAATTATGCGTTCTAAAGGATGCAGATTGAAGATTACCTCTATGAAAAGAAACTTCATGTTCCATTGAATGAGAAACCCGAGAAGATGGATGAAGTTGAATGATATATAGGTTTTGGGAGTTGTTTGATTGACACTAACCAAGACTGTTACTCATAATGTGGTAAAGGAGAAGACCAATATGAGTCGGATGAAATCACTTTTTTTATATGTATGACAAATCATCTACTAAAAATAAGGTATATTTTATGAAAATGTTATTTAACTTAAGAATGGTTGATGGTACTTCTGTCACTACTCATTTGAACGAATTCAATATAATTGTGAATTAATTGTTATCTATTGAGATTGATTTTTGAGACGAAGTTTGTGCCCTAATTTTGTTAGCATATCTACAAAATAGTTGGGAACCTATGAGGCTAACAATTATCAACTCAGATGGAAATACTAAACTAAAATTTATTAAATTTAGAGATTGTATTTTTACTAAATATGTTCATAAAATTAATTCTAGTAAAATGTTTAAAGATTCTGCTCGGAATTTTGAAAATAAGAGTAGATATAATGATAGAAATTTCAACCGAGGTAAGAGTAGATCTATGAAGAGGAACAAGTTGAGTCAGTCCAAGTCTAGACGAACATTTCATTACTGGAATTGTGGTAAGTAGGGTCACTTGAAGAGGAATTGCAAAGCAGCGAAGAGAAATAATAATGATAAACTAATGGAGCCAATGTAGTTACAAAAACTTACATTAATGTGTTGTTTTTTTCATTGATAGTCCGATAGACTCATGGGTTTTGTACTTTATAGCATCTTACACACCAATGCCCACAAAGAATTAGTGGAGAATTATGTGGCAGAAAATTGTGGAAAAGTTTATCTTGTAGATGGTGAGCCACTAGATATTGTAGGCATGATGGACATCAAATTTAAGATGGAAAACATTTCTATTTGGAAGATTAATAAGGTGAGACATATTTGAGGTTTAATGTGCAATCTAATTTCTATTACACAACTTAATGATGAAGGTCATAGTTTTAGTTGTGGAAACGGTGTGTAGAGGTGACTAATGGAACAAGAGTTATTGCTCGAGGTCACAAAATTGAAACATTATACATGACATCAACATCTAGATACACATTTGCTGCTATTGTTGATGACTCGAAGAACAATGAGTTATGGAATTGCAAGTTAGACCATATGAGCGAAAAAAGTGATGATTTTTTTGAAGAAATGTCAGATTCCAGAACTGAAGTTTGTTGAACACCATCTATTTCAAAACTATATTCTTGGAAAACATAAACATGTGAGTCTCTTAAATATTAGAAGGAGATCAAGAAAGAAAGGTTAGAGTTGGTACACACTAATGTTTGGGGACATGCACTTGTTTATTCTATTGGCGGATGACACTACTACGTGACGTTTATAGATGATTCGAAAAATAAGTATGGTTTTACATTATGAAGAACAAGTTTAATGTATTTGTTTTTCAAGAAGTTAAAGACTTTGATTGAAAATGAAACAAATTAGAAGGTTAAATGTTTGAGAACCAACAATGGAGGCGAATATATTAATTTAGATTTTACAGAGTATTGTATTGAGAATGTGATCAGTATGGTGAATATTTTTCCTCAAATGCCTTAAAATAATGGAGTAGCTCATTAATGAATTGAACATTGAATGAGCGTGCTAGAAGATTGAGATTGCACGTCGGACTACTAAAAACCTTTTGGGCAGAAGCTATCAGCATTGCTGCATACTTGATAAATACATAACCCTCTATACCTCTTGAATTCATAATTGCGGAATACATTTGGAGCAATAAAAAGGTTAATATTTCTTATTTGAAAGTGTTTGATTGTTTATCATATGTGCAAATTAATGAATGTGATAAAAGCAAACTTGATCTAAAATCTAATAATTGTTTTTCAATGGTTTTGACGATATTGATTTTGGTTATCGTTTCTTGGATAATCAAAATTGGAAAATCATTTGTAGTAGGAACATCATCTTCAATGAACTTTATCTTTGTAAAGATAGTGTTGGGAAGAAATATGGTGATTCTAAATTTGAATAGACTGATATAATCAATTTGAGAGATTTTTCAACTGAACATATACAGATAGTCTAAGAAGACCACATTATTGTTGAAGATGAAATTGTTGAGAATGTGGTCTATAGTTAAATAAAAAAAATACTAGTTATACTATTGAGAAGATCGTCAAAAAATCGAAAATTAGCCAAGTGGTGGTCCCTCTCTAAACTAGGTCTATAAGTAGTTCGGTTCGGTCGGTTTATAGACTAAAATGTACAACCAAACCGTTGGGGTCGGATTGCATAAATCATAAACCGTCGGTTTAGGGTTTAGGGTTTATAGATTGATTTGGTTTGATGATCGATCTAAACTACATTTTGTTAATAGATAAAGACAAACTTGAATGCTATGAAGAATCAATATAATATGATAAATTAGTTAAGTGGGAGTCTATGATAAAAGATGAGATGGAATATTTGACATCAAATCAGATTTAACAGGTCACTAAACTACCAAAGAGAAATATAATTACACTTCACAATAAATGTATTTTCATAATTAAAGAAGAACATAATAAAAGAATGAGGTACAAGCCAATGTTGGTTGTAAAATGATTTCATGATAAGGAAGGTATTGATTACAACAAGATCTTCTCTCTAGTGGTCAAATTGATGACAAAAAGAATTATTTCGAGTTTGATTGTAAAAGAAGACCTTCATATTCAACAATATGAATATCAAAACTATTTTACTTCATAGTGATTTGGATGAAAATATTTAAATTAGGCAATCACAAGGTTTTGAAATAAAAGGAAAAGATAAAGTTATGTGTAATTTTCAGAAAGTCAGTATGATTTCAAATAGGCTCCAAGGAAATGGTATAAAAAATTCGATAGCTTCATGAAATGTAAAAATTGTATGAGGTCTGAAGTTGAACATTTTTGTTATATTTAAGAGTTTTGTAAATCGCACATTATTCTTCTCATCTACGTTGATGACATCTTGATTGTTGGAGCAAACTTAAAGAAATTAACAAGTTAAATAAAGAGATGTTGGAGAAGTTTGCAATGAAAGATTTTAGTGCTGCAAAATAAATCCTTGAAATTAGGATCTTTAAGGATAAAGAATTTCTCAAACTTTTACAAGAAGAATATGTGAAGAAAGTTTTAAAAATATTCAACTTGCACGATGCAAATCTAGTTATTACCCCTTAGCTAGTCATTTTAGACTATCCAAATATCAGTCGCCTTCAATTAGAGAATGATAAAAATTAAATGGCCACTATTTCATATGTCTCTCCCATTGGTTGTATTATGTATGTGATGATTTGCATACAACCAGACATAATAAATGCAATGGGAAGTGTTAATAGATTTATGAGCAAACCGCGTAGACAACATTAGAAAGTAGTAAAATGTATACTACGATACTTTAAAAGAATTATGAGTCTCGTTTTGTGTTTTCAAAATTCTAACATAGGTTTGGAAGGATACATTAATGTTGATAATGTGGTGATGTTGATAGTAGGAAGAACACAACATGGTACATCTATACTTTGGGAGGTACTATAAACAGTTGGGTTTCAAAACCGCAAAATATAATTGCTCTTTCTAGTTGTTGTAACCATTTTTACGTGAATTGTGTCAAGACTACAAGGGAAGTATTTTACGACGCGATAGTTAGAATGTCATTTATTTTGCAAAGAATCTAGTTTATCAAGGCAAGACGAAGCATTTATCATTTCATCTGATCAGCTTTAAAAGATGGATTGTTAGCTCTTGAGAAGATTCTTGGGAGCGAGAATCTAACTGATATGCTGACCGAAGCTATGACAAACGAAAAGCTAAAGTTATGTGCAACTTCAGTTGACCTTCTTTGTTAAGATACCGAATGGAGTGTCGCTACCGATTGAGAAAATGTGAAGTTAGTCTCTAAGTGTGAGATTATTGAGTGTAGAGCCTACATTTATAATAAACTCTAAATAAACTAATTAGAGTTTATTAGGTTTGTGTTTGGTTTGATCTTGGGCCTTACCAAGAGTTATTTAGGTTTTATTACATAAATGTTTAATCTATAAATATGTTATTGTTAAAGGTTTTACAGAGTAATACATAATTTTAGAGAGATTCAATCTTCTTATTCATCGTGATCTCATGTGGCACCTGGAAGTCACTAGTATAAAAGTGAGCAATTACGACGGAAAATATCGTCGTTATTGTTACATTTACCGTCATTATTGAACAACAGACACGGGAAGTGAGCCTGTTTCCAGGCGTTGCTATTGCTCCCGTAGCTAAATATTGGCTACATGAATGTGCATCGTCACTAAATGATGGCTACGGGAATATATTACTGTCGTTAAAGGTGAAAATAGTAATTTAAAACTGCTGCCAAATGTATATATATTTCCCTTTAATTTTTTCTCCTCCACAAACCAAATTCAATGAATAACATAAATAACTAAAAAATAATAGTGAAGAATAATCTCTCATTTCATTTCTAAAGGCATCAATTTATAATTAATGATATGAGTAACAAATACCAATATATACATCTTTATGTTGAGTCTCAAAAAAAAATCCCACAATTAACACTAAGCAATAAAATAGTGCATCAAATATGGAATTACTTAATTTGATATAATTGGATACTTTAAAAAACAAAATTAGAAAACAAACTATACCAAGATCGATATCAATTTCAACAAACTAAGATGAGTTATCCGCTCCATTGAAAGTTTCCAATTCTATTAAAGCAAAAGGGAACAAAATAAGTTTTAGTTATAAAAAATAAAGTAAAAAGATAAATATAACATATTAAGATAACTTAACAAATTCAATCATCATAAAATAATAAATGAAAATGTATGTGTTGTGTGTGTGAGAGATCCAACCTTACATATTTATCTATCTGAATTATTTTTCTTTGATAAATATTTAATATTTCCTCTCCAACTAGAAGGGTTGATGTATAATAATATACTTAATAGATAAGCTCAAAATATGAACTAAAAACCTAATTAAATAACTATAAAAGGACAAACCACTTCTTATTCAAAATGTATTATTACTTGTCTTGTCGATGGTGTTACTTAAGAACTTTATTAGTAATGTTAGGGGTAATGGTACTTAAGAGCTAAAGTTGGATCCTAAACTAAAACTACATACCAAAAAAAATGATATTTGACAAATGAACTTATCAAGCTCGAGATGGTTTTCTAGATTACCTATATATCAAAATTATGGTTCTGTCAAACACATAATCAAACTGCAAACCTGTTTAGAATGTACAATGTGGATGAACAAACAATTAACCATATACTAGATGATATACATCAAAGAGAAAAAAAAACACACTATTATATGAAAGACAACATCAGCTGAAGAATATCATACCAGTGGGTTTCCTGTTCAATATCTTTCCCCATATGTTTCATCTTTGTCTACATCAAACAATCCATATGTTAATGAACAATATATAAATTAGTGGTTTTTAAAATAATAATAAGTATTATATTATTATTATACAAATTAAAGTTGATATTTATGTAGTTTTGTTCTATTTTGACTCTACAAATTATATATGGGATCACCTTAAGACTATTATGTGAAGATTTGGTATCCATCCCCAAAGGAGTCTTTAAAGTCATGAACTATATTAGGAGCTCTAGTACTCTTCTTTATAGTATTCAATTTCATGGGTCGTGGTGCTGATAATTGATTGCTGTCAAATGATCAACTTTCAAGCAACAAGAACAAATATACCACTCCAATATCTATAACTAATTATTCTTGATCTAGTAATATTACTTATGACCCTCTTCTATTTCGAATATTTCTTATGTTGGTTCATAATCTCAACATCTACCAAATACCAATTTTACCCAATCTTTTCCATATTCTCATAATCTTCATAGTTCAATAAAAATTGAAAAATATTTGAATAATATGTACATTAAATCTCTATGTAGGAAGGAAGAAATAAACACACAATACAAAATGGAACCATAAAATAATTTAAAAAGAAAGTACATTGTAACTATAGAAGTAACATCTCTGTCAACACAAAAATAAGAATTAGACATTTGTGCATACTTTTCAGAGAACTTTTTCATTATTTCAACAAACTTCTATGATGGTTTTATTCAAACAACAATAGATACATCATAAGTCAAACGATACTAACCATTTAGTAAATCACTTGTACTTCATTACTTAATTTAGCATATTGGTATAAACAAATCAAGACAACCTTCTATTATATAATTTCCTAGAACTCATAGTATTTGAAGATTATATTTAAATTTGTGATGTGTAATCACATGGATAACTGCACCTCTCACACCATTCATCGAATTCTTCAACATACATCTTCTTTGAAATCTTTATACGTATTCTTTAAACTGATATTGATAAATCATTATTTGCACTAATTTTATACATTCTCTGTTTATTCTGTTTATCTAGTCCGTTCAATATATTTTTTTACTCAAATGAATTTCCATTAATAAAACAGAACATTTCTAAAACATGTCTAACATAGACATAATGTGGAAGTTTGCTAATGATATATTCATCAAAAGAAAACTAAATCAACAAGTATATCATCAAACTTAGGACATATTTATCCTTTAAAACATTAATCTCTATCATTAATGTATCCATGTAAATATAATCTCTCACCTTCAACATGAAAGTATATTGCGGATATGGGTTGGGGATGATATGACATCATGCCTCCTTTTATCGACCTGAAACATATAAAGCATTTATTATGAAAGAATTGATAGCACATGAGTATAAGCAAACAAAACAAAGGAAAATAAGAAATTAATGAAAGCATTCACATATGAATATGCTTTTCATTCTACAACATATCAAGAAACTCAAGAAAATATTTTCAAACTCCATAAAATCTGAGAGATTTTCAAACATATTGATACTATAAAAGAATAAGGTTTACCTTTGATACCCATCCATTAAACTTTGTATTCATAAACACATCCACTTTGTGGATGACCACTTGTTGCCTTTAAAAACTACACAAACAAATCATGGAATTTATAATATGTTATACAATTTTCTGAACAATTGTAACGAGATATTAATAATGAAGGCAAAAAGAATAATTAACCATGTAAACTTGAAGGATCGAGAGTGACATCAGGACTCATGCTTTAGAAAAGAAGTGCATCTCCCATTTTTGGTTTAACATAAAGTCCTTTTCCACACTCTAATAGTTTATTCCACCAAGGCACACCACTATAATTTTCTTTGGCTACGGAAAACAGTCTCACCTACTTCTTCAACACTAGAATTCAAAGCAATATAAAATGATATTCTTAAAACAAAACAAATATCTAAAACAGCTGGGCAAGGTTGATAAACCAAATGTTAATGAAATTGGTTTATACTTCTGGCCCACATCATAGTGAAGAACTTGAAGGCTTCATCATGTTCTGTCAGTTATATGGAGCCAAATTAACCACGAATGAAACAAATTTATTATAAAAATAAAATAAAACAAGTAAATCTTATAGTGATAGACCATTGAAATAATTTAGAGAATTTATAAGATCAGGTAAACTTAATTGTTCCATTATCATGTTGACTTATCTACAAAAGTATAAAGGTGAAATATGCAATCTCTTACACAATTTTACGGATTGTCTTATGAGGTTCTCTTGGAAGAAAAGTAGCAGAGCTCGTACGCACCATGCATTGGAAGAATGTATTGGATACCTAATATAACATTGAACATAATACTAGGAAACCTTAACAAGAGAACAGAATATCAAGTCTGAAGAGGTCATTATACACACCTACTATCATTGCTCTTTCCAGTTTCATTGTCTACTACATATGACTTCTGCATGTTAAGCTTAAGAAGATCGATCAAATATTCACATTCTTAATTTGTCTATAAATAGGAACATATCTCTAGCATTATAATTTGACAATCTTTTTTCAGCACCCTAATGCATAAGTTCAAACAGAAGATCGTCAAGATTAAAGGCTTTAAACTGAAGAAGGCTATTCATTAATAAAAATGCCACCTGTCATCATTTAAATAAATAATTAATATAATAACTGTAATTAAGTAATAAAAATAATTAGTAAATAATTTTATACGGTTAAATCTTCCTAATATAAATATAAGGGATTATAACTTTTGAAGATATCTTTTATGAATGAACACTTTATCTTTTCTTCTAATACAACATATTAAACTTAGGTTATTGAATTTTTTTCTATTCTCTTTTCTTCTTCTGTCTATTTCTGTCTAGTTCTATTTCCGCTTCTTCTCTACCATATCTGCTCCTATTCGAATTTCTTACGGTTTACTGGGATCGTGAACTGGCGGGTCACGATAATTGGTATCAGAGCTAAACAATCCTCGGAAAATCTGTTTACAAAATAACAAGATCACAAGCTACGGAGAAAGCATCCAAAAGTTAGGCGAGCAAATGGATAGTCTAGAAGAAACTATTTCTACTAAACTAGAAACGATTGTGGTAAGCCAACTTATTACGTTACAGCAATAATTTCAAGAACAACAAAAGGTAACAGAAAAAAAGTTAGTATCCCAATTCATTGAATTATAACATGAGAATGCTAAACAATTCGAACTCATACATCAAGAAACTGCAAGATTCCAACGAGATGCGACCAAACGTCTCGAACTAATGCAGTCGAAATTCTTAACTAATTTGGAAGCCAAGCTTGAGTCAATAAACATACCTAACAAAAGTATTGAGGAGGAAGTAATAGGGGTATTTTCTTCAAATTCGAAAGGAGGGAAAAAAGTGGTTGAAGATGGACTTTTGAGGCGACCATATACAATCTTGACAACCGACAATAAATCTAAAAAAACAGGAATCACACGACCTACGAAACTAATGGGACTTTAATCAATAGAAAATTTATCACTAAAGAATCCTAGGATTGACATGGAAAAATTTGATGGAACAAATCCAAGGGGTTGGGTTAGAAAGACAAACCAGCTTTTTGGAAATTTCGTACTTGAAGATATTGACAAAGTGAATTATGCGATCTATTTATTTAAAGGACGAGCGAATATATGGGTTATAACACTGGTAAAAAAAGGACCTTTACCGACGGTTTTTCCCGAAGGTTTTGTAAACCTCTCCTAAATACTCCCGAGAGGAACAAATCTTTCGCTATTAAAAATAGATTCCGAGAGGGGTGTAAAACCTTCGGGTTTTTTCATTATTACCGAAAGTTTTATAAAGAATTTTCGGTTTTTACCTTCCCAAAAAACCCAAAAAAATTCTAAGTGTTGGATGTGGGTTATTTGCAAAGGTTTTTGGAAAAACCTTCGGTTTTGAAATCCCTTGGTTTTTTAATTGCGAAGGTTATTCAAAGGCCCTTCGGTTTTGCCTTTTTTGAAAATTTCATTTCCGAAAGTTTTAAAAAGAACCTTCGGTTTTGCTCATTAAAAAAAAATTCTAATTTTTGAAATTGTTTTTTCCGAAGGTTTTTTAATAAACCCTCGGTTTTGACTAATATCAAAACCGAAAGTTTTATGAAAACCTTCGGTATCAACCTCTATAAATACAAACCCTAACCCTTCTCTTTTTCATTTCACTCATCTCTCCTTTCTCTCTCTTCCGCCGCCGCCGCCGCCTGCCTCCTCCAAGCCGCGGGTTCTTCTCCTCTCTTCAGGTAATTTGTTTGATTTGGTTTTTTTTGGTTTTGTTTATTGTAAGATTTAGATTTCTTAAGTTTATATATATATATATATATTATAAATCTAGATTTATGTTAGATTACGTTATTTTGTTTGATTAATATATATATATATATACATATATCTGAAATGCATTTAGGATATGCGTGATTCGACATGGAAGAGACTTCGGCGTACACCGGAGAAACTGCATCCGTGTTACCAGAATCTGATAACACAATTAGAAATTGCGGCACGTGAGGAAGAGGTCAGAAAGATGACGCTGGAAATGGAACAAATCCGATTAAGGGATGCCGAAAGTGGTCGTTTGCTCAGTGAAATCAAAGCGGACCGGGCCGAAATGTCTCAGAGATTAGAGAATCTCGAACAGGAACTTGTCTTGTTGAGGAGTCAACTGAATCAACCACCCCCTCCTTCCACCCCATCTAATAATTAATTTCTAGATTTATTATGGATTTATTATGGGTTTATGACAATTAATATTTAATTTTATGCGTTATGTTTTAATATTTATGAATTATTGTTATTATGTTTGTTTGGTTTGGTTTAATATGTTTTAAATAATTATGTTTTTGTTGACTTTTCACCTTTTTTAAAAAAAAAAACCGCATCGCCAAAACCGAAGGTTTATTTGAAAACCTTCGGTTTTGACCCATTTTTTTTATAATCTTGACGTAAAAACCGAATGTTTTCAAATAAACCTTCAGTTTTGACCTTACATTAAAAAAATATGAAAATTTTCTAAGTATGGGGAAGGGTAAAAACCGAAGGTTTTCAGATAAACCTTCGGTTTTGACCTTACATTAAAAAAATCAGATTTATTTCTAAGTATGGGGAAGGGTAAAAACCGAAGGTTTTCAAATAAACCTTCGGTTTTGACCTTACATTAAAAAAATCTGAAAATTTTCTAAGTATGGGGAAGGGTAAAAACCGAAGGTTTTCAGATAAACCTTCGGTTTTGACCTTACATTAAAAAAATCAGAGTTTTTTTCTAAGTATGGGGAAGGGTAAAAACCGAAGGTTTTCAAATAAACCTTCGGTTTTGACCTTACATTAAAAAAATCTGAAAATTTTCTAAGTATGGGGAAGGGTAAAAACCGAAGGTTTTCAGATAAACCTTCGGTTTTGACCTTACATTAAAAAAATTAGATTTTTTTCTAAGTATGGGGAAGGGTAAAAACCGAAGGTTTTCAAATAAACCTTCGGTTTTGACCTTACATTAAAAAAATCAGATTTTTTTTTAAGTATGGGGAATGGTAAAAACCGAAGGTTTTCAAATAAACCTTCGGTTTTGACCTTACATTAAAAAAATCTGAAAATTTTCTAAGTATGGGGAAGGGTAAAAACCGAAGGTTTTCAAATAAACCTTCGGTTTTGACCTTATATTAAAAAAATCAGATTTTTTTCTAAGTATGGGGAAGGGTAAAAACCGAAGGTTTTCAAATAAACCTTTGGTTTTGACCTTACATTAAAAAAATCTGAAAATTTTCTAAGTATGGGGAAGGGTAAAAACCGAAGGTTTTCAAATAAACCTTCGGTTTTGACCTTACATTAAAAAAATATGAAAATTTTCTAAGTATGGGGAAGGGTAAAAACCGAAGGTTTTCAAATAAACCTTCGGTTTTGACCTTACATTAAAAAAATCTGAAAATTTTCTAAGTATGGGGAAGGGTAAAAACCGAAGGTTTTCAGATAAACCTTCGGTTTTGACCTTACATTAAAAAAATCAGATTTTTTTCTAATTATGGGGAAGGGTAAAAACCGAAGGTTTTCAAATAAACCTTCGGTTTTGACCTTACATTAAAAAAATCTGAAAATTTTCTAAGTATGGGGAAGAGTAAAAACCGAAGGTTTTCAGATAAACCTTCGGTTTTGACCTTACATTAAAAAAATCTGAAAATTTTCTAAGTATGGGGAAGGGTAAAAACCGAAGGTTTTCAGATAAACCTTCGGTTTTGACCTTACATTAAAAAAATCTGAAAATTTTCTAAGTATGGGGAAGGGTAAAAACCAAAGGTTTTCAGATAAACCTTCGGTTTTGACCTTACATTAAAAAAATCTGAAAATTTTCTAAGTATGGGGAAGGGTTAAAACCGAAGGTTTTCAAATAAACCTTCGGTTTTAACAATTCCCAAAAAACTTCTGATCAAGGTCGAGACCGAGTGATATATTTAAAACCTTCGCAAATACACATCAAAACCGAAAGTTAATTTTATAACTTTCGGTTTTAACACTACCTAGTTTGTTAAATTATTTTGTTTTTAACCCACTAATCTTAACTTCTAACTAATATAATCAATTTCGTGTTGTATTTTAAAAATTAATATTGTGTTTCATGTTCAAATATTTATGATTGTGTTTGATTATTATAGAGAAGTCTATATGAATGTTCATGTTTGATTATCTTATGAATGTATGTAATGTTTGATCATATGGATTGTGCAATATTTTAAAGACATCAAATGTTTTAAATTAATATTGTTAAAGGTCATTAGAAGGTGAAAAACCAAAGAATTTAACAATTTGTCAAGTGCTAATTCCGAAAGTTATATAATTAACTTTCGGAAATAACCATCAAAACCGAAAGTTTTCTATAAACTTTCGGATTTTACATTTCTCAAGAACGAGGGTTTTATATAAACCCTTCGGTTTTGATGGATATTTCCGAAAATTAATTATATAACTTTCGGAATTATCATTTCACAAAATTGTTAAATTAATTGGTTTTCTACCTTCCAATCTAGACTCCTAAGTAATATAATCAAGTGTGTGTTTTTATTTTAAAAATTTAAATTGTCTTTAATGTTAAAATGTTTATGAATGTGTTTGATTATATATAGAAGTGTATATGAATGTTTATGTTTGATTATCCTATGTATTTGTGTAATGTTTGATCATATGGATTGGGAAATATTTTAAGGATATCAAATGTGTTAAATTAATGTTGTTCAACGTTATTAGAAAGTGAGAATCCAAATAATTTAACAATTTGTCATGTTGTAAAACCGAAAGTTAAATATATAACTTTCGGAAATATGCATAAAAAACAAAAGATTTACCAAAGCCTCTCGTTTTTGTGCATTTAAATTTAATTGTAAAAATGTATTTAAACATTAAAAACCGAGAGTTATATTTAAACTCTCGAAATTTAAACATTAAAAACCGAGAGTTATATGAAAACTCTCGGTTTTTGATTATAATAAAAACCGAGAGTTTTCATATAACTCTCGGTTTTTATTATAATCAAAAACCGAGAGTTTTAATATAACTATCGGTAACTAACTATTAAATTAAAAAAAACCCTTCTCTTTCTCTTTTCCCCGTTTCTTCTCCGCTTTCTCTCTCTCCAGCCGCTTCTCTTCGCCAGCGCCGCCAACCAGAAGCCCCGCCATCTGATCGACGACTCCCTCCGGCTGAAGAAGACGACGCCGCCCGTAGAAGACAACACCGCCAAGACGCCGCCCCTGTTGAAGCCGCGAAGACGCCTCTCCGCCTCTCCGGTTGAAGATCTGCTGCGGATCCGGTTGAAGAACTGCCGCCGCACCTCCGCCGCTCTCAGCCGTGCCTCCGCCGTCCATCTGATTGAAGGTCAGTTTCTAACTTTAGGGTTAGTTTTTAGGATTTGTTAGATGTAGAGTTAGTTTTTAGGATTTGTTAGATTTAGGGTTAGTTTTTAGGAATTATTAATGTTATATATGTTAGATTTGGTTTGTATATGTTAGATTTCGTTTGCAATCTGATTGGTAATATATGTTAGATTAATGTTATATATGTTATATTTGGTTTGTAATTGTTAGATTTAGGTTGATTTATGTTAGATTTTGTTTAATTTAGGATTATGGTTTAAATTGGTATTTATTAGTTTAGATTGGTTTGATTTTGGTTTGATTGAGGTTTGATTGAGGTTTGATTTTGTTTTGATTAATGTTAAAAATTGGTTTATATTGGGTTTGATTTAGGTTTGGTTAATTGCTTTGATTGATGTTTATTGATTTTGATTTAGGTTTGGTTATTAGGTTTGATTAATGTACAAAATTGGATTTTATTGAGTTTGTTTTTAGGTTTGGTTATTTGGTTTGATTGATAGTTATTGAGATTATGTTAGAATTGAATTGTTTGGATTAGATTTGATTTTGGTTATTAGATTTGGTTTGAAATTGTTTGATTAATGTTAGATTTAGGTTATATGTTCAATATTTTGGCTAGATTTGGTTTTTATATTGATTTGTTAGATTAGGTTTGTTAGATTATATTTTGTTTGGTCTATGATTTAGTTTGAACTTTGGTGGATTTATGTCAAATTTAAGTTTGACATTATGGTTTGATTTTGTCTGATTTTGGATTAGGACCGTCCGTCTCTTGAAGATCGCCGAGGTTATTCCACCTTCAGCTGCCTCCTCCACCGTCGCCGCGCCTCTCCACCGTCGCCGCCACAACTGCTGAAAAAGGTCAGTTTTTAAGGATTTTTATGTTGTTAGGAATATATTGGATTTTAGGTATGAATTGAATTGTTTGAATTAGATTTTATTATGTTAGATTTGGTTTATGTATGAATAAATTAGATTTTAAGTTAGAATTGCATTGTTTGTATTATATTGGATTTTAGGTATGAATTGAATTATTTGAATTATATATGATTGAAATAGTGTTTGACTAGGTTTGATTAGTTTAAAAAATGGGTTAGATTAATGATGATTGGTTATTTGAATTAGGCCAGATTGAAGACTGCCGTGCTAGATTGGTTAGATTAGGTTAGATTAGATTTGAAAAGTTTATGATGAAATATTGTTTGTTTAGGTGGAATTTGGCTTGGATAATGTTAGATTAGGTTTGAAATGTATATGAATGAAATATTAATGTTTGTTTAGGTGAAATTTGGCTTGGATAATGTTAGATATTGTTGAAATGTATATGAATGAAATATTGTTTGTTTAGGTTGAATTGGGCTTCGATAATGTTAGATGAAATTGATTATTGGTTGGATAATGATAGATTAGATATAAATTATGTTAGCATTATGTAAGCCTAATTAATTTAGTGAAATATAAGTAAATAATAATGCGGGTTGTGTTCCATTTTATTAGAAATATGGAAGTACCCGATAAAAGCTGGATGACCTTACGTCGAGATCATCCAGATTACGAGGAAGGCGTTGACAAATTCCTCGAGTATGCTGTTAGGAGTACATCCCGACAAACCGTGAAATGTCCCTGCGTGAAATGCTTGAACACGCCGTTTATGGAAATAGACGAAGTGAAGACTCACCTCATTGTTTATGGAATAAATGTGCATTATCAGTATTGGTATTTTCATGGAGAAAAAAGACGTACTACTCAAGTGGTGAATGACGATGTCGATGAAGATGCCGATGACTTCGATGATGATGACGATGATCAGTCGGAGGATGCCGTGCCGGAATTCAACGATGCGAGACCGGAGATGAATAATACAGTTAATGAAGAGGTCAACGAAGAACGTTATATGCACGAATTTATAAACGATATGTTCCCCAACGTTAATGACGTCCCGGATAACGATGAACCAGTCGAAGATGCGCATAGATTTTATAAATTGCTTGATGATTGCAAACGGCCATTGTATGAAGGTGCTCGAATAATGAAATCATCGGCACTACTGAAACTACTTCACATAAAAAATGTATGTCAATGGACAAATTCTTCGTTCGATATGTTGATGCGTCTGCTTAAATACTACATATTACCGATTGACACTCAATTGCCAAACTCATACTACGAAAGTAAAAAATTCATTACTGATATCGGGCTAATATATGACAAGATAGACGCATGTAAGAACAACTGTATGCTATTTTGGAAGGACGACATAAATGAAGATTCTTGCAGAGTTTGCGGTCTTTCAAGATGGAAAGTCGACCAAACAAGTGGGACAGTTCGGGAGAAGCAAAACGGGAAATTCATTCCAAAAAAAGGTGTTGAGATATTTCCCTTTAATACCAAGACTGCAAAGACTATACATGTCCTCAAAAACGGCTCCAATGATGAGATGGCATAAAGAAGGAAGAGTTGATAGTGATACGTTGAGACATCCCGCTGATTCCTTAACTTGGAAGACGTTTGATGAAAATTATACAGATTTTGCTTCAGAATCTCGAAATGTAAGACTGGGTTTATCAAGCGATGGGTTTCAGCCATTTGCAAATGGGAAAAAATCATACAGTGTTTAGCCGGTTATTCTCGTTCCTTATAATGTGTCACCCACGACTTGTATAGATTCTAGCAATTTCATCTTATCTATGTTAATTCCGGGTCCAAAGAGTCTGGGAGATGCAATTGACATATTCTTCAGCCATTGATCGAAGAGTTGCATGAACTGTGGCAAACAGGTGTGAAAACGTTTGATGCACACACCTCGCAATACTTTAATATGCGAGCGGCGTTGTTGTGGACCATTAACGACTTTCCCGCATACGCGAATTTATCAGGCTGGAGTACGAAAGGTAAATTTGCTTGTCCTTGTTGTAACAACGACACGGTATCCCTTCGATTGGTTCATGGTTCCAAACAATGTTACTTGGGTCACAGACGTTTCCTTCCACCGAAGCACAAATACAGAAGGGATAAAGAGTCGTTTGATGGTCGAACTGATTATAGAGATCCCCTTAAATTGTTAACGGGGCAAGAAAGTTATGAGCAAGCACGAGACCTAGAAGACATTATTCTTAGTGCGGATATGAGCAAGAGAACCAAGATATATCATGAAACGCGGGGAGACAATTGGAACAAACTTAGCATTTTCTTCCGTCTACCTTATTGGAAATCGCTATTATTGAGACATAATTTGGATGTGATGCATATTGAGAAAAATATATGTGATAGCGTGTTGGGAACAATAATGAATGTGAAAGAGAAGACTAATGATGGTCCTAAAGCTCGTAAAGACTTAGAACTCTTAGGCATAAAATCATGGTTACATCCTATAAATGATGAAGGAGTTGTTCATTATCCAGAAGCGCCTTTCACTTTGACATCCGAAAATAAAATACGTCTTTGTAACTTCTTGAAAGATCTCAAGTTGCCTGATGGGTTTTGCTCAAATATTGGGGGTTGTGTAAATTTGGAAGAGAAAAAACTTTCGGGATTAAAGAGTCATGATTGTCACATTTTGTTGGAATATCTAATTCCTTTAGCAACTCGTGGATTGCTTCCAGAGTATGTGTATGATGCGTTAGTAAATTTGTCTCGTTTCTTTCGGTTGTTGTGCTTCAAAGAGTTGATTCAAGAGGACCTGGAACAATTGAACATGGATATTACATTGACACTTTGCAAATTTGAAATGATTTTTCCGCCGTCAATCTTCGACATCATGATGCATCTCCCGGTTCACTTGTCATTTGAGGCTTTGCTTGGAGGACCTGTTCAGTATCGATGGATGTATCCGTTTGAACATTACATGGGTACAATGAAAAGATATTTGCGGAATAATAACCACTCAGAAGCCTCTATAAGCGAGAGCTATCTTGTTAACGAAAGTATTAGTTTATGTGCCAGGTATATGGAGGAACAAGATCAAGAAAATGCACAACCTGAAATCTCGGGCATTTCAATATTTGCATCATTGGAAGACCTATCTAACGGAAAAGTATACAACTTGGATTATATCGATCGAGTGACAGCTCATTCTTACATTTTGAAAAATTGTCCCGAAGCAGAACCTTTTTACATGTAAGATTCAATGTTGCTGTTACTAATTAGCATTAAAGAGTGTTACTAATTAGCATTCGATCTATTTGCAGAGATTATAACAACGAGTCCAGTGGAGAAACGTTTGCCGCATATTTCAAGCATCGAGTGAGTAAATTACAAACCATATATCCTAACTCTTCTTATTCATATTAACAACTTCATTTCGGATACATATATAGGTCGCCCATTTAGCAGAAACTAACGACATATCAAGAGACCTCAAGATCTTAGGAGAAGGTCCAAGTATGTACTCGTCTATGTATGTTTGGTGTAAAGTAAACGGATTCAAATTCTGTACAGAAAAACACGACGAAGGTTTGACAACTCAAAATAGTGGGGTGGTTGTTGAGGGGTACAACGGATCTGAAACTATGTCATACTACGGAGTTTTGACGGATATAATCGAAGTACAATACTATTCTCACAAACGAGTTGTTTTATTCAAGTGTAAGTGGTTCGATACACACTCGGGGGAACTAGGAGTGAAAGTGGATAAATATTGCTTCGTAAGTGTAAATGTAAACCGAATTTTGAAAACCCAAAGTCAAGACCCGTATATATTGCTTCGTAAGTGTAAATGTAAACCGAATTTTGAAACCCAAAGTCAAGACCCGACCCGGTTGAAAGAAACGTTTAAGGTACGGTTTCATAATTCAAATAAAAGTTGATATTAATTAATCTAACTTCATTTGTTATTTCAAATACAGAGACACAGTTCTACAAATATTAAGAACCGGAAGAATCTGAAATTCCCGCATCGAACGGGAAGTAGACCGTTTGCACAAATTGAAGACGAGTTGGTAAGTACATTATTTGTAATAACTTAATATAAAGATTGTTATTAATTATATAAATCATTTATTTCAACAGGCGATTGAAATGGGACGGCCACCGTCTGTAATTGAAGTATTCAAGAGGACCCGTACACCAAAATCGACACAAGAAAACCCAACACCCGTCCCGGACGAACACGTGCAAGAGAAAATTGTAAGTGAATTGAATATGCCTAGTTTTTTATTATAGAAATGATATTTTATTTGAATTGTGCAGGCTGAGATGGAAGAGGTTGTTAGTAACGAACCGGGAATATCAGATTTTGAATTGACGGAGAGGGTGTTCGGACAACAAAAACACGGGGTAGTGTTCGGAATGGGATCAGGCGTCCGGCCCACACACTTTCGTGAGGATCGTCGAAGTGAAAACAGTTCACAGCGAAACAATGAACGATTGTTAGAAGAGAATCAAATAATGAAGCTCAAGCTGGAGGAACTGGAGAAGAGAGATGAAGAAAGAAGGCGCAGAATGGATGAAATGCAATCGGAAAAGGAAGAAATTGTGGAAAGAATGGAGAGGGAGAAGTTAGAGATTACCGCCAAAATGGAGAGGGAGAAGTCAGAGATGAACGCAAGAATGGAGAGAATCGAATTGTATATGAGGCAACAACCACCTCCTCCCCCCACAAGCTAAGGTTGTTTCGATTCAAAACATGTTTTCATTAGTGGTTGAATTTAGAACAGATTTTTCGGAATATTAGTTTGTTTTCGAATTTTGTAATGTTCATTATCAATTAATGTGATCGTTTAATGTATGCTGCATTTCTTTTATCATTAATATATTGGTTTGGCTGAACAGGTTTTGGTTGCGAGCAAAATAAGCCGCACAATTTTAAAAGTTTACGGGAAAAAACCGAAAGTAATATTGAAATTTCTCGGTTTTTCACTTTTTGGAAAAACCGAGAGATATTAGAAAACTCTCGGTTTTCACACAAAGAGAAAACCCGAGAGTTATATGACAAACCCTCGGTTTTTACCCAAAAGAGGAAAACCGAGAGTTATTACAAAACTTTCGGTTTTTCTTGAAAAGGAGAAAACCGAGAGTTTTCTTATAACTTTCGGTTTTTCTTGAAAAGGAGAAAACCGAGAGTTATTGGAAAACTCTCGGTTTTTACCCGAAGAGGAAAACCGAAAGTTTTGTAAATAACTTTCGGTTTTCCCACAAAGAGAAAAACCGAAAGTTCTTTGCAAAACCCTCGGTTTTTCCACACATAGAAAAA
Source organism: Impatiens glandulifera (assembly GCF_907164915.1). Lineage (NCBI taxonomy): Eukaryota > Viridiplantae > Streptophyta > Magnoliopsida > Ericales > Balsaminaceae > Impatiens > Impatiens glandulifera. Next base: position 14,645,173 of record NC_061867.1, on the reverse strand, counting down.
CCGAAAGTTATTTGTAAAAAGAGGAAAACCGAAAGGTCTTTGTAAAACCCTCGGTTTTTCCACAAAGAGGAAAACCGAAAGGTCTTTGTAAAACCCTCAGTTTTTCCACAAAGAGAAAAACCGAAAGGTCTTTGTAAAACCCTCGGTTTTTCCACAAAGAGAAAAACCCGAAAGTTTTCATATAACTCTCGGTTTTTCTCTTTATGGAAATTACGAGAGAGTCATTGCCGAGGGATGGCGAGAGTAACTAAAACCTTCGGTAAGGTGTCTTCAACGAAAGTTATAGGGTCAAAACCGAGAGTTTTAACTCTCGGTTTTGACCACTTTTTCACCAGTGGAAATTATTTGGTAGATCATACTATAACTTCATGGGATGAATTTACTAATGAAGTTTTATTAGCTTTTCAAGAAGAAGGTCATTAGAACATCATTATTGAATTTCATCAACTTAAATAGACAGGATCATTAACAGAATACATTGACTAATGGTGGGAATTACGATCGCTAGTTATTGCCAGGAACGTACCTCAAAGCAAAAATTACTACGTGCAATGTTTCTTGGAGGGTTACGGGATGAACTGGAAGAGACGTTGAAGCTATTAGAACTAGAAACCATAGATAGAGCCATCAGATTAGCAAAAAATAAAGATAAATTCTTACCTCCTTTACGCAAATATGTGAAGCATTCGGGAAAGACGATAGGAAACTCAATCAAAGCTAATCATCCAAAACCAGCCTGGTCAGACAACAAAGGAAATAAATCTAGTCACGATCAAACCACAAGAACAATAAATTGGGCGTTAATTAAAGAAAGGAAACAAAAGGGTTTATGTTTCAAATATGATGAAAAATATACTCGAGTCTATGTATGCACGAATCAATATCAAATGTTTGTGATAGAAGGTCTTGATGATGAATTAGAAGAAAAACTAAGGAATGAGGAAGTTTCATATGAAGAAGTGGTTGTAGAAGAGGGAGAGCTATTAGTACAAACCCTAAATGGAACAGATAACAACTCTACACTCAAGATTCCGGGACAACTCAAGAAGAGGAAAATCTCAATTCTAATCGACAGTGGCAGTACACACTCATTTATTGATGAAGGCACGGCTAGACAATTGGGTTGTGATCTCAAGGAGACAAATCCACTGACAGTCACTATTGCAGATGGGGGAATTCTACATAGTCGATATAGTATTCCTAACTTAACTTGGAAGATGCAGGATTATGAATTTTCACTCACTATTAGAACACTCAGTTGGGGAGTTGTGACATGGTGTTAGGTGTTGATTGGATGAAGAAATTTGGATCAGTCAGCCTAGACTATAATAAAAGGTGTATGAAAGCAAAAATAAATGGACTGAAAATTTGACTATACGGCACAACGGAAAAAGGGTCTTTCAGGCTTATGAGCGGTGAGACGATGGGTAAAAGTATCAGGAAAGGGTTGGGATGTTTTATAGGACAATTATATCACATGGTGGCAATTAACTCAACACAACAGGTTAATATGCAAAAGGGGGAAGACATTGATAAAAGAATACTTCGCTTAATCCAAAAATATCAATCCGTATTTGAAGAACCTAGTCAACTACCTCCCATTCGAGCTACAGATCATGTAATACACCTCAAAGTTAATGTTATTCCCCCAAATCAAAGGCTGTATCGTTATCCATTTATTCAAAAGGGAGAGATTGAAGCTCTAGTGGCAGAAATGAAAAAAAAATCAGGTTTTATTAAAAGTAGTACCATTTCCTTTGCTTCACCAGTAATCTTAGTAAAAAAGAAAGATGGAACTTGGCGAGTTTGTGTAGATTATAGACAATTAAATGAAATTACTATCAAGGGCAAATACCCCATACCTGTAGTTGATGAATTACTAAATGAACTCAATGGAGCCACGGTGTTCACAAAGCTAGACCTGAGAGTGGGATATCATCAGAGAGTACGAGAAGAAGACATACACAAAATAGCTTTTAGGACTCACTCGGGGCTATATGAATTAAGAGTTATGCCATTCGGTCTTTCTAATGCACCTGCAATATTTCAGGCATTAATGAATGATATTTTTAGAAAAAAATTGCGAAAAAATGTACTGGTATTTTTCGATGATATCCTTATTTACAGTACTAATATGGAGTTACATTTGGAACACCTTGAAGAAGTATTAAAGATTTTCACAGCAAATAGCCTACTCGTTAAACAGTCAAAATTCTCGTTTGGACAAAAGAAATTAGATTATTTGGGTCATTTGATTAGTGGAAACGGAGTGGAAGTTGATCCATATAAATTATCATGTATTCAAGACTGGTCAGTTCCAAAAAACATAAAAGCTTTAAGAGAATTTATTAGATTAGCGGGATATTATCGGAGATTCGTATGCAATTTTGGTGTTATTGGAAAACCATTACATGGTTTGCTTAAAAAAGGAATGTTCAAATGGAGTGATGAAGCAGATAAGTCTTTCAAAGTGCTTAAACAAGCTTTAATGACTACTCCGATATTAGCATTACAATTTTTTTTTTGAAGATCTTGAAGTTGAAACAGATGCTAGCTATTATGGGATTGGGGCAGTACTATGCAGAAAGGAAGGCCCATTGCTTATCAAAGTAAAGCCATTTCTAAAACACATTTGGGATTTTCCTAAGAAATAATTGTTAATTGTTCTTATGGCAGTCACTAAATGGAGACACTACTTATATGTGAGATGTTTCATTATTCCGACAGATCATTAGAGTCTTAAGTTTTAATGGAACAAAAAATCACGACCGTATTACAATAGAGGTGGTTTTTCAAACTTCTCGGATTTAATTATTCTATTATCTATAAAAGAGGAAAAACAAACATGGTTGCTGATGCACTATCTAGGAAAGAATCTGCAGAATTGACAATGATTTCCACAGTCACTTCAGTATGGAAAGGAGAAGTTTAAGACTCTTATAAAGAAGATAAAAAAAATACAAAAGCTCATTATCCTACTCACAACACATCCATACAAATGCCCTCTCTACAAACATTAAAGAAAAGTGATAAATACAAAAATCGGATTTATATAGGCAACCAAGGAAATCTGAGAAAGGAGATATTGTCATTATTGCACGAATCTAGTATTGGAGGACATTCAGGAACACTGACTACATATCAACAAATTAAGACAAACTTGTATTGGCCTGGATTGAAGAAGGAGGTGCAAGAGATGATCAAAATATGCGATATATGTCAAAGATTTAAAAATGAAAAATCTATAAAAGCAGGATTACTACCGCCACTGCATATTCCCGATTCACCCTGGTTACATATTTCAATAGATTTTATTGAAGGACTCCCTGTTTCAGATGGATATACAACAATCTTAGTGGTGGTGGATTGATTTACTAAATATAATCATTTTATTAAACCGAGGCATCCTTATACAACATCACATATAGAAAATCAATTCATTGAAAATATTTATAGGCTACATGGATTGCCTCAATCAATTGTTATAGATCGAGATCCTATATTCATTAGTCACTTTTGGCAGGAGCTACTAAAAGTTATTGGAGTAAACTCACTGTTAAGTACTGCCTATCATCCAGAGACAGATGGACAAACAGAAAGGGTGAACCAGTGTTTAGAAGCTTACTTGAGGTGTATGAGCGGATATAAACCTAATTCTGGAGAAGGTGGTTAGCATTGACTGAGTGGTGGTATAATACATCTTTTTATTCGTCGTTGAAACTGACTCCCTATCAAGCATTATATTGAGTTGCTCCAATACCTTTGCCAATGAGAAATATGGTGAAGACATCAGTAGGAGCAGTGGAAGATTTCCTAAAGGAAAGAGTTCAAATGAGTCAAGTGATAAAAGATAATTTAGTTGTGGCACAAAACAGAATGAAGCAGTATGCGGATCGCAAAAGACAAGACAAAACATTTGCCGTGGGAGATTGAGTATTTTTGAAATTGCAGCCTTATCGACAAACAACAGTTGCAGCAAGAAAAAACATTAAACTAGCAGCAAAAATTTCGGCCCATTCGTCATTTTGGAAAAGATAGGTCAATTTGCTTATAAACTAAAATTACCTAAGAACTCTAAGATACATCCTGTTTTTCATGTTTCTCTTCTTAGGGCCAAGCTAGGAGAACTTCAAGGGGTACAAACGACGTTACCTTCCACTGGAGAAGCTGGAGAGGTACAATTACAACCAGAAGCTGTATTAGAAAGAAGATTGATTAAAAGAAGAAATCACCTCATAGCACAAGCTTTGATTGAGTGGACTCATACCGCGATAAAAGATTCAACTTGGGAAGACTGGACGTTTTTCCGATCCTAGTTTCCAGAGTTCTGCAAACGATTTCCTACAAGTAAACCGCGTTCTACAAGTAGGCTTTTAAGGGGTGGGAAATGTCAAAACCCTAATGCATAAGTTCAAACAGAAGATCGTCAAGACTGAAGGCTTTAAACTGAAGAAGGCTATTCATTAATAAAAATGCCACCTATCATCATTTAAATAAATAATTAATATAATAACTGTAATTAAGTAATAAAAATAATTAGTAAATAACTGTATACGGTTAAATCTTCTTCTTAATATAAAATATAAGGGGATTATAAGGAAGATATCTTTTATGAATGAACACTTTATTTTTTTTTTTAATACAACATCTTGAACTTAGGTTCTTGACCTTTTTCTATTTTTATCTAGTTAAATTTCCTCTTCTTCTCTACCATATCGGCTCCTATTCAAATTTCTTACGGTTTACTAGGATCATGAACTGGCGGGTCACGACATCTTTGTAAGGATTATCTTTGATATAGAACAATGTAAGACATATACAACCTAATTTGTTTACCTAGACATTCGTAGTTTGTTGATGATGAATGTAGAAGAAACTCTTGTGCGAGGATCTAGAAAAAGACGTGCTAGAAGAAGAAAGAAGCATTGTATCCGTAAACCCTAATTTAGGATACAGGGCAGACAATGAGGAATTCTGTAGGCGGAGAGCAATGTAGGTTTACAACTTGAGGTGGGAGAAAACTTAAATCCGTATATGAGGAGTGTATAATATAATTAGAGTTTTAAAGTCATTTTATTTATTAAATGATAAAAAATAGCCACAGAATATAAAAGGATATAAAAGTCGTGGTCCAGTAAATATATATATAAACTACACTGGTTGGCCCACTTTAGTACTTTATTAATCAACCGCGACAGTAAAATAAAATTGTCGTTAAATACGTCCCTGTTATTTTATTTTTTTACTAGTGAGTGGACCATTATAAATTTGTGTTTTCTTATATTCTTATTTTTGTATTTTTATAAATTGTTTCAAATATGTCAGATTTGAGTTCTAAATCCTAAAAATAAAAAGGTGTACTGATGTGTTCGTCGCAAATATTTATGATAGTAAAAACATTGTTGCAAACGGTCTAGGTATTTACAGTTGCTAAGTGAGAGAGTAAATATCCTTTAGATATTCTATGATGGTACTTCCGCATGAATTCAATTTCTCGTCAAATTTCTAAGAATTGTAAGATAAAATTGAAACTGTAAGAAGTTAGTATATCCTCTGAGAAAAATCCGTGGAAAATATTTGGACGTTTCAATGACTTTTTTAAAAGGATTTCACAGCCTTTTCCCATTATCATATCTTAAATTCATAAATCATACAAGCTTCATAGTACATATTATAACAAAACAATAATCGAACCATATATATATTGTAATGTTGTTATTGTTATGAATATCATCAATTATTAATTGTTGAAAAATGATTCATTTAACCGTATTTGCTTATAATAGATTTTGTGTTTGTCCCCCACGATCAAAGAGATTTTATTCCACTTGTTAAATGTTCAAAAACTATGGTCCTTGATATGAGACTTTTGGTTTATATCACATGAGCATCAAATAATAGTTGCTAGTTTTGATGTGGCTATGACTTCAATATAAGGAAGATCCTTTAGCATGTTCGATATCCATTTGTCCTCTTAGAAACTACATGCTTCATTGCAATTTCTTACTTTTCAAAGCTGAAATTAAAGTCGATTCAATTATGTCGAATTAGTCGTATTTTAAGTGGAAATATATATGTTCAATATATTGTCTCAAATGTTTGGTATTGTTAATTTTAATTAAATTGCTTAAATGTGACCATTTATGTAACAATATATATTAACTTACTAAAAAAATAAGTTTATATAGATTTAGTTATTTATACATATAAGAACATTGAACAACTATTAACACGGATGTGGGAGTCGGGCATGAACATATCGAGTTGAATGACGAGGTCTTGGCTAATATCAACTTCTCATCCTTCTTTTTTCATTTTTTTATTCATATATATCTCATTTATTGTTATCTTTTTAGTGAAATGAATTTTCTTCAAAAATGAAAATGTATTTATATAAGTACAAAACAAATCTAAATGTCGGTTGGTGGTAAACAATGCCTCTCGCCGCTAACCTGTTAACATTCAAAATTATGATTTGGACTTATTTATACAGATGTCGGATTCTTTTTGAAAGTGTTCTTCACTTTGTCCCATTGAGCGAGAGGAGAATAAATATAAACTCGAAAGAGAAACTCACAAGTAAAATAAATTAAAATTCTAGGAGTAGAAAGACGTAATTTAACTTTTACTCTATATTTTCAAGTTTTTTAATTTTCTCCATGTGCCTAAAATATTTTTCATGATTTTTAGCTCATGTTAATTTTATTTTAATCAACTTATATCGGCTAAGTTCATGTCATTCCTTGCTTTGTAATTGTTTTTCTATGTTTTGTTAGCATTATTAATAATTTGTATAGAGTTCGGAATTCTTTAATAAAGAATCTCACTTTTTCAATAAAAGAAAAATCTAATTAAAGATCCGGACAAATAGATTTCATTTCTCACAAAACAAATCGAAAATAGGTGATGGGATATGCCAATCTCACATTTGGAACATATTCAAAATAAAATGGGTTCCTTTCCTTATTGTTGTCCACTCTTCTTTTTATTCCCTGCCCCCTCTAGCCCACTAATACTATTTTTGCAATCATTTTCTCATTTAAAAACTAAACCGAAATTTTTGTTTGGTTTGAAAGTATTAACTCAATTAAAAAAATGTGAATGTTTGAAGATAACATTACTCACTATTACAGTCAAATTTTCGCTTCAACTTAAAACGTTCTGAGTGAGAAGAATTGACTGTCCTATTCCGACCGGGGGGAACAGGCCATTCGGCAAGGAGATTCTGAAATTGCGGTTCAACTCGTAATCTTTTATATTTTATAAACTACTTTTATCAAGCTTAAAGATGACAATTATAATTTGAGCAGCATTTTCATTCTGAATTTATTCCGTTTGGACCGGTTTTTTCTTAGTTTGACGAGTAGTTGACCAGGGATGATATTTGTACGTGTTTTTCGAATCGATTCCGTCCCAGACTTTAATAAATAAAATTAAATATATAACATTATTAAGTTTTAATTTTGAGTCTACTTTGTAACATGATTGACATTGAGTGAGTGATGCTTGAGTCAATCATCAATTGTTAAGATGTTTAGACAAAACTGTGAGCTCGAATGGATTAAGTTGATGGGTCTTTATCCCGATTATTTTCTAGTGAACTATTTGGCTAAAAAAAACTCATATTACATTTAATGGTCATGGTCGACTGATGCGTTTACTCTACAACGCTAGCTATTATTATGACGAGAGGGGATATCTCTTCTGAAAAACAAGTGGGGTAGTTAGTGCAAACATAGATCTTTTTGAGAATCATCAAGCTCATTAACACTAGATTTATGTTATGTTTGTTTTGTGGGTGAGCATTTTTGGCTTATGTTTTCATTGTCTCTCAAATGGTTAATCTCGTTGAGTTTCCGGTGTGTTTGGTGACAAAATGAACACTCGTGTTTTGTATTGTCATTATGTTTAAACTACTATCATTAAATGAACATTTTTTTTAAAACATTACAACTAAATTTATTTATTTTTATTTAGTCATCTCTACTCAGCCTTAAGTGTTGTTTAGTAAACCAACAATTATTAGATCGACATACAAGCTGTCAATCTAATCTGACCATTTTAAATTTTATCTTGGTCTTGAGCACAACATGATTTATGCATAAATATGTATAATTAAGATTTTGACTATGAGATTGTTATCTCTTAAATAATATTAATTATTTGTTAATTCAAAAGTTTTTATATGATGAGATATTTAAGGTACTAATCACAATTATTTTTGAAGTGAGTGATTATTTATATTCATTTTTGTGATGTGTTGTTTAGGTGCCTATAATTTGACCCAACAACTTGTTACTAAAGAAGAAGAAATAACCAAATAGTTTATTTATATATTCTTTGACTGATCGAATATGCCACCCCAAGAAAGGGTATATTCATGGTTCATACTCTTATAAATTGATCAAAAGGGGAAATTTGATGGAATAACCCTCATAGGAGGGTTATTACCACTTTTAACATGTCATTTATAATTTTATCATTTTTGACCTTTTGCCACAGTTTTACCCTTTATTAAAAAAAAAAAAATTTCAGTAGTGCGCCTTTCAGTTAAGTGTCACTTTCTTCTCCCCTTTCCCTCCTCTCCACCAACCGTCCTTTCCCCGTCCTTCCTTCATCATCATCAACGCTTCCTTCATCAAGGTTCTTCATCATCAAGCTTCCTTCATCATCAAGCTTCCTTCATCATCAACGGATCCTTCCTTCATCATCAACAAAACTGGAACGTCTTCAACATTCAGGTTAGACCTTCGTCGTTTTAGGGTTTTGCTGTTTAGAGTCTAGGATGTAGGTTAGGTCATGGAATAATGGTTTTAGAGCTTGGCTGATTTGTTTTACAGTGAAATATACATCCGACGAAGGTGACGAAGGCGACAGTGCATCTGTCGCCTGCGACAGATGCATTTTCCTCCTTGCATTTTCCTCCTTGCAATTAACACTGACTGGTCACTGTCACTGACATCTTTGAATTTTTTTCAATTGCAGAATACATGAATGTTGGTGTTTTTCTACTCTTTGATGGAGACTGGAAAACTGATGATTGTGGGGTTAGTTCTTTTGTCTCAAGTTCGTGTCGTGGTGTGAATGTACCCCGAAATGCTACATATGAAGAGTTAGCTTCAATTGTCTATAATTCTATTGGTGTGGACAAACTAAGATATGACTTAGTGTTCAAGGTAAAGTATAATATGCTAATGATTAATTCTCCTCCTGCAACAATCATTGGAGATAGCGATGTGGCGTTCTATTTACAAGAACTCTCGTCTTCACTGCCCAATCATCGCGCCCCGCTATGTGTCTCCTTAGTAGAGAAGTCAATACCTTCAACTGAACAAAGTGAAAGACTAGAAAATGACATATTTGAGCAGCAAGATATCTTACCAAGGCATCGAGATGTGTTTGAGCAGCAAGATGTATTCCCAAGTCAACAAGATGTATTCCCAAGGCAACAAGATGTATCTGAGCAGCAGGATGTGTTTGAGCAGCAAGATGTATTCCCAAATCAACAAGATGTATTCCTAAGGCAACAAGATATATTTGAGCAGCAGGATGTGTTTGAGCAGCAGGATGTGTTTGAGCAGCGAGATATATTTGAGCAGCAAGATGTTTTTGAGCAGAGAGATGTATGTGAGGAGCAAAATGTTTTTGAGCCGGAAAATGTCTTCCCAAGTCAACCAAGCACTTCCCATGTTAGGAATACATTCAGCCATACTGAGGGAACCAAGCACTACTTCTTATATGAACCACTCGAGATCGAAACTCCTGCTCCATTAATTGAAAATTCATTGGAAGTGGGTACGTTCTTTGATAACAAAAAAGAAATACAATTGAGGTTGCATAGACATGCGATGTCTAATCACTTTGTCCTTAAAGTGGTGAAGTCAACAAAAAATCTTTGGTTTGTAAAATGCAAGGCTGAGAACTGCAAGTGGAAATTGCGTGCTATGAAAGGAAAATTCTCAGAGATGTTTGAGATCAGAAAATTTGTAAAAGAACACACATGCTCAATTTTGACGAGACAAGACAATGTGAGGCAAGCACCATCATGGGTAATTGCGGAGTGTATCAAACGTAAATACATGGACCATCACCATGACCACATGCCTAAAAAAATAATGGAAGACATGCATACAAGTTATGGGTTAACTTTGACATATAATAAGGCTTGGAGGTCAAGGGAAAAGGCCTTAATGGCGGTGCGAAGAACTGTGGAGGATTCCTATGGTGAATTGTCATCCTACCTGTTCATGTTGCAGAAGAAGAACCCAGGTACCATAACTGACATCCAGACGGATGAGGAAGGACACTTCAGGTATATGTTCGTGTCTTTAGGGGTTTCAATTAGGGGTTTCATAGGATGTTGTCGTCCTGTATTGTGCATCGATGCCAGCTTCCTTAAGCATAAAGTTGGAGGTCAACTACTGGTTGCGATAGCATTGGATGCGAACGAGCAACTATATCCCGTTGCTTTTGGTGTCGTTGATTCAGAGAATAATAACTCTTGGACATATTTCATGCAACAACTAAGGTTGGCAATTGGATCAGTCCCGGATCTCGTCTTCATATCCGATAGACACCCAAGTATTGCCAACGCCTTGTCCGCGGTTTTTCCAGAAACACATCACGGTGCATGCACATACCACATCAAAATGAATATAATGAACAAATTTAAAACTGATAACTGTCATGTTGAGTTTGATTTGGCTTCTCGTGCATACACCGAGACCACGTTTCAGAAGCATTTTGACAAGATCAGAACTAAAGACCCTAGGATTGCTCAATATTTGGAACAAATTGGAGTGGAGAGATGGAGTCGTGCTTTTTTCCCCGGTTCGCGATACAATCAAATGACAAGTAATTACGCTGAGAGTTTTAATAGTCAGTGCAGAGAAGCTAGGAAATATCCCATAACAACATTAGCTGACTATTTAAGATTCACAATACAAGATTGGTTTTATCATAGAAGAGAAAAATCATCCAACCACAACGAACATTTATCTCCATATTATGAAAAGTTATTACGTGAGGAAGGCGAAAATGCTAGATTCTACAGCGTTTATCCACTTAATCGATTTCAGTTCCATGTGCATGACGGTGAATTTGATTTTCAAGTTGACTTCAAGGGTCGAACATGTACTTGTAGGGTATTTGATGTATCCGGTCTTCCTTGTACGCATGCCCTGGCTGCTGCCCGTTTCCGGAAATCGGTTCCATATGAATTGTGCGCAAGGTTAGAGAATTTTTGTTCCAAAAGTTATGTTCAATTTATGTTGTGTTGAATATATGTTATGTTGAATTTATGTTATCACTGTATAATTTTTCAGGTTTTACTCAACTGAATCGTGGTGCATGGATTATGCGGACACATGTTATCCAGTTTTTCAACATAATGAAGCTTGGGACATTCCCGAACATATCAAGAAACGAGTCTGCCTAAAACCCCCCGTGAAGATTAAGAAAGGACGACCAACAACAAAACGTAGATCATCACAAGGTGAGGTTCGTAAAGAACGGAGACGGTGCGGCTCATGTGGCGGTCTAGGTCATAACAGAGCAACATGCTCAGCAGTGATGCCTGCACCATCTACTGCAAGACCTTCACAATTAAGTGCCCAATCTACACAACCTTCACAATCAAGTGCCCAATCTTTGGCATGAAACTGTTTTAGGGTTTTGATCAAACCGTTTTTGTATGTACATCAAACTGTTTTAGGGTTTTGATCAAACTGTTTTTGGGGTAGGGTTTTGATCAAACTGTTTTTGGGGTAGGGTTTTGATCAAACTGTTTTTGGGGTAGGGTTTTGATCAAACTGTTTTTGGGGTAGGGTTTTGATCATCTGTTTTTGGGGTAGGGTTTTGATCAAAATGTTATATTGGGTTTGGATCATCTGTTTAAGTGTTTTCATTTGTTGTGTTGTCAAAGAGAAATAGCAGGATTGATTTCAGGAATGCAGGAATGCATCTGTCGCAGGACAAATAGAAGTAGCAGGAATGCATCTGTCGCAGGCGACGGTGCATCTGTCGCAGGCGACGATGCATCTGTCGCAGGCGGGAAATGCATCTGGCGCAGGCGACGGTGCATCTGTCGCATGCGACAGATGCATTTCCCGCGTGCGACAGATGCATCGTCGCGTGCGACAGATGCACCGTCGCCTGCGACAGATGCACCGTCGCATGCGAGAAATGCATTTCATTTATGTTTTGTGCTTAATTATATATATATACTATATTATATTTGAATTCAAAATAGCAAACTAAATTACATTCAAAAATAAATATATATGGTTTACATTCAAAAATATACATAGCTAAATTATGTCCATTTTCTATGGGTCTATTATATGGTGGAACAACCTAACTGCCCATTTTTGTCTCCAAAAAACAATGTTCTCTGATGTCACAGCTGATATATCCAATTTGGCAGTAAGGTACTCCAAATACATGATTGTAAAAAGACCACAGTCTCCACTCTTCGTGCACTTGGGGACTCTTGGGTGTGGTATTACAACACATGACATTCCTTCCAAACTGAACTTAGGATACTTGATCCTGTCAAATTCGGTCGTTCCAAATAGAAAGATATATGGAATCATTTCACATAGTGGTTTCATGAACTTGTCATAGTGATTCTTTTTGATAAATCCTTGTTCGCAGTCATAAACATTGATGCACCAATCTTGTAGTTGCACCTCACAAAGGACCCAATGCTTCATATTAAGATTCATAGGGAAATATACCTTATCTACAATCATCCAAGAAGTCATCAATTTTCCTTCATCACCCCTGAAATATTCCATCAAGTCATCGTCGAATTGGTATGTTTGTGGATTTTTGGAGAACTTTGAATAACGTAACGACAACCTCGTAGAGACATTACAGTCACATATTGAGAAATCCATCGGTTGATAAGTCTTCGGAAAATTGGCAACCCTTTTTTTAAGAATGTAACATGCTGCATCTATCTCCTGCGACAGATTCGAGAAAATGAAGTAAGCACAGAGCATCGAATGAATTAAGCACATAACATGAAAAGAAATAGCAGGAATTGCATCTGTCGCAGGCGACGGTGCATCTGTCGCAGGCGACGGTGCATCTGTCGCAGGCGACGATGCATCTGTCGCAGACGACGATGCATCTGTCGCATGCGCCAGATGCATTTCCCGCCTGCGACAGATGCATCGTCGTCTGCGACAGATGCACTGTCGCCTGCGCCAGATGCAATTCCTGCTATTTCTCTTTAACCTGCTGTTAATACAATACCCAAAAAACAGTTTCAACAACAAAAATTTACCTGATCATGTAGCCAATTCTGAGGCCTCAACATTCTGTTAAACAATTCTCGACCAGCATGGAAAAGAACCAGATTTATCTTGTCTTCATCCTCCAGCTTCAGCCATTGTTTCAAATCATCCAACAGTTCACTATCATAATCTAAAAGATGATTTACAGTTATTGGATCAATGAGTTTAAAGGATTTTACATTAGGATCTGTATAGTTCCCCAATTGTGTGGACCTCTTCTTTCTCCGAAAACTCTGTCCCTGAAATCTTGTTGGAGTCAATACCAATACATCATCATCCTTCTTCTTTACCAACTCAGCCTCTTCATCCTTCTTTTTTCCCAACTCAGCCTCTTCATCATTCTTCTTTCCCAAGTCAGCCTCTTCATCATTCTTCTTTCCCATGTCAGCCTCTTCATCATTCTTCTTTCCCATGTCAGCCTCTTCATTCATCTTCCTTTTCTTGCCCAACTGCTGCAACCTATTTTTGGCCAAAACCACCTTCCTCTTCTTCTTCGTGGCCAATTCTTTCTTTCCCAACTCAGCATTCTTATCAACAACTGCTGCAGCCTCTTCATCTTTGTTTTCATTCTGCTCGGCTTCTTTGTTGATCTCCAAACCATCAACAGCCTCTTCATCAACAACCTCTTCATCTTTGTTTTCATTCTGCTCGGCTTCATTGTTGATCTCCAAACCATCAACAGCCTCTTCATCTTTGTTTTCATTCTGCTCGGCTTCATTGTTGATCTCCAAACCATCAACAGCCTCTTCATCAGCAGCAGTTTCAACAACAACAGTTTCAGCAGCAGCATCTTTGTTTTGATCATCATCAACAACAGCTTCTTTGTTCATCTCTAAACCATCAACAACAGAAGCATCTTTGTTTTGATCATCATCAACAACAGCTTCTTTGTTGATCTCCAAACCATCAACAGCAGAAGAATCTTTGTCATCATCAACAACAGCAGCATTGTTTATCATCTCCAAACCATCAACAACAGCATCCTCCAACCCAACATCATCATTGTTTATCATCTCCAACCCATCAACAACAGCATCCTCCAACCCAACATCATTCATATCAGCAGCATCTTCTTTTTCATTCGGCAGATCATCAACATCATCATTCTCATCAGCAACATCTTTGTTGATTTCCAAATCCTTCTCCACTAAATCATCAGCAGCAGAAACATCATTCTTTTGTTGTTTTATTTCACCCAATAATTGGATTATGTGATTGAACATAACCCGTTGATCCTCTTTCATTACCTTCATTTCAGTTTTCAGCTCCTTCACATCCCTTGTCAACTCCTTCACATCCTTTGTAAGCTCATCAAACTTGTCATCATTCTGGGCTTTAGTCACCAGATTATCAAACTTGTCATCAAACTTGTCATCAAACTTGTCTTGCCTAGTAGGAGAACTGTCATCTTTCTTTTGAGGACTCGTTGCTGAAGGGACATGGGTTGATTCACGAGTAGTAGACCGAGAGCTGTCTTCGCTAGATTCATCACTAGACTCGATCCTCTTAATTGCTGTCCTTTTAATTGTTCTCCTCTTGGGCGTTTGTTTGGGAGTACCATCTTCATTCTTTCTCTTCCTACCATCCACCTCAAAAAAATCATCATAAATGTAATCTCACATTTCTTCAAAGTCATCCCCACAGTAGTTCCTCTTCTCTTCCTCAGACTCATGAATCTTGTTAAAGACATTGCATTTGAAAAGGGCATTGGATACCTCTTGGCTAGTGTTGGTGTTGCTTCTGGAGGCTGTAAAAAGTAATATCCTTGGGCATGTATGTTTTTCCTCGATCATATCCACAAATTTGGGGACAAATGTCTTCATAACCAAATATGTCCAAACTTGGAAGGCTATGGCGAAGCCACTAATAGTATAAGCAACATCACAGTTCCCCTTGCAAGTTTCCTTCTTCTCCACATATAGCTGCTGAAGATGTTTCATGTCCTTGTCAATACCCTTCAAAGTTGAATTGAATGACACCTTTCCCCACCATGCTGAAGATCTTCAAACATACCCTCTTCCTATTATCAGATCCAAAGAGACACTGGTAAATAAGGTTGATGAGCCCAAGCTTCCATGCATCCTCCTTCTCAGAGCAGTTGAGGAAAACACTTTGAACTTATGTCACTTTAACAACTGTTTTGCCACCAAAGTATTTATGGACTAGGGGTGGACATTCTTCAGCGTGCCAGTTTTCAATCACAGGAAATCTTCCAAAATTTAGGCCTGTTACCAAGGCATATTCCTTCATGCCCCAGTAAAGCTGCTGACCATTGACTAAGAAACTTATTCCCTTCGAATTGGAGCTGCTTTTCCTGATCAACATCTGGTGGATTATTGTTCCTGAGAAAATGACAGTCGGGGCTTTCAATAGATACTGAAATTGACTCTTCATAGCCCTTTCCATAAGACCAAAGTGATTAAACTTGTCCTTGGTCTTTAACAAGCAGGTGCAAGTAGATTTCCATGAAACACGTCCAGGAAAGTTCTCAATTACCGTTTTGTTTTTGCATTTGATTGGTGCCATCTGCAAAAAATCAATAAGTCAGAATAATGAAAGTAAATACCACTAATTTAAAGGAAATATGACATATGTCGCAGACGACAGTGCATCTGTCGCAGACGACGATACATCTGTCGCAGACGACGATGCATCTGTCGCAGGCGAATAGTATATTCTGCCTGCGACAGATGCATCGTCGTCTGCGACAGATGCATCGTCGTCTGCGACAGATGCATCGTCGTCTGCGACAGATGCATCGTCGTCTGCGACAGATGCATCGTCGTCTGCGACAGTGCATCTGTCGACAGATGCACTGTCGTCTGCGACAGATGCACTGTCGCCTGCGAAAATGCATCGTCGCCATCGACAATAAACCCAAAACCCTGCAACAGCCTTCGACAGAAGCATTTTAAACCCAAAACTAAACCTAAACAATAAACCTAAACAATAAACACTACCTAAACCTAAACCCATACCTAAACCTAAACAATACCCTAAACCATTCCTTCATTATAGCATGCATGGATATAAAACGGAGAACTAGGATAGAAACGGATAGAAACGGGGAAGATAAACTCACCTTCGACGTTCTGGAGTTGAGATTCTCGTCGGGGGCTCTTGTTTGTCGTCGGAGCTCGTCGGGGTTCGAGGGTGGGTTCGAGGGAGAGGACGTCGTCGATGTTTCGGGGGATTTTCGTCGTCGTCGTCGTCTTCGGGGTTGATCAGTCGTCTTCGGGAAGTTGGAAACGAGAGAGAGGGAGTGAAAGGAGAACTGGGGAAAGGGAAACGATGGGGGAGAATGAAAATCAAATTTTTTTTTATTTTTTTTTTTTAATAAAGGGTAAAACTGACATTTTGCCTTGGCAAAAGGTCAAAAATGATAAAATTATAAATGACATGCTAAAAGTGGTAATAACCCTCTTATGAGGGTTATTCCATCAAATTTCCCGATCAAAAGAGGGAGGTGGTTGACATTGCAATTTGCAAGAGTAATGAAAAAAAAATACATTTCTAGACTTGCAGATGCAGCATTCACTGGGCAAGATCTCTATTGGCAGGAAGGTAGCCGATCGTGTTCAAATGTCCTATTGGTTTGCGATCTGACAAAGGAGATTTGTCTTGCGAATTCTTATGCAATTAATGTCGGCAGAATTGTCAAACTAGGGTTTCTTATTTTGGGCTAATTGAGATTTTAGATCACTTTTTTAAAACCTTACAATTTAAGACTCTTTATTGTTAAAGTTTTACAAAGCAAAGTTTATCTTAACAGTGTTAAACGTCGTTAATTTATTATTTATATTTCATTTATAAATAAATATATTCATGTCACTAATTTAACTATCGAATTAAGAATTTTGACTACCGAATTTCAAGGAATACATAGTCAAAGTTTTCGATTTAATGAAATTAGGTGGTTAAATTAGTGACATTAACCGTTTATTTATTTGTTTATTTATAATGTTACGTAGATAATAAGTTATCGCCGTTTTAAACAATTAAGACACAATCTCGTATTTTGTATAAATTTAACAATAATAAAAAGACATGTTAAAAGAGTTCCGAAATACGAATTGACCCTCAATAAAATAAAATTTTAAAAACAAAAACCTCAAATTTTACCATTCGCCAACAATTTATTTACTTAATATGTTCAACCCTCAATTCTTATCACATTTTTATCTTTTAATTTTTTAAGTTAATTATTAACTTCATTCCTATAACCAAAATATATAAAACATTATTAATTAGGTATGACTTATGAGTTATTGCATATGAGCACATCTAATCAAATTTATTGATTATTTCTTGTTCTTGGTCAACAAGTGAGAAGATGATATTGTTTTGGTTACATATTGACTTCTTAACAAAATTTATATTATATAAAAACGTCATTTTATTACATAATATTTTTTATGTTATATTATAGTATCTTCTATTATCATATTTAAATGGTTCAACTTTATCCCTCTTAACAAAATGTGCTTGTTATTTGTTGCAAATGACCCAATCTACACAAAAAAATCTTTTACATATAATGAGATTGAGAATCAATATTTTTTATATTCTAGTTTTATTGCAATTACTAATCCATATTTCTCAAAGTTCCAACACTATGCAACTTATATGTACATCTTCTAACTTGAATCTTAAAACTCAGGTTATAAATGCGACCCTAAATAATTATATTTGATTTATATGAATTAGTTGTTGGACAATGGAATTGCATGCATTATTAGAATCAGTAATATTGATAATATTTAAGTTTTTTATTATTAAAAACATTATATTTTTCATTTAAAGAGTATTAAATACAAATATAAGAAAATCCAATCATCATTTTACCCGGGTGGATCTATGACATGTTTCAGGCCCAAAAATAAAATATTTACAAAAAATATGAAATTACTCAAATTTTTTATTTTTTTCAATTTAATTTACTAACTTTTCTTCTTCTAATTTTCATAAAAAAATGACAAAATTCATATTCATCTCGTTTTATCAATTATTTTTTCTTTATTTTCTAACTTACCTCAAATTTTACAGACTCATTCTAACTCTAATTCTTGAATTCGTTCCTAATTTTACAAAAATTAAAATGTAAATACATTTTGAAAAGTAAATAATTTGTCTATTTATGTAAAAAAAATCTCAAAAAAGTTATAATTCTTTGTATTTAATACATTTTTTTAGAAAAGAAATTATAATTATTTCATTTGTAATGTATCCTTGTAACAAATTAAATGTATATAAATAAATATATACTGTATCTCATTGCTTTAAAATTATATTTTCTTTCTTGCGTGCCAAATCTGAAAAGCCCGCGTGGGTATAAATATAAATATTAGAGAGGTGGAATCTAATATGGGCATTCATTAACTTAATTAGGTGTCTTTGAAACGATATAGAGAAACCAAACCCTTTGTAAAATCTTGCAATCTTCGGCGCACGACGAATTCGCCGGAGATATTCATTGTCGCAAATTTATAGACATGGGTTGTGTTGGATCCAGTTCACGTTCCAATGGACAAGGTCAGTTTTATTTTTGTTCTCAATCATTTCAAGAAGATAAAAGAATTGAAACATGGTTATGAATTATGATATTGCTTCAAGATTTCAAGTTCTTTAGTTAATTTTCTTGAAGAATTTAAAGAATGGAATTCTCAAGATTTTTGTGTGTGTATGATCGATCGATTCAGGTGGGCGTAGATTGCGAAAACCAAAGCCTTGGAACCATACAGAGCCACTAACGAATGAACAACTTGAACAGATGCGTGAAGAATTCTGGGACACTGCTCCTTATTATAATGGCAAACAAGGTTTAGGGTTTATCAAGAACTCGTGTTTCTTTAAAATTATTGTTACATGTCTTTACATTCAAACCATTTACAAATTTCTTTATTTTTATCAGAGATATGGGAAGCTCTTAGAGCTGCGACTGAACATCTTGAAGAAAATATAGAATTCGCCCAAACAATTATCGATAGCGCAGGCATTATCGTTCAATCTTCAGACATGACCATTTGTTACGACGAGAGAGGTTTGATCATTATTATTTATTCACAATTAAATAACATAATACAAAATTTATTATGTCTTTTTTTTGTTGGGTGCAGGTGCTAAGTATGAATTGCCTAAGTATGTTGTGAGTGTGCCATCGAACATGATCCAAAATGTAGATAATGAGCAGAGTGATGCATGATTAATTAAGAATGTAAATTGCTTAAACTATATTTCTCTAGTTAGTACCTTTAATATTTATTGGTTATACTTTTGTAAGTCAATTTGTTTTGCTGGATATTATGTAATATTTTTTTTTTTGGTAGAAAAACAATTTGTATCATTTTATAAATAATAAATGAAATAGATGAATAAATGTTTAAAAGTAAAATAAATTCTTTCTACTATATTGAAAATAAAAGTGACAATGGTACATTTGGGCAAGAAAGTTACATCAAATATTTTTAATAATATATATTTAATATTTTTATTTTATTATTTTATTATAAAAAAAAAAGGAATAAAAGAAAATTTGAATTTGTTCACAATTTAGTTTTATATATATATAAAACGTTTGGTACATAGTACTAATTATATAGGTACAAGTTATATGGAGGTATAAGTTATATATACGTATAAATTATATATGATATATGTGTTTGGTTGGATATATAAAAGATGTATAAATTGTATATAATTTATAATTTTGTGTTTGATTAGTGGTATAAGACAACTAATAAAAATAATAAAAACTTTTTTACTCTTTATTTATATAAGCTATTTTAATTATTATTTTAATATTTTATGAACCAATTCCTGTAGATTCTCTCCTGAACTAATTTCAGCAACTTCTCTCCTATCTACTTTCCTCTCAACTTAACTTCAACTTCATCTTCATCCATTTATCCATTCATCCATTCGGTCAAGAATTCCTATCCACAAATTTAGAAAAACTTGATCTACCACAAATCCTCTAGGAACTCCAGTAGAACTGCAAAACTACATAAGAAACTGCATCAACACTTTGGATATTAACTTAACCAACAATGAAAGAGACGTTTTCATGTCCTGTAATATTTCAGAAACTATTCTTCCACAATTTATAACCAAATTTCTAACAATTAATTTAAATATCACCAGATCAAAATAATCCAAAGACAACAACCGCTTCGTCCTCTAGAAGATTATTATCTCCCTTACGACATCATTTAATAGCAAAGATTGGAGCCTGTAAGAGCGTTTCAGATTGCAGAAATTTGCTTTCAGCAAGTATGCAATCTATATGTCATTCTTGAATCATCTTGATAATAGACTTATGGGTTGCAAGCTCTTCTTCGATCGGTTGTGGCGATGGCTCCTCTTTATCAAGATTCAAGAGTCCATCATAGATAAGCAAGGATAAACTCATGATAAGCAAGGATAAACTCATAGCCTTAGTATCTTCTTCTGTAAAAGCAAGGATAAACTGATCCTCTATTTGATCTTGAGATTGGCTTTCTAATCTTTATCCTGCATTTTCACCTTAGGTTAAAGAAGATGAAATGATTAAGGAATGAAGAGAGATAAATGAAACATAAAAATGAAAGAGTATATTGAAAAAAATAATTTATATGTAAGGTTAAAGAAGGAAAGAAAAAATTAGCAGACTTTATACCTACTAATATGTGTTATAATATTATACCAACAAAACCTATTTTCAACCACCATTATATGCCACAAAACCTACTTTCAATCACCATTATATGTCAACGCATATTAAGCGGAGTTAAAAGTTAAAACAAAAAAATACTTTTGCCAACCTTTATACATATACCTTTAATTTTTTTTTTTATATATAAACTTTTTTAAAACATTATAATTTAACTATTCTAAATTTTAATATTTTTTATATTTTATTTTTAAATTTATAAATATTCTATTTTAATATTTTAATTTTATAAATTAAATTTGACTTAAAATTTTAATAACATTAAAATTTAATTATTATTTTTTATATAACATAATTTTAAACTTTTTATATCATTATTAAAAAAATTTATTAACATCTGTCTTTTAATTAATTATTATTTAAATTTAATTTAATAAAAAAATAAAAAATAATATAAACTAAAAATAAATTAATTAAACATTATATTATATATAAAAACAAAGATTGATGTTATATATTTTTTTAAAATTAAAAATCTTTCTCTAAACAGAAAGCCCAAACCCAAACCTAATTAATTTTCTTAGAACATATCCATTCATTTTCTAACCTAATCACCGACTTTCCCAATCTCTCTGTTGTAGACATTTTCTTCCTCCTATCTCTAGAGCAGATCTTCATCATCTATATCATGAAACCATATCAATTCCTGATATGTCTTCCTCGTGGAACTACTTCACTAGGTAATCACTTACGACTCCTCCATAACCTGGACGTCGCAATCAACGCACATAACGACAAGAACAACTAAAAGAGAACGTTTCATTGAAGTTTGGACACAATAATATTCCACCGATAGGTAAGCATCATTTTTTTTATTTTCTTCTATTGAGAGTACACGATCGGAGAAAATCGATTCGAAGAAATCTCGTCAGTATGTATCGATCTTTCACTTTTGTTTAATTTCTTCTAATTGTTTCACTCTTGTTTATATTCTTTTAATTGTTTCATGATCCACGTTTGATTGATAGTGATTTCTTCTAATTGTATTTTTTTTATGAAATCCATAGCTGCTCAATTGTACTACATGGGTCATTGCTTATAGAATACTGTTTGGAGCTTCGTGATTAAAGCATAATTTTGAATATCTTGTTTGTTTCTGTCCTAGGGGAGGCTTTTTGCACAGAAGGTAAGCGGGTAGGTGATAACTCTTGCTCTCTTTATCCTTAAAACTCAATTTTTTTTATTTATGTTGAAAAGAAAAACATAGAACAGACCAAGTCATTTATGGCTGGCTTAGAAACTGAGAATCTATAGTTCTTAAACTAATACTCAGTTCGACCCAATTCATTAACATGTATTTTTTACTGCTGAGTGTTCTTTGCGTAGACACTAAAGATGTAAGATTAGTTAAAAGGAAGAAAAGTGATACATTTGGCATGAGTTATCTATCATGGTCGAAGAATGAAGTGTCCCACCACCACCCCAACATAGAAACTTATAGTCATTATTGATTTATTTTTTCTTCATCATCTACAGGGAATGGTACCACTTATAACTATAAGTGGACTTCATCATGCACCGTTTCATGTTATTATACAGTGCAGTTACACAATTGGAGTTACAAAACTTAGGGTATTTTAACTATAAACACAAACTAACCAAATTTGTATTATATTGCAAAAGGAATGAACTTATATAAATTGTTTTTCCACCGGTAGGATTATTATTATTATTATTATTATAGGAATTTTGATTAAACGTTTGAAATTTATATTTTTTTCTCTTTGCGGGTATGTGTAGATCTTTCACGATTCAGGCTTACCTACGAGACATCACCTGTTCGAGCTCACACTAATTTCTGCAGTCGGAGTCCATTTTTCTTCTAGATTGTAAGACATATTTATTATATCTCTTATTGGTTTGGCTGGTCCATTGATAACAATATGTTGCAGGGATGCTTCTTTCAACAATTTTTCAAATCAATTACTAAGTCTGACTATTTAAAGTTGCGAAATGGTTTTATAAGTGTAAGTGTTTCTTTTATAGATTGAAATTCATTGAGAGAGGATGATGATGATCTTCATTTGTTCTACTGGTGCAGGTTCATATCCAAATGTCATTGGAGGATGATTTCAAAACAGTTGTAGGAGTAAGGTTATATATCTAAAAAAATATGACTTTTTTAGATTAAAAAATACGTATTTTGCTAAAAATTGTATTGTTTTTAATATTAACAGTCCTGTCTTGTGGGCGTCATTTGTGATCTTCTTGCTCCTGAATATTAATGGCGAGACATTGTTCTGGGAATACCTATGACTTTTCTTTCCAACATGAATTATGAACTCATAAAAATCTTCTTTCAGGATGGCATATATTGTTTTGGGGATCATTGATTCATGTAGTGGTAAGGATTAAGGAATCTCTTTTTATGAACTTGTCTTGTTTATGAATTTAGATGTAATTTGTGGACTATACTATAATTTTTAGATAATCTTGGTGGTTGGAAAAGAGCTTCAAGTTATTATGATAAAAATGGCTTTGGAAATCACCCAAAGACATTGCATACGGCAAAGGAGAATTTTGAGTTAGCCATGGAGGTTGACAATTCAAATACACAAGCTAGATACTTTTTTTTTATCAAAGTTACATTTTAAATATCATACACCTGGGGGCACCTGGGGGCATGTGTAGCTTTGTAAGTGATAACAAACTCTAAACCTTATACCTTTTTTCCTTTGTTTATTTTATCGGCTTACTTCTTCCTTGATATTTTTTATATTTTAAGGGATAACAATTGAATTCCCCTTTTTAGTTGATTATTAACTCCTCTTCTAGTAAATTGTTTCTTTTGACATGGTTATATCAAATAACTGGGTAGTTTGTCTACTTTAAACAGAGGGACTACTTTATTGGTTGAAGTTGCAGCATGAGTGATCCAGATGCACAATATGAACTAGGTTCTAAGCTTAGAGTTGATGTAATTTTTTTATTCCTTATTATTTTTAATTGTTCTAAAGATCATAAATATGTCCTTATGAAAGTTCTGTGTGTTGGAATAGAATAAATATGTTCAGTTGGGTCATCAAGCATTCTATTTGAAGAAGACTGTTGATAAGGTACATTTTTTTTGCTGAAAAGGTACGGGTTTATTATTTTGTTTGGAGAAGGCATACAAAAATTTTCATATAAAGTCTTCTATAAAATCAATATGACAAGGAATATCTTATATGTTTATTATTTTCAATAATATCTTATATGTTTATTATTTTGTTTGTTTTTTATACTAAGACCATGGTATGGCAGTTTTATACTTTTATGTTTGAGTTTTAATATTATAAAAGGAAAATTAATTCTCTATATCTGATTTTTCTTTTGACAGTATTGATGACTGGCTGAAGTATTGTTGTTGGAACTTATTCTAAGTTCTATTTTTGGATTTAATTCATTCCAGGTTTGTCTTGTCTATCTTTGTTTGATTGTTGATTGATTGAATGTTTCTATTTAACATATATGATATCTGCTAGAGATAATTGTTTATAGAAATATTTGTTAGTGATAGATATGTGCACCAAACATCCTTATTAATCATGATTATCAAAGAAATTTGACAATTATTATTGTCGATCTTTATATAATTAATAATATTATATATTAGTGACTTAAAGTAGATTCACTAAGGTATTCTACTTTAAATAGTTTATACCTTATGTCTCATGATCTTTATTAGTTATTTCAAGTCTATATTTTGCATATGAATTGTCTCATAGAATTTAAAAACATCTTTAAACTAGATATTTTTATTTCCAAGGCTATTATTTTGTCAATTCTACATTGGAAATACTCTTTTTTTTTGTCTGGATTTATATAGATAAACTATTGATGACACTTTTTTGGATTGAAATTAAAAAAAGTTGGGTTATTTGGTGAATAAACTTAACATTTATTAGTATTTTGGTTGATAAATTAATTGATGAGAGAATAGGTTAAAGTTTTTGATTAGTTAAAGATTATTCAAATGACACAAATCGATTAGTCATTGTTAAACTGAAAAACTTATTTATGTTTCTGTCATAATCTAGATACAAATCTATATATAGAATGTATTCTTAAATTGGGTTATATAGAATTTTAGGTCATGCATATCACTCATTTAGGGCATGTGAAACATAATCCAATGTATATTCATATTTGGTTAAAATGGTGTTTTCAAATCGGTATATTGACCTTCAAGAATTCTCAAAGTTTATTCTTGAAATTTTGTAATGAACAATCTTAATATCTAGATTCCAATAATTGAAGATCAATTCATTTCCCTTTTAGCGGTTTAATTGTGAAGAATGAATGATTCATGTGTTACATGCTCGTCTTCGTCTTTGGGCTGTCAATTGCATGAAGAAGCAATCGGTTTTGTTTTTCAAATTTTGTGTCGATTTAATTTACATTAATATACTATTTTTCTTTCTTTAAGAACCTCTTTCACATAATTGCAGCTTTGGTCCAAGAAGAAGATTAAGTGGGTGAAACCAATTCATTTCCAGTTTTCTGTATTTTTTTGTTTGAAATATATTTGATGTTGTGAGAATTTATGTTAATTTTTTAATTATTAAAAATGTCACAAATGATTATGCAATTATTTTTAGATGTCTTTTTAAATGAATAATAAAAATTAAAAATGAAAATGAAAATTAGAATAAAATTTTTAAAATAAATTAAAAATAAAAATTGTTTATTAAAATTGTAGACTTTTGGCGACGCTTAAATTGATTTTACCGACGCTTAAATAAGTGTCGTTATAACAAGCGCCCACCCTGTTTATGGCGACGCAAGAATAAGTGTCGGTGATATTTTTGACGACGCTTTTAAGGGTTGGCAGAAGTCTTTTTAAGCGTCGCCGTAGATCTATTTTGTTGTAGTGTGTATAAATTATACTGGATATAAAACTGTAGATAGATAATTTCATAACCAAACAATCAATTAAATTTATTATACCTACAGTACTATACCTATAACCAACATATTATATTTATAATCCTTAAAATTAAGAATAATTTTTAAATCATAATTTATTTTTAAATTTTTAATAAGAATAAAAATTCTAATTTATATATAAATATATTTTATTTACAATAATTATATAAATATATATTACTAAATAAATACAAATCAAATCAAGTAAATAATAATAATTTAAAATAATATATGTTGAGAAAATAATTTTTTTTTAATTAAGAATTTTAAATTATATATATATATATATTTATAATAAATTAATAAAATATATAATATGTTTTTAATAATTTGAACTTATTTTAATAAATTTAATAGAAAATCGTTATATAAAAAAATAATTTCATATTATACAAAAGCCATATAATTTTATGTTTTTAAATTATTAGAAAACTTTTATAATATTAAAACAAATTATTGGATATTTTAATAATATATTATAACTATAAATATATATAAATTAAAATTTGTTAATTGTATAAAAAGATTTCAAAATAAAATCATTATTTGTAAAAATACTTTATTCTAAACTATTATTAAATACATAATTTAATTGATATTTATTTAATAAATATTTAAATAATTATTATAAATAAAATTTATTATAATTATATTTATATATAAATTATAATATTTAATTTTATTAAACAATAAAAAATAAAATTAATATTTAAAAATATTGTTTTTGGATTATTCTTTATTTTAACAATTACAAATATAATATATATAAATTAAAATTATTAGTCATTTTAAAAAAACAATAATAATAATAATTTCAAAAATATTATATTATTATTTATTTTTAATCAAATTATTAAATTAAAATATTATATATATTTATTTATTAATAAAAAGATTTTATATTATTAGAAGGTTTTAGTGATGGCTCAATTCTTAGAACTTGGGTAGGTTATATTTAATAAATTTTGAGTTTATTTAAAATAATTTGAGAAAGTGGATATTTTTTTTGGTAAAAAGATTTAAAGTGTTTTAATATTTTAATTAATAAATGAAGTGATATATATTAATATATATATATATATATAATTATAATATTTTAGTTTAGCCATATATTATTATTTTCTTCCTCAAAGATGAAATACTTGTCACCACCATATGTTTTTAGGGTATTGATTATTTTTATCAATATTTAGCCATACATATTTTGCCTCATTCATTATTTTTCTTTATTGACAAAGTAAAACATTTTTTTTATTAAACTACAATTATATAAAGATTACAAATAACATTGGTCGATTAACTAAAACATAAATTATTTCAAACCAGATAATGACATAGTTCTCAAAAGTTAACTTTAACAACAATTGCATCACTCCACAAGTAAAGAAATTGTCCCACCCTTATAAGTTCAGATTTTAATCAGTTTCCATCAGAAAACGTTCCCACATTTTGATTATCGACTCCTCTTCTCGTTTGCTGTCATCTTCCTTATTGTTTTCAGATTGTTCTAAAGCAATGTTATTATTGCCAATTTCTTGAGCATTGGAAAGAGGTGGAATGTCTGCCCATACAATGTTGTCATCATCATTGTATTCAGGAAATGAATCCGGTATCAACATGGCACCAACATGTTCATCTTCTTTCAGAGTACCTTCAAACAACTCCAATTTCCTCTTTCTATTGATATTCTCCAACTCCAAATTGATACCAAGCTCCGAACTTTGTGGAACATTAGAAGATGACGACACAATTATGTCTTGTTGGTTCATTGCTCGGGACAATTCTTGCCTTTTCCATTGCTTCTTAGGATAAGTACATAGTAGTGGAGAACTTCTCATTACCCCTGGATTCTTTGACGAATGGTCACGACTCCGTGTTCTCAAAACGATATTCATCATAAGATGCGGCTTTCCTCGGACAAATCCGGTTTCATGAGCAAACTCCCATTGTGTATGGTGTACTTTGTTAAAACACTGCAATCAACAAACGAGAATTTTTGAAGACTCATATCTCAGTGGTAGAGTACAAAATCTCATTAATGAAAATATAAGTAGACATAATGTTTTAAGATTCCACAAATAGAAGTTTAAACTGATAAGTGAAATATAATTAAGTATAAACTTATGAGTATTTTAAACAGAATTAGTGCAATGTAAAAAAGAGAATTAATTGTTTAAAAACAACAAAAACATAGACATAAATCTAAAAGTATATGAAATAATCAAATCGATAAATAAAATTATAAACTAATTAGTTTACAATTAAAGAAACTCTAAAAATAATATTATAAACTCAACAAGATTATACAAATGAGCTTATTTTCTATAAATTTAATTTATTTTGTCAAAAAATCAAAATCAATCATTTTTATTAGAAAAAATTGATCAAAAGTCTTCTTTTATAGTTTGATTAATTAGTTTTTTTTTTATCAAAAACCAAAATTTCCATCCACTTTTTACCTAAAAGGGTTATATTTAATTCAATGACATATTTCATACCAAATAAACCCAGATTAGTTTGATTCTTCAACAAAACATGAATTCAACTTATTAGAATTCATAAACATAAAATAAAATAAATAAAAATGGTTGAATAAGGAGAAATTAAGACTCACATATCTGTGGAGTTCCTTACCAAAGCTGGAGAAATTACTGTGATTGAAATATTTGAACAAAATGCTATAGAAATTGTAAGGTTTCCAGACAATGAAAGTTCGATTAGTCGGACCCCAAGAGATAATATCATTTGTCAAGGGATCGTCGACAATCTCATACAACTTTGATAGGAAAGGCGGCAAGAGTATTGGATTGTAAACATCCGTCGAAACTACCTCAACTGTCGCCATGTTGTTTGTCAAAAACAAGTAATCTTCACAGACAGACCGGTTATGAAGAAATGAATACTGAGAAATTTATGAACATTTTAATTTTGGATGTTAATTAACATAGACACTTATAGTAGACTAAGCGAAAAAGTAGGTATATTTTCATCTCCATAAGATATCTACTCATTATGATTATTGATTATACAGTTCATTTAATCTTATTATCTTTTCCTTTTTAGAATCCACCTTAGATTACAAAATAAATATATACAGGATTATTTGGGTTATACAGGATTGTTTCTTTTCCTTTTTAGAATTCACCTTAGATTACAAAATAAATATATTAGGCTTGTTTGATCTGTGGGTTATATAGGATTATTTTCAAAATAATTGTTCAATATAAAATAATATATTAAAATACTCTTTGTTTATTTTAAAAAAATATTATTTTTCGAACGACCGAGCAGAAAGGGGGCTCCGCGGGAAGAGTGACATTTCACCCCTAACCACAACCATCCGCTGATTCTTCAACATCAAATCGGTTCTTGTCTACTCCTATAAATTCTTATTCATGAACAAGCTAAGTTATTAAAAACAATCTCAAAATCCTTAAGCTAAAAATGTGGCCACAAGGGGATTAAGCACATAACCCACAAATACAATTAACCATTAATTAGGCAAAGAACTTGCCGCCAGTTGGGCTCGAACTCAGGACCTTTCAAGGAAGCTGGGGATATCCACTTCTTGTTTCCGCTAAGATAGAAGAGTGGATTAAAAATGTGACCACAAGGAGGTTAAACACATAGCTCACAAACACACATAAACATTTAACTAGGCGCAAATCTTGTCGTCTGATGGGCTCAAATTCGTATTTCTCAAGAAGGCTGGGGATATCCACCTTTTGTTGCTGCTAGGCTAGAAGAAGTGATTAAAATTATGGCCAAAAGGGGGTTAAACACATAGCCCGGAAGCACACTAAACCATTTAACTATGAACAGAACTTGTCTCAACAAGAGGATTAAGCACATAGCCCGCAAACACACTTAACCATTTAACTAGGCACAAAATTTGTTATTTGACGGACTCGAACCCAGGACCTCTCAAGGACGATGGGATATTCACCTCTTGTAAATGTGCCAACAAGAGGGTTAAACACATATGTCATAATACACTTAACCATTTAACAAGCACAAAACTTGTCGTATGACGGAATCAAACCCAGGACCTCTCAAAGGGCTGGTGATATCCACCTCTTATTGACGCTGGTCTAGACGAGAAGATAAAAAATGTAGCCACAATGGAGTTAAGAACACAGCCCCCGCAAACACACTTAACCATTAACAATGCGCAAAAATTATCATCTGATGGGCTCGAACCCAAGACCTCACAAGGAGGCTTGAGATATTCACATTTTGTTGTCGATTGGCTAGAAGTGGGGACCATGACTGTGAGGTGTAATGCTAGTTGTATTTTAATTATAAAAAAAAACAATCTCAAAACCCATTATAACCAAACAAGATACAAGGTTATTTTTCAATATCAAGTTTGTCATTGAAATACATTGGGAGTGTTTTTTTTCTGCCGGTGACATTAATGTCTAGTTGGTCATAAGGTGATGCAACTTTTGCATGCATTTATATAAGGCAATGCCAAGGGATCTTCTTACGATAACATTAATGTCTAGTTGGTCATAAATATATTTTTCTCAAAAAATTGAATATTAACTATAGTCACTAAACTTCTTAAGATAACTTAGGAATTATTATGGATCAAATGGGTACACACGCAATTTATGAAACAGGAAACCAATATCTGGACGTGTAAAATCAATGAAGGTATGAGCTGGTCACTAAAGAAAATTCTTAAACTGAGAAGTGATATTGCAGACCTTTACGATATTTGGCTAGGGGACGGGAAAGACACTCTATTATGGAACGATCCCTGGTTCGAAAACCAGCCAATCATTCACAAAGAGGAGTTCAAAAATTCACGTATCATAAGGGACTACATAGTGGCAAAAGTTAGAGATGTAAAAGACGGGGACTAGGACTCGCTTTTGAGAAGAAATCCAGAAGGACAGAGGATACTGGATCACATAAGTAACATACAACTCTGAGCCAGATCGGACGTTCATGAATGGAATGCAGAAGACAATGGGAAGCTGGTCTCAAAGAGAATAATGCATGTAATTCGAGAAAAATCGTAGAAAGTAGAATAGGCTCCTCTCGTATGGTCAACCAAGATCATTCCTCGACACCAGTTCATCCTATGACTTGCCTTATGGGAAAGACTCAACACTCGTGATCGTATTAGCAAGTATATGAGCATCCCGGACGTGAGCTGTCTTTTTTGCAACGAAAGTGAAGAAACCATTGATCATCTGTTTGGGAGCTGTAGTATAGAATTGGAAATTTGGGACAGATTTTCTAAAAGTCTGGATTAGATTTTATTCAGAATGATATGACTTCAAAATCATTCTAGGTCCGTTTAGAATGATCTTTTAAACTCGTGATTTTTTTCCCATTTTTGGGTATTTTTAATGAAATGATGCTAAGTCGTTTTCCCCAAAAAAAACTCTATTAATTTTTTTTTTCCAATTTTAATATTAAATTATTATAAATTTAAATTTTATCATAAAATTTGTTAGAAAAATTAAAAATTAAAGTTATATTAGTCCATCGATATATAACATTCGGGACTTGACCTAACGTTACATAGGATTATTTTTTAAAAGTTTGTGGGAGTTATTGTAAAATGCTATTAGAATTTCTGATAAACATATGTAGGCAAACAAGGAAAGTTCATATAAAATAGAAGGTAACCGAATCACTTTGTATCAATTATGTCATCAAATTCAAGAGTTACCGAAGATTGTCGTACAGTTCTAAACTCGTAAAATTAATTATTTTTTGAAATCGTACTATTTTATATGATAAGAATATTATTATTATTATTATTATTATTATTATTATTTTGGAAAAACGGTTAAAACTATCACTAGTAAAAAAAGACTTTTTAATCATTGGTAACCAATCTCTATTCACATCCAAACCAATCGCTAAAAGATAATAGTGATGGGTCATAAGCCAATCGCCATCAATCGGCATAGGTGTTCTCGATGTTGCCTTTGGCAACGGCGATTGGTGAATGTCCACTCGCAATTTCTCTATGGCGATTGGTTATAAACCAATCGCAATTTCCCTTTACTCTATAACGATTGGTTAATAAACCAATCGCAATTTCCTTTATAATTTTTTTAAAAAAAAATTATCGATTGGTTAATAAACCAATCGCCACTTCCTTTATCGAAAAAAAAATTTAAAAAAAAATTATTATAATTTTATAACTTATTATAAAGCACATCCAATCTACCTGGGACAGTACTTCTTCTTCATTTAAATCCCTTGTTATTTTGTAGGGATATCCATCCATTAAGGAGGGAGGACTAGGAGCTGGAAAACACACCCCATCAACAAGAAGAGAGGCACTTATAAGGACTCATTTGCATTCTAGATTTCAAGTTTGACATATTAATATAATATTATCTCATATTAATACAAATAGCCACAAAAATCAAATCGGCACCCTTTGGAAAAACGGTTAAAACTATCACTAGTAAAAAAAGACTTTTTAATCATTGGTAACCAATCTCTATTCACATCCAAACCAATCGCTAGAAGACTATAGTGATTGGTCATAAGCCAATCACCATCAATCGGCATAGGTGTTCTCGTTGTTGCCTTAATTGGCAACGGCGATTGGTGAATGTGCACTCGCAATTTCTCTATGCCGATTGGTTATAAACCAATCTTAATTTCCCTTTACTCTATGACGATTGGTTAATAAACCAATCGCAATTTCCTTAAACCAATCGCCACTTCCTTTATCGAAAAACTTTGTGTATATGATAAGGTAAAACTTTGTGTATATGATAAGGTCTATTATTTCTGTCACATGGGTTACGCTCATAATTGTTAATATCATAGAATTCTTGTTGTTCTTGGTGTCGGTCTCTTTGATAATTGTTATGTTGTTATGTGTCAATATTTTTGAAGATTGTGATGTTGTCTTGCATCTCGATCCTGGTTGTGAGCTTTAGTTCTATAACCGTAATGACTTAGATTGCCTTTAGAGAGTTCATTGAGTTCAAAAAAATATATGTTTCATCGGTTCTCGCTTGTCGTTCATCCATTTGGAATCCAATTCATAAACTACTTCCTCGGTATGTTCAAGCTTATGAATTACTTATTTACTTTTTCAATGAGCACGTTGACACGAATAAATAATTTTTATAAATCTGATCTTGATCTAGTTCCCACCATTATATCGGTTGAGAATGTATCTTGATGAGAAAAAATTTATCAGTTTTAAATGAGGTCGGAGAGTGTTTTAACTCTGATATCAATGTGATGATTGTAAATGGTTGATGGAGAATCATTGAGAAGGGAATGAGAAAATAGAGTAGATTGAATAAAGAACAAGATAAAGATGAGAAGTTTTTTATTTTAATAAAGGAGAGCTAGAATGACGAGGAATTAGATCAAATACCCTCAAAAGAGGATCTCAAAATTAACCTAATTAAAATGAATTTGTAAAAATATTATTTTTTTAATAAATTTTGACCATTTTACCTTTCATAATTTTTTTATTCATGTTTCTCTTCTCTTTTCCCTCTAATTTTCTCTCCTCTTCTTTCTCTCTTCTCATCGGGGATCATTGCGCTCCTCCGACGTTGCGCTCCCCAAACGAAGGACTCTTCCCCCGACTCCCCAAGCAACGCCGGAGGATGCTTCCCCCGCGCGAGCCCCCGACTCCCCAAGCAACGCCGAGGGACGACAGCGAGACCCACCTACAACTGTAGACTCGACCGACCACGTAAATTGCGCACCATGCAATTTGAGTTTGCGTCCCACGCACGCACCACACAATTTGCGATTGTGTTCCCAAGCTTTCTTGTATTTTCTTTTTCTCAGGAATATGATACAGACAAAAATCTGAAGGCTGATCCTTTGGAGGAGAAGAAGCCACATGGAAATTAAAAGTTGCTAAGATTAGGACATCTGTTAGTCCAAAATATTAAATAAGTCCTTTATGTTTCTTATGTTTTTCAGCCAATCTGTTAGGCCTTGTCATCACTGTTATTTCCTAACAAATTCTGTTAGAATATTCAGTCCTTCCATATAAAAGGATCTGATATTCTAAATTATTTACTTACGTATTTTGGAATTGAAGAGCACTAGCTCAGCAGCTTAATTGAAGAGCACTAGCTCAACAACTTTCTTCTCATCTTCTTCTTGGTATCATTTCTTATCTCATCTCCTTCCCTGATATTCCTTGAAAAACCCTAAATATTCTCTTTATTGTATCAATTGGTATCAGAGCTCACCTTCCTGTTCGACCATGGTGGAAACACGATAGCAGGAGGATAACGACATTTTACGTTCAGCAGTGAAATCTAAACTAAAACCTTGGAGGAGCAACGCAAATGGATGGAATCGATTGAAAATCGCAGTCAGTTGAGGCTGGATTCCCTAGAGTAGAGGATCGAAGCAATATTCGTGAGAAATGGAGATACGGCTGAATCCTCTCGTACGAATAACCCTAGGGAGAGAGCTTACATACCTCCCACACGATTAACGAAGGTTGACTTCCCGAAATTCGATGGAGCTGACGTAGAAGGATGGCTGATTTCTGCCGAACAATTCTTCAGAGTGGATCACACTACTAATATAACCAAAGTCGAAATCGCACCTATTAATTTCCAAAGCGACACAAGGCTCGGGTATGGTTCTTACATCCAATCTCGAAGTCAAACTATAGCTCTTACTTGGGACGTTCTTCGTTCTGATCTTCTCCAACAGTTTGGACCCTCGATCTGTAAAAGTCCCATTAATTAGTTGATGAATCTGAAACAAACAGGCTCTATTCAGGATTATAATTTGAAATACATGGTTATACCACAGAAACTCATTAACATGCCAGATGAATATGTAATTGAGTGTTATCTCAGTGGTATACATGAAGAGATTTCTAACACTGTTAGACTACTCAAACCTGATTCCTTGAACTTAGCAATGGAAAGTCGAAGTTTGATTCAAATTATAAATGTAAAGCTAAACTATTCATGATCAACTTACCTAAATCAGGAGATGTCTTAGAATATTTCTTAACTGAACCTGTTGACTCTTTACTTCCACATTCCCAGCCACCTTCTAATGATGAACCTTCCATCTCGATCCATGCTCTTGACGGTTCAAAGAATTATCAAACCCTTCGTATATCTGGCAAGGTTGGGCAGCTGTCCATTACAATTTTAATTGATACTGGAAGCACCCATAACTTCATTAACAGTCGGATTATGAATAATATTAATCATGCAGCCCAACAAACATCAGTTTTAC
Source organism: Impatiens glandulifera (assembly GCF_907164915.1). Lineage (NCBI taxonomy): Eukaryota > Viridiplantae > Streptophyta > Magnoliopsida > Ericales > Balsaminaceae > Impatiens > Impatiens glandulifera. The sequence continues at coordinate 14,610,031 of NC_061867.1, read as the reverse complement.
CTGTTAAGGTGGCTGATGGTTCCAATATTTTCAGCCATGCTTATTGTAAAGATTTGTTGTGGACAATGGGGGGTTGGAATTCAAAGCTGATATGCGAGTGCTTACGATGTCTACATATGACATGGTCTTAGATATTGAATGACTAATTACTCTGGGGCCATCGGAGTGAGATTTTGATAAACTCACTATTTCTTTTTGTAAAGAGGGAAAGAATTACCTTCTTCAGGGAATGGACCAGATGCAGATTAATATCATGGAGGGTGATCAACTTTCTATGCTCTTGATGAAAGGAGGGCAAGCAACCTTGGTTCAATTGCGAAACTGTGAGGAACATCAAGGCCACTTCTTTGCTCTTACAGCCCAAGAGCCACATAACACTGGTGAAGAGCTTGAACAGATTCTAAAACAATTTGAAGATCTGTTCGAAGAGAAAAAGGAATTACCACCACCAAGAGGGCATGATCACCAGATTCCTTTGAAAGAAGGAACAATGCCTATTTGTTTAAGACCTTATAGGTATCATGCCCTACAAAAAACAGAAATTGAAAAGATGGTAGAGCAAATGTTAGAAAAGGGCGTTATTTAACCAAGCCACAACGCATTTGCAGCTCCAGTGGTCTTAGTGAGAAAGAAAGCTTTAACTTGGAGACTATGTATCGATTACCGGAAGTTAAATGCAGCAACCGTTAAAGATAAATTTCCAATACCGGTGATTGAAAACTTCCTAAAGAGCTCCATGGGTCAAAAATCTTCTCCAAATTGGATCTCCGAGCTGAATATCATCAAATAAGAATGAAATCGACTGATTATCATAAAACGACATTTCGAACGCATGAAGGACTGTATGAGTTTCTTGTTATGCCTTTTAACCTAACCAACGCACCTTCAACTTTTCAAAGTCTGATGAACTTGATCTTCAAGCCGTATCTAAGGCAATTCATTCTAGTTTTCTTTGATGATATTCTGATTTATCGCAAGTCTTGGAGTGATCATCTTTAGCACCTTCGAATGGTCTTAGAAGTTCTGCGAACAAACACTTTATTTGTTAATAAAGGAAAATGTAAATTTGGTTGTCTACAAATCACATACCGGGGTCATATTATTAACAGTGAGGGTGTAGCAGCAGATCCCCACAAATTGGAGGCCACGAGTTCTTGGCCTGTCCCCAATTCGATCAAACAACTCCGAGGGTTTTTGAGGTTGACGAGCTACTACCAGAGATTTATTAAGGGTTATGGTATGATTGCTAAACCAATGACATAATTATTAAAAAATGGTAAGTTTCATTTGTCTGAAAGGGCCAATTCGACTTTCAATTAGTTGAAACTAGCTTTATCAACACCCCCCGTTTTAGCCTTACTAGACTTTAGTCAGCCATTCGTGGTGGAAACGGATGCAAGCGATGTAGGAATTGGTGCGGTTCTAGTCCAAAATAATCGACTAGTTGCATATATTAGTAGGGAACTTCAAGCTGCTAATAACCCTTCATCCACATACGAACGAGAGCTCTTGGCATTGACATTTGTCGTGGAAAAGTTGTGTCCTTACCTGCGATATTCACCATTTATAGTTAAAACAGATCAAGAATCTTTGAAACACCTTCTGGAGCAGAGAGTTCAGACACCAGCCCAGGAAAATGTCTCTATAAACTAGTTGGATACAACTTCACAGTTCAGTAAAAAAAGGTAAAGAGAATGTCGTTGTTGATGCCCTGTCACGAAGAAAACCGATAATGCAGTGTGCCGGGCTCTCGGTCTATCACTCACCAATACTGAAACGTCTTAATGATGTTTGGGCTACTGACCCTAATATGGTGAAACTTATAAATTAATTAAAAGAAAATGAGGATGCACATCCAGGGTATACCTTCATTAATGGAAGTCTAAGGAAAGAAGGGAAGTTGGTTGTAGGGTTTGATCTAGAACTCCGATCGATCATCATTGCATCAATGCACTCCGCTCCTACTAGTGGTCACCCGGGATCCCTAGCTACAACAAAGAAAATACAGTTAGCATATTTCTGGCCTGGGCTAAGTCGTGATGTACGGGAATTCATCAGAATCTGCGATATATGTCAAAAGAACAAAGGTGAGACCTTCGCGCCAAAAGGCCTTCTCCAACCTCTACCCATACCGAATAATTTCTGGCAATCAATATCTATGGATTTTATTGAACACCTACCAGTCTCGGGTGGAAAAACAGTGATATTGGTCCTGGTGGATAGATTATCCAAAATGGGGGCATTTTATTGCCCTTAGTCACCCATTCACAGCACACAAAGTAGCTGAAGTCTTCATCGATAATAATTTTAAACTTCATGGTATTCCACTATCTATAATTAGTGACATGGATAAAGTATTTTTAAGTTCCTTTTGGCGTGAGTTTCTTAAACTATAAGGGTACATCAAGCTCTCTCCACAGCTTATCACCCTCAGACCGACGGTCAAACTAAAGTAGTAAATCGGTTCATTGGTACATACCTGAGATGTATGGATGGTCAACAACCTCATCATTGGCATCGTTGGTTGTCTTTGGTAGAATGGTGGTACAATACGAACCATCACTCTTCTACACAGATCTCTCCATTTGAAGCGATTTATGGTTATGCTCCTCCAGTGCACACTCCTTACTTAGCAGGGGATTCAAGAGTTGAAAAAGTTAATAAAACCTTCTTAGATCGAGAGGCAGCCCTGAAATTGTTGAAATTTCACTTACTTAGAGCCCAAAATCGAATGAAACAACAACATGATAAACATCGAACTGAAGCATCATTTCAAATTGAGGATTGGGTCTTAGTAAAGTTGCAACCTTACCGTCAGTTATCAATTCGGGGAAATCACCACAAGATGTAAGCCAAGTTCTTTGGGCCATCCCGAGTACTGGAAAAAATAGGGGATGTCGCTTATCGTTTGGAGTTACCATCTGATGCTCGAATTCACAATGTCTTCCATATTTCACAGCTCAAGTAGTATAGGGGTATGCCTACTTCAATTGAGGAAATTCCAAAGGTGAAATCTTGTGACTTGACTATTGAAACGATTCTGGAAGAACGAAATATTGGATCAGGTAAAAACCCAACTAAACAGATGCTAGTTAAATGGGCGAATCAAAGTAGCGATGAGAATACCTGGGAAGATGACGATGCTCTAGGTTTAGGATATCCCAACTTGCTGATTGACTGGGAAAAAAGAGAAGACGTTCAGTTCGATTTCGCCAAGGTTGTCGAAATGCTGGAGGAGTGACTCTTGATATAGACAAAAATCTTAAGGCTGATCCTGTGGAGGAGAAGAAGCCACCTGGAAATTAAAAGTTGCTAAGATTAGGACATCTGTTAGTCCAAAATATTAATTAAGTCCTTTATGTTTCTTATGTTTTTAGCCAATTTGTTAGGCCTTGTCATTACTGTTATTTTCTAACAAATTCTGTTAGAATATTCAGTCAATCCAGATAAAAAGGATATGATATTCTAAATTGTTTACTTACGTATTTTGCAATTGAAGAGCACTAGCTCAGAAACTTTCTTCTCATCTTCTTCTTGGTATCATTTCTTATCTATCTCCTTCCCCGATCTTCCTTGAAAAGCCTTAAATATTCTCTTCGTTGTATTAGAATATTTGCTTGAAATTGTAGAAGCGGAACCAACCAATATAGGTAATTTTCCCTAACTGGTCATCAAATATTGAAATCAAGCCCTGAAATATTAGGGTTTCGTGGGGAATCATTTAGTTCATACGCATATACTGAAAACAAGATTCGAGCAACACCCAGTTGTGCAGACGGCTCTATTGGATTCTTATTCCGGGTTTTGTTCTGATATTAGGACTGCACGTAGGTTGTTTCATGAAATGTCTGATAGAAATGTCTCTTTATGGAGGCAATTACACTTCTTAAATGAATGGTATGGGTTACGAAATCGAATCAAGTTACATTAGTTTGCACTCTTTTATTATGTGGTCATACAGGTATGCTCCATCTTGAAAATGCATTCATTCTTGCATATTTAGATATGAAATTGAACCAGGTCCGTTCATTTCAAACGCGCTCGTGGATATGTATAGGAAATGTGCTAGTTTAGGTAAACCAAGACGGTTTTTAATAACATTCCAAAAAAGAATTTAACATCTTAGAATTCCATGATCAATTGTTATGCCTTACATGGTCAAAGCCAGGCTGCAATTAGTGTATTCCAAGAATTATTGTAGAATAAAGATGATATAAGTGGAATAACATTTGTTGGTTTGTTGAATGCTTGTATGCATGGAGGATTAGTTGAACAAAGGCAATTGTATTTCAACATGATGATTAAAGATTACAGAATTGAACTAGAGATAGAACACTACGGTTTTCTTATTGACCTTCTTGGTTGAGCAGGATAATTCGAAGAAGCTATGGATGATATGAAGAAGATGAGTATGCACACTAAAAATATATGTACTAAAATAGAAGATATCCTTTTATTGTATAATGATCTGTACTTGACTTCCTTTTACTTTTATGAACATATCCTACATCAGCTCTCTAGTTTCATAGACATAACAAGATCAACCCAGATGCCTGGCCTACTATTGCTGCTGATGTGGCAGCGGGAGAATAAGGAATCATAACTCTTGCATTTGGTAAGTTTCTCTATACCTTAATTTTCAACCTTAATTTAATGAACTTCAATTTAACTTTAGTTTCTTTAGCATATTTTTAAAAAATAGGCTACACCAGGATGTTCCATCCAGATAAGCCTGTAACTAAGGCACAAGCCACAATTGCTCTTGCAACTGACGAGGCTTCTGAAATAGTCAATGAAGAGCTTGCACGTATAGAAGCAGAAGCTTTAGCATAGAATGATGTGACAGTACATAATGCATTAATATTTGAGGTTGAGAGAGATGTAAATTCTACTTTTAAGAAAGAGATATTGTTAGAAAGACAGAAAATCGATACCCTGTACAAAATGGCAGAGAAAGCCAGACTTGAATTGGAAAGGTTAAGACTTGAAAGAGAGGCATAAAATTAACTCAATGAAAGAGCATATTGCTGTTGAATCAGAAATGGAAGTTCTCTCAAGGTTAAGACATGAAATGGAAGAGCAGTTGGAGGGTCTATTGAGTAACAAGGTTGAGATATCGTATATGCATAGAGAATCAAATGCATTAAAGGAGAAGCTTGATTTTAACTTTTTAATACATGAGTGATAGATAAATGTGGATTATGAGGTTATATTATGTTTATATAGTTATTGACATTGATCATATTTATTGTAACAACAGTGGCTAGTATTGAAGTTGAAGCTCTCCTACATGGTTCTTATCAATTCCGAATGTGAATATTTTAAGGTATCCCCACATGCGCAAAATGCAGATTGCCCACCCGTGCAAAATAAGATAATTTTCTTAATTGTCTATGTTTAACATAATTATATAAATTTATTAAGCTTAATCTTCCCACCATTTCCTTAATTGACTGTAAATGTTATCATTCTAAACAACAAAGAAGAACATTTGATGTCCAATTTCTAGATATATGTGTACATGTTAACATCTATGACGAGATAAAACTGTAACGAGGAATCACCCAAATCAAGAAGACAAATATTGACACATTTATGGGTAAAAATTGTGAATATTCAAATCTTATTAAAGTTTGAGTTTGTAAGCCAATTAACACCGAAGATTACACTAATGTGAATGAGAACCCAAAATCGAGCTAGAGTAACATTAAATATACAAAAAAAAAATGAAAAAACCCTAGTTCATGTGAATAACAAGTTTTGTGCGAGGGTGTGCAAACTGTATTTTGCGCAGGGGTGGGCAAACTGCGTTGGGCACAAAACGCATTTTGCGTGGGGGCGCAAAAAGCATTTTGGGTGGTGGTCAAAAAAATAAATAAAAAAAAGGTGGGGCGCAAAAAAAAATTTGTGTTGAGGCGCAAAAAAAAAAAGAAAAAAAAAAGTAAATTTTAAGAAGGGTAAAATAGTCAGAATTTATAAAAAAAAAATTATTTTTGTAAATATGTTTTATGGAGGTTAGTTTTGAGATGACCCCTCTTTTGAGGGTCATTTGATCAAATTCCCTAGCATGACAACCCCACAGTCATGACTCACCTCTTAAAACTCAAAGTGCATTCAGATGTAATCGAATTTGTGACATTTTGGTTTCTTAAGCCGACTCTTACCAATATATATGAGAAGTTAAAGATAATAAATGAAAAATGTAAACTGTATTTATTCATAAAAATAAAAGTCATTTATATAGTAAATTCAATCCCTTAATATTTAACAATAATGATAAATTTTATTTTAATTAAAAGAATAATATCAATTTGTATTTTTATAATAACTTCATGATCTTCTTTATATTTATTAATTATTAGCCTTTAGGTCTAGGTTAGCTTCTATCTCATTTGCAGAGAACTGATAAAAGTTTGTTTTATTCTTATGCTTTATTATTATATAAGTTTAGTCTAACTGTGTTATAAGTTATTTAATTCTCAAACGCTTCTTGGGTTTCTTTTTATTCTGATGAAAAAGTTGGTCACTTTTAAGAAAAAAAAGTTGTTTTATTCTCTTTCATTCCATGTTCAGTTCAGAATTTATGATTTTTTTTGTCTTTTATTTTTGATTGTGCAGGCTAACCTTGGACTGTTGAAGGTACTGGTGGCTAAGTCACAAGCTGATGGATTACAAGTGCATTTGAAGAGCATTGTTGTAGGATTTTTGGTGTGGCAAGATGACAACAAGAACAATTTTAAAACTAAGGTATCATTTTTCTCTTAGAACTTGAGAATCATCATTTTACCAGTAATTGAAATTAGTGGTATGATTGATTCTTGTAAAAGTTAAAGTGTTGCTTCGGATGACACACTGTTAAGCAACTAAGAGCTTGTTTGAGGAAGGATTTCTTTTTTTTCAAAAGTTGGATCTTTTGAAAAAACAATGTTTGACAAGGGATATGAGATAATTGATTTTTATTTGTATTTTCCAATAGACTATTTGAATAGGTGAAAAGACAAGGGTAGCTTTATAAAAGTAAGATAAATAAATTAAGAAGTCTTTTAGTTGATGATTTGATTTTGGGTTATTTGGATTAAATCAAAATAACCCACATCAAACAAGCCCTAGGATATTTTTTTATTGGTTTTGACTTCTGCTATTTCTTGTTCATTTTCAAAATTTAAAAACTACTTTATGTATGCATGCAGATTAAGTTGCTTATTGAAATGTTGATCAAGAAATGTGGCATAGATGCTGTCAAGGCTGTAACGCCTGAAGAACATGTGAAACTTCTCACTAACATACGGAAGTATGTGAAACTTGCTTAGATGCATAGGATGAAACAAAATAATGTAGCACATGTATGTATATATGATTAGTGCGAATAAGTAGATTTAAGATGCGGAAAGATAAGAAACATGCTGCTAAGATTGAAGAGACTAGGAGTCAATTTTCCAAAGAAACTACATCATGGTCTGGGGTCTCTCTTTACTAAAATCTCTATGTTATTCTTGGAGTTGGTTTATAGTTTATTTTCTTCTTATTATGTGTTCTCCATATGATCACCATCTATCTTATGCTAATTTTTTTTGCATATGATAATTACATGCCTAATATTGTTGCAGGAAATGATCATTTTAGCTATCTTCGTTGAGCATTTGAATTTGGATCCTTAAATTATTTTCTTGAAATCCTTGAAAGTGAGATACTAAATGGTTCTGATGTAAGTTTCTTGGCTAATACTTTTTTCTCTACTCTCATTATTAGTTCCGATATATCTTGAATGTTTCTTGGGTATGTTTTGCTCAAGACCACGCCTTCATTATATGCTTTTGTCTTTCCAACTATATAGTCTTTGTTGGAAGTTTCACATTTTCTTTATTCATTAGAGTCAAGTTGCAGGTTATCGAAGTGTTTTGCGAACATTTGTCTCAGCATTTATTGCATCTTATGAAATTAGTCTCTAGGTAATTGTTTGTTTATGCTTAGGATGTGCTTTTAAAAATATATGGTGAATTATTTTGTCTTTTTTCTATTTGTTCATTCTCCTTTGACTTATTTATCATTTTTCTGCTGTATGTGCAATCTGGGATGATATTATTCATCAGGCGCTTGACTCAGAGTTTGTATCTTGATAACTCTAGAGAGGATGAGGACCTTTTCATTATTGACTAAGTTAAATGGTATCATTTAACATGGTAATGAACTATGATTTTATTAGTTATTGAATATGTTTATATTTCTTAAAACTTTCATCCTAGTTCCTTTTCTTTTCATTAAAACTTGTAATATCTAGTTAATGTTTTTTATATTTGACTATAATACGATTTTATAAATAATATTGTTGAGAAAATTTATAATTCTTTTGTTTTGATTTGATTTAAAATGTCAATAATAGGAAATGAAATTATAAATGTCTTTTATTTAATAATAATGTAATTTAAAACAAATATAAAAATTAAAATACAAAAAAAAAATTGTTAAAAGAATTTAAAAATAATATATAAAAGAAAATTGCTTAAAAGAAAATAATCCTTTCGTGACGCTTAATTTAAGGATACCAACGCTTAAATAAGCATAGCTAGAACTTGCGCCCAATCTGTTTCTGGCGACGCAATAATAAGTGTCGGTAATATTTTTTGCGACGATTTTAAGGGTTGTAGAAATCTTTTTAAGCGTCGCTGAAAGTTTTTTTTTGTTGCAGTGACCCACTCGTACAGAGGTTTACTGAGATTTAGGTTTTTAAATATTTTTGTAAAAATATGAAAAGACATTCATTATTAAATTTATTAAATTTGTAAGGTTAGAGAATTTGAATAGAAATTATGTTTCTATATTCATAAACATGATGGAGTTTAACCAATAGGAAATCCGTTCAGCATTAATCGGTCTAATAAAGGATTAAATAATATATATAAAACAAAAGTTAAATAATTAAGGAGAATTTATTTCTGTTATATATATTTGATTTGGAGTTATAATTAAAAATAATTATTATATTAATTAAAAATAATAATTAATAAATATATCATGAAATTTAGTAATTATAATTAATTAAAGAATTAATAATATATATATATATATATATATATATATATATATATATATATATATATATATATATATATATATATATATATATATTTAGGATTAATTATAAACTTGAAAATTCAAGAATTCTTATACTTATATTTTCCATGAAGCTAACCATTAATCAAATAATTTGAATGTTAGAATAATATTTTATTATTATTAATTAATGAATTCAGTTTTCCAATAATAATTAATTATTATTATAATTAATTAATGAATTCAGATTTTTGAATAATATTTAATTATTATTATATTTAAGTAAGGAATTAAACATAAATAAAGGTAATTCTATATATTCATAGGATATATTTTAGAATTAATTAAAGATTAATAAAATATATTTTATAATTAATTAAAGATTAAGAATTAAATATCTTGAATATTATATATATTATGGGATTTAAATAGAGCCGGCACCTATGTTATTTTTTATTGTTAAAAAAAATGATAAAAAATAAAATTTTGTGAGGTTTGAATTAATGACAAAATAATAATTTTATGTTTTCTTTCCAAACGACTATGCTAGATTTATTTATGTTCGAAAAGTTATAAAATTTTATTTTTTATTTTATTTAATGGGTTGCCCTAGGTCGAGAGACTTGCTGGGCTTATCCCAGGGCCGACCTTGGATAATATATTATAGATAAAAGACCTATAATTTTGAAATAAAATAAATTATATATATATATATATATATATATATATATATATATATATATAACTAAGAAATTAAGAAAATAGAAGTTGATTGAAATATTAAGAAAAAGTCAACAATAAAGGAAAGAAAATATTTATTACTAATTTTAATAATTTATAATTAAATAATAATTCTAGATTATAAATAACTTATTTATTTTATTTCTCAATAATTAACTAAATAAATTAGGATATATGAATTATCCCTTGATTCTCATGGAATTCTATACCTTCTTCGTCAGATAAAATATTAATGTGATAGACTTTGTGATAGACTTCATGTCATTAAACAGAGTTATTGTTATTATATGTCTAACTTAATATTAGTTTTGGAATTCAAATTAAGAAAAGAAACATATGTATTCCTCCCAAAATGGATGAAGAGTCTCGGCATTCATTCCCTTCTTTAGTTGTGTTATCCTGAGTAAGCCTGTATTTTTTTTACAGGATTTCATTCCATAACACAGTGTTAAACATCCATTTTGATGAAACCAAAGTGATTAACAAAAAAAAATAATCTCTTCATTGGTCGTTGCTGATATGGGCCGGCCCTGGGTAAGCCTAGCAAGCTCTCGGGCTAGGGCAGCACATTTGTTAAAAATATCAAATTATTTAGTTAAATTTATTGTAATTTTAAACATAAATGGTTGTAGCTTGTTTATTCAAGATAAAAATTTAGAGTTTCATTATGGTCAGCCCCAACTCTAACCCTTATTTCACTAGTATTTTTTTATTTTTTTTTTGTTTAGAAATACAAATTTGCATCCTTTTATAAATAAATGAAAGATAAATAAATGGTTGAAAAGTAAAATATATTTTTATTTATGTATTCAAAATAAAAGTGACAATTGTACACTAATAGGCTTGGGCAAATTAAAATAAGGCTATTAGTCTAAACATCTTTGTTACATCAAATATTTGTAATAATATATATTATTAATAAAAATTTATTATTTTAATATAAAAAAACGGTAATAAAAGAAAATTAATTTTTTTTAATCATTTAGTTTTGTATATATATTTTATATATAATTATTTAAGTTAAGGATAATTTCAAATTAAATATGTTTTAACCAATAATTTATTTTTAAAATTTTAATCTCAATAAAAAAATCAATTTATACATGAATATATAATTTAGTTATATATATATATTTTTATTTATAATTATTAAAATTAAGGATAATTTCAAATTAAATATTTGTTACACAATAATTTAATTTTAAATTTTTTATAACATTAAAAATTCTAATTTTAATATAAATATATTTATAATATATTTTATTTTGAATTAATATTCAAATATTTATTACAAAATAAATACAAATCACGGAAATAATTATTTAAATTAAAGTATGTTGAGACAATAATTTTATTTTTAATAAGATTAACTATTATAAATATATATATATATATATTTATAATATATTATAAACATCTATATATTTTAATATTTTTAATTGGATCTAATAAATTTTTAAATATCATTATTTAAAAAACTGATTTCATAATATTCAAAATCAAATAAGTTTCTCAATTTTGAAAAGAAAAATTGTAATATAAAGTTGATTGTGATACTAATAGTTGTATATGTTTTTAATATATTAGAAAAAATATATATTATTTAAAAAATTATTATGTATTTTTTTTCTTATTTTTATGATTTTATAATTTTTATATTCACACGTATTATTTTTGTCCGTTATATACTTACACTATTCTTATTATCTTTTGTATATACATGCATCCTTTTCTATTAATATATTATTATATATTTTAATATTAAATTACAAATAAATAAATATATATATATATATATATATATATATATATAAAAATTTATAATTGTTAATCTCATATGAGATTTCAAAACAAAATCATTGCATAAAAATATTTTATTCTATATTCTTATTTACTTAATTTAATTGTTATTTATTTACTAAATATATAAATAGTTATTCTAAATAAAATCTATTATAATTAGATTTATATATAAATTATAATTTTTAATCTTATTAAATATTTAAAAACAAAACTATTATTTAAAAATATTTTATTTGAAATTATTAATAATTTTATAATTATATATATATATATATATATTCATCATCATATTCAAAAATAAATAAAAAATAATAATTTTAATATATTTTATTATTTATAATAAAATAAAAATATGAAATATATATAGTATTAAAAAAAATTATATAACGAAAATCTAATATAGTGAAAAAATTATATAACGAAAATTATTAGTTTTAGTGATGTCATACTACATCTAGCATATGTCACCTAGAGTTCAATTCTTAGCCTATATATATATATATGATTAATGTCTACAATTTTATTATTTTCATTTAAAATATCGGATTTGAATTATTTTTATCAATATTTAGCCACATATTTTGCCTTCTTCAGTATTTTCTTTCTTAAAAGTAAAACATTTTTTCATTAAACTACAATTATATAAAGATTACAATTAATATTGGCTAACTAAAATATAAATTATTCCAAATTAGATAATGACATGAGTTCTCACAAATTAACTATTAACAACAATTAGAACACTCCACAAACAAAGATATTGTTCTGACCCAGTTCACATTTCAGTCCGTTTCCATGAGAAAACGTTCCCACATTTTGAATATGGACTCTTCTGGTTTGCTATCATCTTTTACCTCCTTAATGTTTTCAGATTGTTCTAAAACAATATTATTATTGCCAATTTGTTGAGCATAGGAAGGAGGCGGAATGTCAGCCCATACAATGTTGTCATCATCATTGTATTCAGGAAATGAATTCTGTATCATCATAGCACCAACATGTTCATCTTCTTTCACAGTACCTTCCAACAGCTCCAATTTCCTTTTTCTATTGATATTCTCAAACTCTAAATCGATGCCAAGCCCCGAACTTTGTGACCCATTAGAAGAGGAGGATATAATCATGTCTTGTTGGTTGTTTGCTCGGGCCAACTCTGGCTTTGTCCACTGCCTCTTAGGATAAGTAGATAGTAGTGGAGAATTTCTCGCTATCCTTGGATTCCTTGACGAATGGCCACGACTCTTTGGTCTCGAAAGGATATTCATCATAAGATGCGGCTGTCCTCGGACAAATCCAGTTTCATGAGCAAACTCCCATTGTGTATGGTGTACTTTGTTAAAACACTGTAATCAATAAACAAAAATTTGTGAAGACTCGTAACTAAATGGTTGAGTGATCATGTGTTAGAATTTTTGCACCGGACTATTTAAACAAAATAAATATATATTTAAAACATGTAAATTAATTTATTTTAAATGTTATACAAATTTAAATATAGTAATACTAAGTAGATATAATGATTTAAGATTTAACAGAAGTTTAAAATGAGAGTTAAAAAATAAAATAAGAATTATAATCTTATGAGTATTTTAAAAAGAATTTGCAATGTATAAAAGAGAAATAATTGTTTTAAAAATCACAAAAACATGGACATAAATCTAATAAATATGAAATAATCAATTCGACTAATAAAATTATAAATTAATTAGTTTAAAATTAAAGAAACTCTAAACATAATAATATAAACTCAACAACATTATATTAATGAGTATATTTACTAAAAAATTTATTAATTTTCAAAAAATCAAAATCAATCATTTTTTTAGAAAAAATTGATCAAAAGTCTTTTTTTTTAGTTAGATTAAAACAGTAATCAAATACCAATTTCCATCCACTTTTCACCTAAAACAGTTATATTTAATTCAATGACATATTTCATACCAAATAAAAATAAATCACTCTTATTTTTACTTTGTAATTTTCAAACTGATTGTGATTATGATGATAACAAAATATTAGTATAAACTCAAAATTATAATATATACTATCAAGATTATGTATATGTATATAATTACAAACCCAAATTACCATAATTAGATTCACCAAGATCCCAAAATTAATTATTCATCAACAAAATCATAAATTCAACTTATTAAAATTTATAAACATAAAAAAAATGGTTGAATAAGGAGAATTTAAGACTCACATATTTGTGGAGTTCCCTACCAAAGTTGGAGAAATTACTGTCATTGAAATAATAGAACAAAATGCTGTAGAAATTGTCAAGTTTCCACACAATGAAAGTTCGATTAGTCGGACCCCAAGATACAATATCATTTGTCAAGGGATCGTCGACAATCTCATACAACTTTGAAAGGAATGGAGGTATGAAACAAGTAACCATGGAAGGCGGGTTATGAAAAAAAGAAATGTATGAGCTCTGTAATTTTGGATGTTAATTAACATAGATATTTATAGTAGACTAAGCAAAAGAGTAGGTATATTTTCATCTCCAAATGTTATCTACTCATTAATATTATTGATTATACAGCTATATTCAGTCAATCTTATTTTCTTTCCTTATAGAATCCGCCTTAGATTACAAAATTAATATATGTAGGTTTGTTTGATGTGTGGGTTATATAGGATTACTTTTTTTCCTTTTTCGAATCCACCTTAGATTACAAAATATATATACCTACCATTAAATTTATATTATTTAATTATAAATTAAAATATTATACCAATAAATGCAAAAGTTCACCACTCTCACCACTAGTAACATTAATGTCCAGTGATGCAATTTTTGCATGTATTTGTATAGAGCCAACAACAATGTAAAATATTAAAAAATATATATTTTTCTCAAGAATTGACTATTCAAATGTAGTCAATAATTTCTCTAAGACCATTATGCAGCAAAATTTATAAGTTTTATAAAAGATAATATAGAGATTAATGATGATGTGTCAATACGTGATGATTTGATTTTGTTTTTTTTTTTTTTTTAAAAACGACTTAGCGTCATTTCATTAAAAATTCCCAAAAACGGGAAAAAAACCACGAGTTTAAGAGATCATTCTAGACAGGCCTAAAATGATTTTCAAGTCGTAACATTCTGAATAAAAGCTAAAAATTTAAAAACGTAAATGAATTATTTGTTTACAATGCTTTCAATTCTAGTGAGTTTAAAAAACGGTAAATTCCAGTTCCTGCAGATATGATTTGATTTAAATCCAATAGAAGCGGGAATAGGGTCAGAAATTTGGTGTCTTGTTTACTTATTATTATTATTATTATTATTATTATTAATAAGTATTTTTATACATCAATTATTTTCAAAACATAATATAATTAGTAAGTATATTAATTAAAACATAATAATAAGTAAATAATACTATACAAATATTTATTTATAAAATTATTTACATTAATTTTTATTTAATTAAATAATAATAAAAATTCATTTTTTTTATATAATTGTAAAATCGATTATAAACTCGTAAAATTATAAATTTAAGACATTAAATTTATTTAATTTAAAAGTTTACTTAAATGAGACTATAATTGTAAAATTGTAATCTTGTAAGAATTAACATCAAATTTTGTTTATATAAACAAATAAAACATTATAATGGATATTATGAGATATAAATCATACTTAATATATTCACATTCTTTCATTCCTTTCTAATTTTTGTTTTGCAAGGTGTAATTTTTCATTAATCACTCAATCCTAAAATTGAGAACAAATAAAATAAATATTTGGAATGGTTTTCCAACCATTAAATAAAAAAAGGGTAATAACAAGACACAATATTTGGAATAAATGTTTGTAATGATTCTTGATTACAATAAAAAATAAAAACAAGAAACAATATTTGAAATAAATGTTTGGAATGATCCATTCATTAGATAAATTATTGAAACTATCTTTCCATTAGATAATATATTTCTCAAGAGAAACGAATGTCAACAACGCGCACACAACAAATAAAGATAATCGAATGCCAACAACGCACACGTGAATAAATAAAGAAAATTGAATGCCAACAATGCATACCCGACAAAATAAAGAGAAGAATTAAATGTCGACAAAATAAAGAGAAGAATTAAATGTCGACAACACAAACGAACAAATAAAAGATATGTTTTATAATCGTAAGATTTAAAATATAAACCTAAAATTTTGGTTATATTAACAAATAATACACTGTTTTCGATATTACAAGATATAAATCCTCCTTAAAGATATTCACATTGTTAAACTCATTTCTAATTTTTATTTTACAAGGTGTTAATTTTTATTAATCACTCAATCCTAGCATTGCAACCAAATGAATAAATATTTGGAATGGTTCTCCATTACAATAAATGTTAATAACAAGAAACAATATTTGGAATAAATATCACGAGTGAAAAAATAGGTTTCTGTAACGATGCTTAGTAACGGCGGTCGAACGCCCTTACTGAAGATTTTTATCAGTAACGGCTATTAAAGACCGTTACTGTTATAAACATATCAGTAACGGCTATTAAAGACCGTTACTAATAGAAGGAAATAGTAACGGACATAAGAAAAAACCGTTACAGATAATAACAAGTTAATTTTAATTTTTCAAATTAAAGGTATCAGTAACAGTTTTAGTATAACTGTTACTGATACTGTCTCATGATAAGATTTGTGAGATTCTTATCAGTAACGGTTTTAGATAGACACCGTTACTGATAAGAATCTGTAACGGTTTACTCATAACCGTTACTAATACGTTTTTGACGTTTCGTCTTCTTCAAGAATATCAATAACGATTTTTAATATAACTGTTACTGACACTGTCACATGATAAGATTTGTGAGATTCTTATCAGTAACGGTTTTAAACAGATACCGTTACTGATACGTATCTGTAACGGTTTACTCATAACCGTTACTAATACGTTAACTGACATTTCGTCTTCTATGAGGTTATCAGTAACGGTTTTAGTATAACCGTTACTGATACTGTCTCATGATAAGATTTGTGGGATTTTTATCTGTAACGGTTTAAGTATAACCGTTACAAATACTTATTTTCTTATCAGTAACGGTTTATCTAAAGCCGTTACTGATACTCTAATTTTACCCTGTTATGCCGTTCTCTTTCTTTTTTCTTTTTTCTTTTTTCTTCTTTCTTTCTTCTCTCTTATCCTCCGTTTTCTTCCTCTGCCGCCGCCGTCGATCTGCAAACAAGAAAGAGTACGTAATTCGCCGCCTTCGATCTACAAACAGGTAAGTTTTTCTTCTTCTTCTCTGCTTTGTCTTCTTCTTCTCCGGTTCCGCCGCGAGTTCTTCTTCCTCTTCTCCGCTCTGTCTTCTTCTTCTCCGGTTCCGCTGCGGGTTCTTTTTCCTCTTCCGCCGCTGGTTCAAATAGAATTCTTCTGCCGTCGCTAGTTCTTCTGCATTCAGGTAAGTAAACACTTCTTCATTTGTTTATCTTAGGGTTTTACTTCTTCTGCATTCTGATATTTATTTGCTTCCCTTGGCTTATTTATGATATTGCTATTTAGGGTTTATCTTAGGGTTTCATTGAACAAGATAGATGACAATTTTTCAGTTTTTTTAGGATTTATTGCCGGTTTTTTTGATGCATAATTTAAGTTGAATCATAAATTTGGAAATTGTTTTTGGGTGTTTTTGGAATCATAGTTTAGCTTGAAATTATCCAAGATGAAATCATCATGGAGTATATTTTATTGATAAGATTATTGATTAGCTTGAATGAATCACAGAGTGTATTTTATGGAATCATCATAGTTTAGCTTGAATGAAATTATTGATAAATTTTCACACTAGTACTTAAACTGGCCATTAGTTGTGGCTTTCTTTTTTATTTTAAGCTGCCTAAATTTTGAATTATGCAAACAATAAACCAAATTTATTTGATTTTGTTTTGATTTGGCAACAAAACGATTTGAACAGCAAAACGATTTGGCAATAAAACGATTTGGCAGATTTGGAAAACAATAAACGTTCAGGTAAGTTCTTTCTTTCAAAATTTGACAAAACTTGTTTCTTTTTGAATGTATTTCATAAATCCAGGTTAGTTGATTCGATTTCTATTTCTCTATTTGGCAGATTTTTTTTAAATTTTGCCCTGTTTGAAGTTATCCCTGTTGTTGAGTGTCTAACGCTGCTTCTCTTTCAAATCCAGTTTAGTTCTTTAAAATGAATGTTTGATAGTTAGATTTTATAGCATTGTTAGATTATTTGTATGTTAGGCTGCTAGATGATTGAATGTTAGTTTATTTAATGTTAGATTATTTGTATGTTAGGCTGCTAGATGATTGAATGTTGGTTTATTTGATGTTAGATTATTTGTATGTTAGGCTGCTAGATGATTGAATGTTGGTTTATTTGATGTTAGATTAAGTGAAATTATTTGAATCTTAGATTATTGGATTGTTAGATTAAGTTAGATTATTTGAATGTTAAATTATTGGATTGCTGGATTAAGTTAGATTATTCGATTGTTAGATTAAGTTGAATTATTCGATTGTTAGATGAAGTTAGATTATTTGAATGTTAGGTTTATATAGGTACAAATGAATATGAAATATATATATAAAAAAAACGATTATTATTTAGTAACGGTTTTATGCATTAAAAAAACGTTACTGTAATTTGCTCTGTAACGGTTTAACAAAACAAAAACCGTCACAAAACTTCTCAGGTATCAGTAACGATTTTCGAAAGCCGTTACTGATAGTCATTGAACAACAGTAACGGTTTTAACTCGGCTAGTACCGTTACTGTTGTTTAATGACTATCAGTAACGGTTTTCGAAAACCGTTACTGATACCTGAGAAGTTTCTGTGACGGTTTTACCTTGGCTAGTACCGTTACTGTTGTTCAATGACTATCAGTAACGGCTTTCGAAAGCCGTTACTGATACCTGAGAAGTTTCTGTGACGAGTGTGTCTGTAACGAATGGTAACGGTTTTATTTGCCGTTACTGATGGTTTTCAGTAACGACTTTTGATGCTTTCAGTAACGGTTTTCGCCCTTACTGATACCTCTTTTTTTACTAGTGTATTTGGAAAGATTCTTGATTACAATAAATGAAAAACAATACAAAATATTTGAAATACGTGTTTGGAAGGTCTGTCCATTAGATAATACAATTCTCAAAAGAAACGAATGCCAATAATGCACACACGAAAAATAAAGAGAAATTAATGCCAACAACGTACACATGACAAAATAAAGATAATTGAATGCCAACAAATCACACACAAGAAAATAAACTGAATTGAATGTCAACAACGCACACACAACAAAATAAAAAAATATCTTTTATAATCGTAAAATCGTAAGATTTTAAGAATTAACCTGGAATTTTGGCTACATAAACCAATAATATGTTGTTTTGGATAATATGAGATATAAATTGTTAGAGTTATGGTGATCCATGAGTTTTGACCGGGCCTAGGCTCGTACTGCGATAAAAGAAATCTTAACGGTTAGATATTTGAGTTCACTAAGATTAAATATGTGATCTATAAATATATGGTCTTAGTTAGGGTTTATTATACACATAATATATGTCTTTTTTCTTCTCTCACTTTTAAAGTTGTAATCTTTCATTTTTTTTTGGGGGGGGGGGGGAACGACTTAGTGTCCTTTCATTAAAAATTCCCAAAAATTGGAAAAAAAACCACGAGTTTAATAGATCATTCTAGACAGGTCTAGAATGATTTTTAAGTCGTAACATTCTGAATAAAAGCTAAAAACGTAAATGAATTATCTAATGTTTTTAATTCTAGTGAGTTTAAAAAATGGTAAATTCCAGTTTATACAGATATTCCAGTTATACTCCGTGCTTGGAATTCTTGTCCACGTTCCCGCGAAGGTGCTGCAATCCGATACAATATATTTCCATAACTCTTCAACGCTCCTGCGGGTTCTGCCATATACCCTTGCATTCCGTTTTTTCCAAATGTTATACACCACTGCTCCAAAGCCGCACTTGAACACGCTTGTTGCAAATCTATTTCCCTTGGCTTTGAGTAGTGCTGCATCTTTGATTTCATTTCATTCGCTCGGGAAACTGTTCAGCTTCAGGCTTTTATAGAATCTGTCCCAAAGCTCTGAAGCAATACAGCAACTCCCGAATAGGTGATCTATGGTTTCTTCATTTCCTCTACATAGAAGACAGCCCGCGTCCGAGATGCTCATATACTTTCTTATACGATCACGAGTGTTGAGTCTTTCCCAGATGGTGAGCCAAATGATGAACTGGTACTAAGGGGTTTGAATATGATTATTTCTCGTTGTATTAGAGAAATTTTACTTATCAACCATTTAATTGTTGTACAATACTCAATTAATTATCATTAGCATTTCAAATAACTAACTCCAACATAATTTGATCTTATCATTCAAAAATTTCCATATATGCCACCACCACCTCTTCGATGAACTAATCGATCGTGTAAGTCAACCTTCTATTTGTCTTAGTGATTTTATGTATACTCGTACAGTGTCTCTTAGAATGAACCTCATTATTTTCACAAGGCCAACTCTAACGCTTTATGGCCGCAAGCAATGAGAGAAGAACTGCAAGTACTTATGATCACACAAATTTGTGACTTGGCTGATTTACCTTCGCATATAAGTCTGTTGTTAGTTTTAAAAAAGTTTTTAAAATTAAGACAAAATCAAATGGTTTAGTTGAACGATATAAGTCTTGTTTTGTAGATAAGGGATTTACTCAAGAATATGATATTTATTATGAGGAAATGTTTTCACATGTTACTCTTTAGACCTCAGTTCATAGACTCGTTATAGTATATACTAGAAAAATATGGTAACTATTTCAAAAGAGTGTCAAGAATGTATTGCTCAATAGTAATATAACATAAAAAGTATAAATTTAACATCCCTAGTTATGATTATCCTATAAATAAAGTTTGTAAACCCTGTAAATCTCTTTATGATCTCAAATAGGCTCCTAAGGAGTGGTTTGTCAAATTTATATACACTATTGACAATCTCGTTTTAAATCTAGCACTTATAATCATCAACTATTTTTGCAAAAAAAAATATCAATGTTGTACCTTGCATTTACTTTATGTGAATGATATGATAATTACTAGCGAAAAACAAATGGTATTTGCGATAGAAATGAAAGATCTTGAAAATTGAAGTTACTTCTTGAGAATTGAAATATCTTCCGATTAATCTATTTATTATTTATCACAAGTTAAGTACGCAATTGATCTCATATCATGGGCCAATATTACTTACATAAAAGTTGTTAGCACAAATTTAACTCAATGAAGCACTTGTCTTCTACTAATGATACTTTACTAGTAAAGATGACACTTTATCAACAACTAGTTGGTAGTCTTATACATCTTACTATCAATCGACCATATACTGACAATTGTTTATTTCTCTCTCAAGTACATAATCGAATACTGTACTCTTGCTTATACTATCTCTAATTCTCTAGCTACCATATTTACTTCAAGATATGAATGTTTCCTTCATTCTCTATTATTCCTATCTTCAATGATAATAATAATGCAATGGAGATAACTCATAATGATTTATTTCACAAACATACCAAACATATCAAAATTAATTGTCATTATGTCGTTAATGGTACCATACAACTCAATTTGTCCAGTAAACTACTCGCCCTATGGTTTAGTAAAAATAAGGGGGGCTTAGCTGACATTCTTACCAAATCTCAATCATCCTCAATGTTTTCAAGATATGTAGTCTCCAATCTCAAGTTATTCAATGTTCTTCCACTTTAATTTTGAAGGAGGATGTTAGTGTATATAATATATTATTATATATAATTATGTATAAATACTTTTATCATCTTAAATATACCTACACAATATTATTTTCTTTTTCTCTTTTCTACTCTCTTCATTTAAATATTTATAAATATTTAGTATTTTATGTACAAAAATATTGTTTATAAATAATTTTAAAATAAAATATATTTAGTTATGCTTAATTTAATTTCACCGACGCAAATTGAAGCGTCGGGCTTATGAAAAACATTGGTGACGCTTATAAGCGCCGGAAAGTAACTCTTTTAGTTTCACCATAAGTATTACAGTTTGTTGTAGTGCCATGTTTTATAAACCAATCTGGTCTATGTGATTATGTTCCTAATAGAAAATTTTAAGTATTTATATTCATCTTTAAAAATTAAAATATGAATTGTATGGGCTTTTTGCGCTACAAGAAATCTTATGTAGCTTACTTTCCAACTAAAGAGGTATAGCAACGCGGTAATAACACTACACCAAAACATACTTTCAACCACGCTTATATGCCAACGCATATTAAGCGTGGGTAAAAATTAAAAGAAAAAAATACTTTTGCCAACATTTATACATATACCACCACCTTTAATTTTTTTTCTTTTTATATAATCTTTTTTAAAACCTTATAATTCAATTATTCTAAATTTTAATATTTTTAATATTTTGTTTTTAAACTTTATAAATATTTTATTTCACTATTTTAATTTTGTAAATTAAATATGACTTAAAATTTTATTAATATCAAAATTTTATTATTATTTTTTATATAACATAACTTTTAATTTTTTTATATCATTATTAAAAAAAATTATTAACATCTGTTTTTTAATTAATTATTATTTAATTTTAATTTAATTAAAAGTAAAAAATAATATAAATTAAAAATAAATAAATTAAATATTATATTATATTTTTTTAAATTAGAAATCTTATTTTCTCTTCTATAGGAAAAACAACCCCTAGCCTAATTAATTTTCAGTGAATCAGATCATTCATTTTCTAACCTAATCTACTCACCGACCGACTCCTGATCCCTTTCTAAGTATGTTGTAGGAAGAAACACTAGAGTATATCTTCATCATCATGATATATTCATGAAACCATATCAATTCATGTTATATGTCTTCCTCGTGGAGCTTTCAAATTCTCCCATCTATCTAAGTAATCACTTACGACTCCTCCTGGACGTCGCAATCAACGCAAAACTTACTGAACGAACCTAGAGAGAACAACGGAGAACTCGCCGCTGAGTTGGCATTTTCTTCGAGCGATATGTATCGTATTAACCATTTGAAGTTGCAATCTTACCTTGATTCCATCTCAAACAAGGAAAATCAATATCAGGTCATTTTGTTTACACATTTAGTCTATCGCTTTCTTTAATCACTACTTTTTCTCTGATCTTGCGGGGTAATAATCGCTTCAACTTGCGTTCTGAATGTTAGCTAAATTTGGTGTTTTGACGTAATCAAAGCTTTGTAGTAAATCTGGAATCTGTTTTCTTCTCTAGATCCTTTCTAGTAGGAAAGAGTACGAAGTTTTTCTGTTAAGTCAAATTGGATCTAGTAGTTGCATAAACAACTTAATAGATAGATATATACTTCTCTTGGTGATTAGATAGCCTTTAAGCTTGGAAATGTCACTAAATGTCACTGGATTGAAAAGAAAACTAGTAATGTGTTTCAATTATGGTAGGTGAAACTTAAATCTATTGTTTCTTTTTTTATACTTATCAAATTCTTCATATTTTCACCATATTCTCTCAATCTGTCCTTATAGAGGCTTATTTTGCACACCCATAGTTTGCTCATGTTTATGGGTTTTTATGATTTGCTGACAATTGCTTGGTGGTGACAACTTTTAATATGTTTTCTTCAAGGACCTATCATTGAGGAATTGGGGAAATCTGGATCTCATGAAAATAATGATGCTAGTTATCAAGATCTTTCAAATTATGATGACATCGACGGAAATAAATCGGATGATTTTCTCCTAGCACTGCAAACTCAAGTAGATAAAGGTCTGGCGACAATTGCTTTCCCCAATTATACTATTCCTAGTAAGTGTGTGGTTTTTGTCGTATATTGAATCTTCGATTGAGTGTTGTGCATCTTGTGCTAGTGCAAAATGTGCAGTTATCCATATTTGTAGATGAGCATTAGATCAGTTTTGGTTCTAACGATTAAATTAAATGCAGGTAGCGTAGTCATGACCAAGTTTAAACATTATGGGAGATTCGATTTTGTGGATAGGTTTCCAAATCACTTCTTTGAAACATTGAATCTGCACAAGGTGAATTTATGTTAATTATCATCTTTGATTGTGTTCATGTGTATATTGCACATATGCATGCTTATATATGTCAATTTTTTAATGAGCTTCTTTTGTGGCAGCCTTCGTCGATGTGGATTAAGAGAGTCCAGGAAGAGTTGAAATTTCTGAACAACATGCCAGGTGAGGAGTTTGCTATATCTTCATCATCTTTTTTCTTTTCTGAAATAAATCATGGAATTTAGGTTTTTAATAAAATTAAGAGAACTTACTACAATTGAAGGTGACAAGTGATCAATATTCAATTCTAGGTTATATAGTAGATAATTGAAACTTGAATTCTAGTTTATGTTTTTAAAAACTGAATATTTAGTTCTAGGTTAGGGTACTTCAGGATTATCTACATTATTACCATAGGAATAGTATTTTTTTCATACCTTAGTGTATAGTTGTCATCAATAGCGTCAAAAGCTCCTCATGGCTGTAGCATAAAGCGAATAACATAGCGAGGGCTATCTGAAAATAAAGCGTAAAAAATATATAAATATAAAAAATAAAAACATAACAAAAATAAAAGTTAAAAACATAAACCATCAATTCTTAAACTATAAAAAAGTTCAAAATATAATCTAAAATTCATTGTCATCTTTTTCTTCATCAAGATCAAGATCATTTTCTTCATTTGAAATTGCATAATGCTCAACATCATTCTATTCTTCACTTTTTTCATCGAAATCAAATTCATCTTTTTCATCTAAAAGATCAAATGTGTTTTAGATATTTTTATTAATCTATTCTCCTAGACTTAGATGTGATTGTGATTGTCTTTGAGCGTCTTAAAGGTTTAAAGGTGTAGATGAAGTTGTATTTGATTGCCTCAATCAATATAGAAAATGTCCATATCTAGTTTCAGAAAGTGTTTCAAATGTCCATAAGTGATTTTGTGTTTCAAATGTGCCTAAGTGACTTTGTGTTTTCGTAACTCATTTAAATAAATTTAAAATAATAATAATTGTAACATAAGTTGTTTAATTTATTGACTTGTCCTTTTTTATGATGTTTATTTTTCTTTTTGATTTGGAATGTGATTTGGGTTTAAAATTTTTGGCAATTATTATTAAAATTTGTGGATATCTAGTTCGATTTTCCTTCCTATATATCTTACATTTTTTCGAAGTATAGAATATGTGTTGACTCATGTTTTCCTTGAATTGGATTATTACTTTCTCTCTTTGTTGAGCTAACTATTTTTCTAACAGTAATTTTTTGAATTTTACATGACTTATAGTTATAACTATTTATGTTATACCTTGTATCATAGAGATTTTAAATGATTTTATCATGAATATATCAATCAACTTTATCTCCATTAACTTGGTTTGTTAAAGATTTAATCATAAGTTAAATATCCATATTTTGCGGACTCCATAAATGTTAAAGCATGTGAAAGCAAGAATGGATCTTATTCAGGTCGTCATAGTGGGATATGCTGGAACCCCATATCATGATGGTCTCTTTGTCTTTGATCTCGCCTTCCCTCCTTCATATTCATATTCAGATGTACACCCGGTATGTAAATGGGTCTAGGGTTTAGTGTTTATCTTTCGTTTACTTTTTAGAAAGAGTCGATACATAATCACATTAAAAGTTATTTAATCACACTACGATAAAACACTACGATAAAACGTTATTAGAAAATAGAAGTCATCAACTTTTCATTATGTTTGTAACAGTTCATATTTTTATTTTTTTGGATGTTAGAGTACTTATACTAATATGTTCCTTTTAAAAAATACTTTTTTAGATTGTTTACTACAATTCGTGTGGTCTTCGATTGAACCCGAACATGTTCAAAGATGGGATAGTGCGAATGAACACATGGAAGCTTGAGAAAGGTGAACCGATACCGAAAATGTCAACCAATAATATTCCACCGATAAGTAATCATCACTTTTATTTATCTTTTTCTAATGGTTTGAGAATACATGATCGGAGAAAATGTCAGTATGCATCGATTTCCCTTTTTTGTCAACAATTACTACTTGAAACGAAGTTCGAGTTTTTTTTATCTGATGAATTGATTGAATCAATGAATGAATGAATTCTACTATATCTTCCGATTAATTAGGGTTTATATTAGTTAGGAGGAGAGCGTAAATATAAAATAGATCCTAGCTATATATATAAAAGAAACTGGATTATGGTTTCATCCTTTGGTAGTATGTAGTTATAGAAATCAATTATCTTCTTCTAATTGTTTCATGATCAACGTTTAATCGATAGTGATTTCTTCTAATTGTATTTGTTTTATGAAATACATAGCTGCTCGATTGTCCTGCATGAGTGTTCTTTGCGTAGACACTAAAGATGTAAGATTAGTTAAAAAGGAAGAAAAGTGATACATTTAGAAGTAGCTGGTAATACAATATAATGTATTTACTGATAATAATTTGTTAAAACTACAAAGTAGTATTAAACTTTCATTATTACACGCATTCCTTTGAATCATTCAAAGTATCCCTTAGGGTTTTGATGTTGTCTTATGAAACTATAGATATATAGGGACTTGAAGCTTACTATTAGCATTATTTTTACACATGAGGATGATAACATTTTCATTTGTTATTCATGCATCCGAATGTTTTGCTTCTAAATAATATATGCTCATATGTGTGCAGTCTGATGATGCTAAGGTTCATGTCCATTGGAAGGGTGCTGCTGAAATAGTTTTAACTTCCTGCACCAGATATATCAATGAAGATAATCTCTTGGTACCGATGGATGATGACAAGGTATGTTAGAATTTCATTTTTCTTCATTTGCATTTCTATATTTTAAAACTTACAGAAGCATCTAAGAATCCCATGGGTCACCCTTGCTGGATTTTTTATTTTCAATAATTGTTTTTTTGGCTTCTGTAACTAATTAGGTAGACATTTTATTTATTGTCGACTCAATTATGTCATTGTGTGATCTTAATTCTATTCCTCTCAACTACAAGTTGATACAAAGAAAATTTGTGGACTTAAGTAAGATGTTATTGATGCCTTCCATATTTCAAATTTAACTCCCATCTTGTGGAAATTTCTGTTGCCTGTAGTCAGAAATTTTCAGAAGAGCCATTGAAGATATGGCTTCGAGAAGTTTGTGTTGTGTTGTGATTGCATACAGACCTGAAAATTTCGAAAACATCCCACATGCTGAGGAGGAACTGTCTACTTGGCAAATACCTGATGATGACCTTGTATTGCTAGTTATTGTTAGCTTGAGGTATTATTCACTACTGGTGTGCATCTAGTCTACTATAATTTATGTGACCAGATGTCATATTTCATGTTTAATCATATTAGCATCTTGATCTAAATCTCATCACTAGCTTATTGTCTTTTTGCTAGACAAATTAAATTATAATATGAAGAAGGCTATTGCTCAATCATTAGGCAAAAGGGAAGAACAGATATAATGACCATTGATCTCTGAAAAGATAGGAAATAGAGGACACATTATTGATAGAATTATATACCTACATTTATATATCACTATTTTACTTCTGGTGATGTCCCTCTAAATGTAGTGCAGGTAAATATAATTAATAATCTATGCACGCACTTGACAAGAGAAAAAAAGATAAAGAAACAAATAGTAGGTAATTAATGGGTTCTTTTTATTTTGTTTTGTTTGGGAAAAAATTACGGTTGAATGAATTCAACTTCTTTGGGTTAATCTCATAATGGATACACTTGGAGCTTTGGCATTGACCACTGAACCACCTACTGATCACCTAATGCATCGACCTCCGATTGGTCAGAGGTGAGTTTGAAAATTTAATTGATTCAACCATTTTTGTTCATATTAATAATATTGTTGAATGGTTGGTATTATGAGTATTGTTGTTGTTTTTGTACCATGATTAGGGAACCATTTATAACAAATATAATGTGGAGGAACTTGCTAATTAAGGTATATATTATTATTATTGGGAAGCAGGTGTAAGTTGTTGTTTGTTAACTTACAATTTCTAGCTAGCTAGCTAGGACAAGAAATGAATAAAAATATTTTGGTTTGGTAATTTTGTTGAAACACACGTACAACTGCAGGCAACTTATCAAGTGAGCGTCATGCTCGTTCTGAACTTCCAAATGGAAAATATCCTCAACTTGAAGCATGATAATCTCGGTCATGTTGAAGAACACACTCATATTGAATGCTTTTGTTATTTGTCAGGTATGTATGATATTAATATATATATATATATAACCTAGGTAGAAAGAAAGAAATAAAATAAAGAGAAAATGGTTAATTTGTGCAGATATTCAATGAGGTGAATGCAAGGAAGCCAGATGAGATGAATGTGTTTAAGGTTGTGACTAAGAACCATCTTTTCATGTTGATAGTTGGATTAAATATTGTGCTCCAGGTTCGACTCTAATCGATGTGTTGTATTTTTTATTTTAAATCTGCATGCATGAATGCATGAATGATGATATAATAATAATAATGTGTTGTTTATGTTGATGATAGGTGATCATAATATTCTTCCTTGGGAAGTTCTTCTCAATTGTTAGCTTAGCTGGAAACTATGGCTTATATCTGTTGCAATTGGATTTGTGAGGTGAGTTGTATTATTAATTAATTAATTTGTTGTTAGTAGGTGAAATGAAATATAATTAAACTTATCTGGTGGGTCAATGCATGCAATGCAATAGTTGGCCACTTGCAATAGTTGGGAAAATGATCCCAATTCCGGACACCATTCAGTGATCACTTGTCAAGATTATTTAAGAGTATATGTCCTAGGAAGAAGAAAAATACAAATGTAGTACCACCACCAGGTGAAATTAACTTGAAAGTTTTTTTTTACTAATAATCATCATCTACTTAAATATTTTATAATTGTTTTTGCTAATTTTATAAGATCATTAAGAAGATATCCAGACAGATATGGAGGAAACAAATTTGCACAGTGAGAGGATATATATCTAGATTCCAATAATTGAAGATCAATTCATTTCCTTTTTAGCGGTTTAATTGTGAAGAATGAATAATTCAGGTGTTATATCGTCTTTCATCCTTGAGCTGTCAATTGCATGGAGAAGCAACCAGGTTTTGTTTTATAAATTTTGTGTCGATTTAATTCACATCAATATACAATTTTTCTTTCTTATCTTAAAAATAATCTCTTTCATATATTTGCAGATGTGGGTCCAAGAAGAAGCTGATGTCAAGAAGAAGATTAAGTGGATAAAAACTTCTCTATTAAACAAAACTATTTTTTGTTTGAAATATTTTGATGTTGTAAAAATTTATGTTAATTTTGTTTTTATTAAAAATGTCACTAATAGTATGCAATTATTTTTAAATAACTATAAAAATCTTTTAAAAAAATATGGACTTTTGGCGACGTTTAAACTGATGTTACCGACGCTTAAATAAGCGTCGTTATAACATGCGCCCACCTTGCTTATGGCGACGCAAGAATAAGTGTCGGTGATATTTGTAGCGATGCTTTTATTGGTTGGCAGAAGTCTTTTTAAGCGTCGCTATAGGTCAATTTGTTGTAATGTAAGGGATCTTAATTACCTGAAATATTGTTTCCATTCACACTCATTTATTAGTTATAGGTATAATTTTTTACTTTTAACTTAAAACGTTTAACTCTACAACTTTGGACCCTTATGCGTCAACTTTTATCTCTTGAAATATCTGAGTAGTTTTATTTTTATTTTTTTAAATAAAAAATATCTTAGTAGTTTAAGATGAGAAGTTTTGTAATTTATCTACTACATTTGATTATTTAGTTTTAAAATATTTAATTTTGATTAATATCTAGAATGTTATTTATTTATGCTTTTTTTCCTTACAAAATCATAATTATAATTAAATAATATATTGTGGTAGTGGTAATTCCTAAATAAAATAAAATAAACAAGAATAAGAATAATCGACATCCAACTTATAGAATTATAATGAAAAAGAAGAAATATAATAGCAATTGAAACCATTACATAATCATTTAAAAATAATTTATATCAATTGAAAAGTTATAAAATTAAATTATTCTTTACCTAATAGGAGTAAATAAGATTTCGGCCTAATTACATGTTTTTCTTTCATGGCTAAACAAATAGATAAAAGGGGGCATGTTGATTAAAAAATCATGAAACCTGGTCATTGCACTTCTCAAATTAGATTGTATAAATATTATTATAAAAAAGTCAATCCAAACACATTATTATTATTATTATTATTTTCAAAACTACACATCTTCAAATTAATAAGAGCTTCCAAAATTTCAGTTATTGTCCAAACAAAAAAAAAACTAATTATTTCTCATATTTGTTTTAATATATTTGAGATAAATAATAATCTAATTATATAATCAGTACATAAATTAAATCATTAATTAAATATCATAATATCTTTAACTTT
This sequence comes from Impatiens glandulifera, assembly GCF_907164915.1. NCBI lineage: Eukaryota > Viridiplantae > Streptophyta > Magnoliopsida > Ericales > Balsaminaceae > Impatiens > Impatiens glandulifera. The sequence continues at coordinate 14,579,909 of NC_061867.1, read as the reverse complement.
TTTTTTTTTAATATATATTTTCTGAAAGGTAAAATTCTTTTAAAAAGGGATTAATTTGTGTATTTTAAATAATGTTCATCATTATTCTCATTTTTAAGATTGAAATCATGTTGAAGTCAAGAACAACAACAACAAATGAGATAAAACTGAATCGAAAAATGTGTCCTTCGGTTAACACAATAAGTGGAGGGTGGTGTGAAACATGCATACCAAATAATGAAATTAACTCGGTAGTTACTGCACAATCCATTGTGCTGGAATATTGTGTTCTCCATTAAAAGTTTATTGCAGAAGAATTCACGGGGCAAATCTTCTTTGGCAAATCGCAAACCGAGAAAACATTGGAACTCGATCGGGGTAGCTGCCTGCCAATAAAGATCTTGCCCAGTGAATGCTTCTTATGCAAGTCTGATAGCTGTTTTGTTTCATTACTCTTTGAAATTGCAATGTCAATCACCTCCCTTTTTTTCAATTTATATATGCATGGACTCTGAATATACCCATACTTGGGGTGGCATATCCAATCCAAGAATATATATTTATTATTTTCTTAAATTTTCATATTTTACTAAAAAAAATAAACAAATACGTACACATGAATGAACACAAGCATGTGTACTCGAACATTAATTCCCTTTTAGTCTTATTCCTTGAACATCTATTTCTTTGTCAACAGTCTAAAATCGTATTCAAAGTTTAAAAAAAATACTCGTAATATACAATACAATTTCGTATAGTTTATTTATTTACGGAATAATATTTCCAAGTATTTAACGTAATAAATAAACTGACATTTAAATTACTATCATTTTAAAAGTTTACAGGTTTAATTGATCTTTCGCTACAAATTCAGGGATTTATTTGATGAGAAATAATTAAACACATTCACAACAAGAATGAGAATCTGGTTCTTGTCTAAGATTGATTATTATAATTTTGTTGGAAAGACGAAAAAAGCAGTAATTGATATTTGTTTAATTCATTTGTTTTCCATGAAAAAACATCAAAATATTTAATCAAACACCATTAATTAATTAATTGAAACTAATTTTAATACTATTTCAAGATTATTATTCTTTTCAAGACACATTGAAATGTTTTTATTGTAACAAATTAACTCCCCTTTACTACTAGTTAAAGTGTTATCTATAGAAACTGAATATATATGCCTTTACTTAGTTATCATACATAACCGACAAATCTTAAATGTAGTGCTCTAGCCCAAGATAAAATTTAAATTAAATTGTTACATTTGGTGGACACTTCCGATTATGCCGATGTATTAATTGTGGGTTAATATGTTATGATTTTTTATACTCAGAGTAAAATATAATTGAAAAATATGAGTGGGATATAAGAATAAAGTAAAGAGAACCAAAAAAGAAAGAAAGGGGAACTTATTTAATTTAAATTTGTTTTGTTATTTTATATAACTTCATTCATTATAATATTCAAGTCGTTATAATATTCAAGTTGCAATATTTAAGATACATTATAACTGAAATGAAATTGTAAAAGTCAAAAACCTTGCTGTTATAATATAAAATAATATATAAGTAAAATATTTTCATTATTGAATTTTCAATTATCCTAATCGTATGTATGATGTGCGTTTATCATTCATAAATACTATTATTATTATTATTATTATGTTTTTTATATTAGTTCAGGAAAGCTAGTATAATTTGTCGGAAAATTAATTGTTCATCTCTAAGATTTACGAACTGGATAATTTATTAAGTGTTGTTATTCTTATTTTTTATTTTTTATTTTTCATTTCATTTCATTTTTTTTCGTTATTCTTAAACATGTTTTTTTCACTTTTAATATACATTACCCTTTTTAATATATATTTATAATTTAATATAATATGCAAGACAATCTTTCTTTCTTTATATTCTGACACTAAAATTTTAGAAGAAACATTGTCATTAATAAATAATATGGATTGAATAATAAGTTGAATAAATTTAATTTGGGTTAAATATAGATAGATAATATGTGTTTGCTCACCCTACAAATCACAACCAAACAAAAAAAATTCAAGATGATATATACATTTCCTAGTATTAAAGAAGAAGCATATAATTGATAATGAATTACTTGTTAAACATTTGTTCTCCAACTCAAATGTGACATTTATTTTTGAATTATTGTTCACGATTGCACTATTTTATAAACAAATAAATGAGTAGCTAGGTATATGCTACTACCAAAAAGATAATTCGAATAATAGCCTTGTAGAAAGAACTAGAGTATTTTTCCCATGGTCCCCCTTGTTTGTTAAGGCATTTTCTCTAATATTAAATTCCAAAAATTAAATTATTTGAAAAAAAAATCATAGAAAACACAATATAAAGATGTTCAACATGAAAAAGACAACTAAAATTATTTTCAAATTCCAATTATATATCTTGAGAAGAAGCACTTCGAGACAATGTTACTACTTACTCCCCAAATCATTTTTTTGCTTGAAAATGATGATTATCAATAATAATTGTATCATTAACAACAACCAATAACTATATTAACATGGGTTTACATTCATTTGCATGTAAAAGTATGATGACATTGACACAATTGAATTGACTTTTCTATCTTGAAATTACAATTAAGCATTTGGTTTCTAGAGAGGACAAATGGATATGGAACATGCTATTGGATCTTCCTTATATTACATTCATAGGAACAATTGATTGGAAAAAAGGAAAGTAGCAAAGATTATTTGATGCTCATGATGCGGTATAAACCAAAGTCTAAATCAACTCTATACCTTTCATTATTATTTATCTTTTTCAAGATCTCATATCAATGACCATATATAAGTGCTGAACCTTTAACATGCATGTGGAATAAAATCTGATTGACGTGGTGGACATACACTAATTCTATTATAAGCATATAAAGTAATTAAATGCGTTTTCCCAAAAAAAAAAGTAATTAATTAAATGAACAATTGATGGATAATTATTTATGAAATGACAATTCTCACATTTAATATTAATTATATATATATATATATGAATTGTAGACAATTATAATCTCATAATTTTTGGGGAAAAACGATTAGCGTTATTTCATTAAAAATTCCCAAAAACGGAAAAAAACCCAACAAGTTTAAGAGATTATTCTAGACAGACTTATAATTATTTTGAAGTTCTATCATTCTGAATAAAAACAAAAACGTAAATGAACTATCTGATTACAATGTTTTCGTTTCTAATGATTTCAGTAAACGATAAATTCTAATTCCTGCTAATATTCCAATTTTGCTCCATACTTGATTATAAATTCCAATTATAATCTCATAATTGTGTTGTTTAGGATAGGGGGTCATAATTGTATTGTTATAATATCAATTATGAATCATACATTTAAAAACTTAAGATATGGTAATGGAATAGGGCTACTAATCTTCTATTACAAAATCCATTGATAGAGTGTCAAAATATTTGCCACGGATTTTTGCTACTGTTTTTCCGATACTCTCATGATTTAGATGAAAAATCATCAAAACTATCGTTGGTAAATTTCTACAATTGTTATAAAGTACATTTATTTTTAACTTAACTATTTTCAACTCTAAATATCCTCAACTATTGCAACGGTTTGTTCCTTCGTTTGTAAATGTTTGCGATTGAAGCGTTGGTATATTGATCTCAAATCTCTCCGAAATTAACATGTTTTTTTGTAGTGTTTGTGTTCATCTACAAGTTAAGAATTTAAGATATGTGAATGGAATAAGGCCATGAATCTTCTTAGAGATACACTTTTGATCCAATTTCTCAATATTATAAATACCAAATTCCTATGATCATTCTAAGCAACACTCGTAAATCATAATCGCAAAGAAGAAAACCTTGAATAAGAAAAGTGTTTGTGATGTCGCTTATACTTTACATGGGTTTGCACTAGCCTTTCAAGTGTGGACCTATGAGCTTATCAATACATTTGTCCCCAAATTTGCGGAAAGGACACGACAAGATCCTACAAGCCCAAGGATATTGCTCTATACATCCTATAGGAGTTATTCCCTACATGAGGTATTCACTGCCCTCTAGAAGTACAATGTTCTCAGCAAAATTGATGAGTTTGAGGAGGAGAAGAGGAAGTAGTCTGGGAAAGACTTTGAAGATATGAGAGGCAACATTTATGATGAATTCTTTGAATTGGATGGGAGGAAGAGAAAGAATGAAGACGATGAAAGGACTCCCCAACCGTCGGCCAAGAAGATGAGACTTATTAGTCCCCAGCTCCCCAACCTTGAATTTACCAATGAACTAGCCAAGACAGCTCCCAACAAGTCCCTTCTGTGACGACTCCCCAAACTAATCAAGACAATTCTACATCTAGTGCAACCAATCGAGTGTCTCAAGACCATATTGATGCCAAACTTAATGAGTTGACAAAGGATATAAATGAGATTAAAACTTAAATCAAGCTCATCAAGAATCAATATCTTATAATCACATTATTGGGGGAAATAAAAGAACAAAAGAATGGTGATTTAATGGAAGAATTTAAGGAGGTTGATATTGCACTTGAGTTTAAGGAGAAGGAGAAGAAGATGTAGGAGAGGAATGAGATGAAGAAGAGGAAGGTGGATGATGAGATGAAAAAGAGGAAGGTGGATGGGGAGATGAAAAAGAGGAAGGTGGATAAGGAGATGAAGAAGAGGAAGGTGGATGAGGAGATAAAGAGGAAGGAGATGCTGATGGAGTTGGCCAAGAGGAGGAAGGCGGCTGAGTTGGACATTGAGTTTTCCAAGAAGGAGTTGGCCAAGAAGAGGAAGGTGGAGATGGAAACCAAGAAGGTAGATTTGCGCACCATGCACCACACACTACACCATGCCCCACGCCCCGCATCACGCCCCTATGCACCGCAGAACACTAAATGTATATTAATATCATTTTTTATTGTTCTAGATGAGGAAGAGGAAGAGGAGGAGGAGGAGGAGGAAGAGGAGGAGGAGGAGGAGGAGGAAGAGGAGAAAGAGATGGCCAAAAAGGTAGATTTGCGCACCACACTAAATTTATATATTAATCTGATTTTTTATTGTTCAGGATGAGGAGAATGAGGAGAAGGAGGAGGAAGAGATTGACAAAAAGGTATATTTGCGCCCCACGCTCTAAGCCCCACACAAATTCCATTTTGCCTCTCTCGCAAATTGCATTTTGATGGCCAAGAGGAGAAGAATGAGGAGGAGGAGACTGATGAGGAGAAGAGGAGAAAGAGGAGAAAGATGAGAAGGAGAAGACTGAGGAGGAGGAGGAGGAGAAGAAGACTGTGGAGGAGAATATTGAGGAGGAGAAGACTGAGGATAATGAGGAGAAGGAGAAGACTATTGAGAATAAGGAGGAGGAGAATGTTGAGAATAAGGAGGACAATGTGAAAGAAATGACTCCATCAAAATTTCTTGGAAAACAATTTCGTAGAAAGAAGAAGTCGAAACTATTGGGGGACTACACCGACCCTAATGGGAAACAATTTAAACTCAATGATCCGGTTACGGTTAAACCTCTTTTACATTATGACGAGGAAAAGATGAAGAAGTTGAAGAAATTGTTGAAGAATAAGGATGAAGACTTCAAGGATTTGATTACTTGCGAAGCAAGTCGTTGTTTATTTAACAGATTGCTCACGACACAAAATGGTTAAACGATTGTGTAAGTATTTTTGTTCATTATTAATCTGTCGACTTGCACCCCACACAAGGTGCATTTTGCGTGGGCCTTTGGACCTGCGCCCCACACAATGTGCATTTTGCGTGGGTCTTTGGACTTGCCCCCTACGCAATGTGCATTTTGTGTGGGTCTTTGGACTTGTTCTTGCTTAATCAATAATTTTTTCCGTAGGAGATAGATGACATTTGTTACCTAATGAGACAAAGGGTTGCGGAGTTCTCTAAGATATATCCAAATAAATTATCAATAGATGTCTGTCATCTCTCTCAGAAGTTCGAGAATCACTATGATATCTTTGCAGAGAATCCTACAAGCTTCAACTTTGACATAACATTCATGGATTATTTAATTGGTAATGCTCAAAGATATTTTACTTCTTGGAATACTGTTGATATCATATATGTCTCTATGAACCTGAAGCTGAAGCACTAGGTCCCGTGCGTGCATATATGTATATGATTGCGAATAGAAAATTTTTCTAAAGGATGAATATGACGACTTCATGAAAATAATGTGTCAAATGATTTCATACATGCTTGAACAAGGATTCACCTATATCGAAAAGGCCAGGATTCCGCGGTTCAACTTGGAGAATATGCCATATTCTATAATACCACAACCAACAGTCCCAAAGACAACCCAAACTGGGGACTATGGTGTTTTTACTGCTAAGCATATGAAATACCTTACTGCCTCATTGGATGTATCAAATGTGATCAACAAACACATTACTTTTTGGAGAAAGAAATGGGCAGTAAGGTTATTCGACCAAATTGTAGACCCCTAATGTACATTGAATAGATATACATTTTTGTTATGAATAGATATACAATTTTGCTATGAAATAATTGTTTATAAAACAGTGAGATTTTTGGCATCCACCAAATTGTTCAAAAATAAAATCATGAAGCATTCCAATCAATATCTTAGATAAGAATTATTTGTGCATAAAATTGTCCCACGCCCCACGCCCTAGCACCACGCCCCACGCACAAGTCCACGCCCAAGCCCCACGCCCTAGCCCCGCGCTCCAAGCCCAAGCCCACGCCCATGCCCCACACCTGGAATTTAGCACAAGTTTATTGTTATAGTCCTACACATACATGAAGCCAATACCTAATATATATTAAACCAACACGTGAAAATGTATGACAATGAACTAATAAAATGCTAAGCCAATATTTTCAGCAATAGATCATTGTTCATGAAAAACAAGGAACTATGACATCCCAAAATGTTAGTTCCCCATAAATCCCACAAAAGAGAATGGATAGAGAATACAATTTAATCCAAACAATACAACTTAATCAAAAAAATTGTTGTCTAGAGAATGTGCCACAGATTGTGAAGGTTATGCACTAAACTATGATGGTCGTGCATTAGACTGTGAAGGTTGTGCACTAGATTGTGAAGGTTATGCACTAAATTGTGAAGGTTCTAGAGAATGTGACACAGGTTGTCTAGCAGTAGATGATGCAAGCATCATTGCTGTGTATATTTCCCTATTATGGCCTCGACCGCCACATGAGCTACATCGTCTCTATTCCTTACGAGGTTCACCTTGTGATGGACTACGCTTTGTTGTTGTCCGACCTTTCTTAACCTTGATAGGGGGTTTTAGGCAAACTCGTTCCTTTATACTTTCTGGAAAATCCGAAGAACCTTCATTGAAAACTGGATAACATGTCTCCACATATTCCATTCACCACGCTTTAGTTGAGTAAAACCTAAAAAATGATATTTAAGTCATATAAATTAAATCTTAGAATTAAACATACAATCATTCTCTAACCTTGAACAACACTCATAGGGAATAGATTTCTGAGAACGGGCAGCAGCTAGGGCATGTATACAAGGAAGACCAGATATATCAAATACCCTACATGTACAAGTTCAAGTTTGGAAGTCAACTTTAAAATCATGTTTATCGTCATTCACATGAAACTCAAATTGCTTAAGAGGATTAATATTGTAGAATATGGCCTTCTCGGTTTGTTCACATAAGAATTTTTTATAATATGGAGATAAACGTTCTGTGTGGATGAAAGATTTTTCTCTTCTATTATGAAACCAATCTTATAGTGTGAATCGTAAATACTCAGTTAAGGTTGTTATGGTATATTTCCTAGCATTCCTGCTCTGACTATTAAAACTCTCAGCATAATTTCTTGTCATTTGACTGTATCGCAAACTAGTGAAAAAAGAACAACTCCATCTCTCTAGTCTTATTTGTTCCAAATAGGCAGCAATCCGAGGGTCCTTAGCCTTGATCTTGTCAAAATGTTGATGAAACTATGACATTGTGTATGCGCGTGAAGCCATGTCAAACTCAACGTGGCAGTTCTCGGTTTTAAATTTAGCAATAATATCCATTTTGATGTGGTATGTGCATACACCGTGATGTGCTTCTGGAAAAACCGCGGACAAGGCATTGACAATTATTGGGTGTCTATTAGATACAAAGACGAGATCCAGGACTACTCCAATTGCCACTCTTAGTTGTTGCATGAAATATCTCCAAGAGTTATTATTCTCCGAATCAACGACGCCAAAAGCAATGGGATATAGTTGTTCATTCGCATCCAATGCAATCGCAACCAATAGTTGACATTGTGCTTAAGAAAACTGGCATCGACGCACAATACAGGACGACAATAGTTTCTGAAACCCCTAATTGAGAAGCCTAGGGACATGAACATATACCTGAAGTGGCCATGCTCATCCGTCTGGATATCAGTTATGGTACCTGGGTTATTCTTCGCCAACGTGAACAGGTATGATGACAATTTTCCATAGGATTCCTCCACAGTTCCTCTCACCGACATTAAGGCCTTTTTCCTAGACCTCTAAGCCTTATTATAGGTCAGCTCAAACCCATAACTTGTCTGCATGTCTTCCATTATTTTCTTAGACATGAGGTCATGGTGATGGTCCATGTACTTACGTTTGATGCACTCCGCAATTGTCCATGATGGTGCTTGCCTCACATTCTCTTGCGTCATCAAAATTGAGCATGCGTGTTCTTTTACTAATTTTCGAATCTCAAACATCTCTTAGAATTTTCCTTTCATAACACGCAATCTCCACTTGTAGTTCTCATTTACACATTTCACAATCCAAAGATCTTTTGTTTACTTTTCCATTGTGAATTCAAAATGATTAGCCATCGCAAGTCTATGCACCCTCAATTGAAGTTCTTTTTTTTGTACCCACTTCCAATCCTCTTTCAAGGGTTAATTGAGCATGTGTTTGAACCTCGATTGGTTCAAATGAATTAAGCAACTCAATATGGCTGGATGTTTTCCTCATATGGGAAGTGATGGGTTGCCGGGGTGCAAAAGAAGGAGGGGTACTAGCAACCATTTCACTCGGACGCAAACATGGGACTTGTTGTTCTTCATCTGCATGGTGTATGTCATCTTGACTTTGTAAGACATCCTGCTCAAATATAGGAAATTCAGGAACCTCCTCTCATGGTATTTTAGTTTCATGAGTTGGGTGTGAAGGTAGTGACTTCTCTACTAAAGAGACACACAGAGGAGTGCGAAACTGGTGGGGTGAAGTCAAAATTTCTTTTACATAGAACATCACATCTCTATCATATCGAATAACAGTAGGATTAGTTTTCAAAACTAAATTATACTTGACTTTGAACACTAAATCATATCTCAATTTATCCACACGAATAGTATCATAGACAATGTTAGTTAATTCGTCATATGTAGTATTTAGGGATAGAATCACACCTATGCATTAACTTGAGACAAAAGAACTAACACCATCATCATCTTTCCACTCTCTATCATAGAGGACAAAACATCTAACAAATAAAGTGGCATATGCAATTGATACAAATTGAAATGTTAGTGCAGTAAATAAAACCATATTATCGTGGTGTGGTGCATGATATTATCAAGGGATGCAAATTGCATGGGTCGTGGGACACAATCTTGCATGGGTCGTGGGACGCCAATGCAAATTGCGTGGGTCACGGGATGCCAACTCAAATTGTGTGGGATGCAATTTGTGTGGTGCAAACATACCCATTTTGACACAGCATTATAAACATACCAAACATATTGAGTGTTCAGTTAAATGCAATTGAAAGAAATTAACATATCCATTTTGAAGGCGATGATGCTGGTAAGTCGGGTCTACTGTTTCACGCGTCCATGGTCCGGCGATGATGTTGGGTCTCGTCATCCTGCGGCGTTGCAAGTGTGTCTCGTCGTCCTGTAGCGTTGCTTGGGAGTCGGGGAGATGAGAATGGGAGGGAGAGCGGGGACAACGGGGCGTTGCAGGTGGGTCGCGGGGCCGGAGAGGAGGGGAAATGAGAGGAAAAATTAATTTAAAAAAAATTAGTAAGGATAAAATGGTAAAAAAAATTAAAAATTATATTTTCAAATTGATATTATAAAGGATAGTTTTAGAAATGACCCTCTCAAAGTCATTTGATCAAATTTCCCTTATATACTTACACTATTCTTCTTCTTCTTATTGTTATTATTATTTTTTTATTTTTTTTATTTTTTTTTATATACGCACATTATTTTCTATTAAAATATTATTATATATTTTAATATTAAATTTTAAATAAAAATATACATAAATTTAGAATTGTTAATCTCATATGAGATTTCAAAACAAGATCATTGCATAAAAATATTTTTTTTCTATATTCTTATTTACTTAATTTAATTGTTATTTATTTACTAAATATTTAAATAGTTATTCTAAATAAAATATATTATAATTATATTTATATATAAATTATAATTTTTAATCTTATTAAATTTTAAAAATAACACTATTATTTATAAATATATTTTTTTTTGAAATTATTAATAATTTTATAATTTTATAAATATATAAATTCAAATTATTAATCATATTTAAAAATAAATAAAAATAAATAATAATTTAAATATATTTTATTATTTATAATAAAATAAAAATATTAAATATATATATTATTTACAAAAATTATATAACGAAAATCTAATTAATTTTAGTGATGGGCTTACTACATCTAGCATATGTCACCTAGAGTTAAATTCTTAGCATATATATATATATATATGATTAATGTCTACAATCCTATTATTTTCATTTAAAATATCGGATATTAATTATTTTGATCAATATTTAGCCACATATTTTTACCCTTTTCAGTATTTTTCGTTCTTAAAAAGTAAAACATTTTTTCATTAAACTACAATTATATAAAGATTACAATTCATATTGGCCAACTAAAATATAAATTATTCCAAATTAGATAATGACATGAGTTCTCACAAAATAATTATAACAATAATTTTAACACTCTACAAGCAAAGATATTGTTCTGACCCAGTTCACATTTCAGTCCGTTTCCATGAGAAAACGTTCCCACATTTTGAATATGGACTCTTCTGGTTTGCTATCATCTTTTACCTCCTTAATGTTTTCAGATTGTTCTAAAACAATATTATTATTGCCAATTTGTTGAGCATAGGAAGGAGGCGGAATGTCAGCCCATACAATGTTGTCATCATCATTGTATTCAGGAAATGAATTTGGTAACATCATAGCACCTAGATGTTCATCTTCTTTCACAGTACCTTCCAACAGCTCCAATTTCCTTTTTCTATTGATATTCTCAAACTCCAAATCGATGCCAAGCCCCGAACTTTGTGACCCATTAGAAGAGGAGGATACAATTATGTCTTGTTGGTTGTTTGCTCGGGCCAACTCTGGATTTGTCCACTGCCTCTTAGGATAAGTAGATAGTAGTGGAGAATTTCTCGCTATCCTTGGATTCCTTGACGAATGGCCACGACTCTTTGGTCTCGAAAGGATATTCATCATAAGATGCGGCTGTCCTCGGACAAATCCAGTTTCATGAGCAAACTCCCATAGTGTATGGTGTACTTTGTTAAAACACTGTAATCAATAAACAAAAATTTGTGAAGAGTCATAACTCAATGGTTGAGTGATCATGTGTTAGAATCTTTGCACCGGACCATTTAAACAAAATAAATATATATTTAAAACATGTAAATTAATTTATTATATAAGTTATACAAATTTAAATATAGTAAAACTAAGTAGACATAATGATTTAAGATTTAACAATAGAAGTTTAAAATGATAGTTAAAAAATTAAAATAAGAAGTATAAACTTATGAGTATTTTAAAAAGAATTTGCAATGTATAAAAGAGAAATAATTGTTTTAAAAATCACAAAAACATGGACATAAATCTAATAAATATGAAATAATCAATTCGACTAATAAAATTATAAATTAATTAGTTTAAAATTAAAGAAACTCTAAACATAATAATATAAACTCAACAACATTATATTAATGAGTATATTTACTAAAAATTTTATTAATTTTCAAAAAATCAAAATCAATCATTTTTTTTAGAAAAAATTGATCAAAAGTCTTTTTTTAGTTCGATTAAAACAGTAATCAAAAACTAATTTCCATCCACTTTTCACCTAAAACAGTTATATTTAATTCAATGACATATTTCATACCAAATAAAAATAAATCACTCTTATTTTTACTTTGTAATTTTCAAACTGATTGTGATTATGATGATAACAAAATATTAGTATAAACTCAAAATTATAATAAATACTATCAAGATTATGTATATGTATATAATTATAAACCCAAATTACCATAATTAGATTCACCAAGATCCCAAAATTATTCATCAACAAAATCATAAATTCAACTTATTAAAATTTATAAACATAAAAAAAATGGTTGAATAAGGAGAATTTAAGACTCACATATTTGTGGAGTTCCCTACCAAAGTTGGAGAAATTATTGTCATTGAAATAATAGAACAAAATGCTGTAGAAATTGTCAAGTTTCCACACAATGAAAGATCGATTAGTCGGACCCCAAGATACAATATCATTTGTCAAGGGAACGTCGACAATCTCATACAACTTTGAAAGGAATGGAGGTAAAAGTACTGGATTGTAAAATCCAGTCCATACTACGTTAGCTGTCGTCATATTGTTTGTCAAAAACAAGTAACCATGGAAGGCGGGTTATAAAAAAAGAAATGTATGAGCTCTGTAATTTTGGATGTTAATTAACATAGATATTTATAATAGACTAAGCAAAAGAGTAGGTATATTTTCATCTCCAAATGTTATCTACTCATTAATATTATTGATTATACAGCTATATTCAGTCAATCTTATTTTCTTTCCTTATAGAATCCACCTTAGATTACAAAATTAATATATGTAGGTTTGTTTGATGTGTGGGTTAAGGATTATTTTTTTTCCTTTTTAGAATCCACCTTAGATTACAAAATAAATATACCTACCATTAAATTTATATTATTTAATTATAAATTAAAATATTATACCAATAAATGCAAAAGTTCACCACCACTAACATTAACGTCGAGTGATGCAGTTTTTGCATGTATTTGTATAGGCCAACAACAATTTAAAATATTAAAAAAATATATATTTTTCTCAAGAATTGACTATTCAAATATAGTCAATAATTTGACTAACACCATTGTGCCGCAAAATTTATAATTTTTATAAAATATTAATACAGAGGTCATTAACGAATGTATCAATACGTGATGATTTGATTTAAATCTAATGGAAGCAGGAATAATGTTAGAAATTTGGTGTCGTGTTTACTTATTATTATTATTATTATTATTATTATTATTATTATTATTATTATTAATATTAATAATAAGTATTGTTATACATAAATTATTTTTAAAACATAATATAATTAATAAGTATATTAATTAAAACATAATAATAAGTAAATAATACTATATAAATATTTATTTATAAAATTATTTACATTAATTTTTATTTAATTAAATAATAAAAAAATTAAATAAAAATTCATTTTTTTTATATAATTGTAAAATCGATTATAAACTGAATTTTTATTAATTACTCAATCCTAGCATTGCAACCAAATAAATAAATATTTGGAATGGTTCTCCAATACAATAAAGGTTAATAACAAGAAACAATATTTGGAAAGATTCTTGATTACAATAAATGCTAAAAACAATACAAAATATTTGAAATACGTGTTTGGAAGGTCCGTCCATTAGATAATATAATTCTCAAAAGAAACCAATGCAAAAAATGCACACACAGAAAAATAAAGAGAAATTAATGCCAACAACACACACCATAAAATAAAGAGAATTGAATGCCAACAAATCACACACAAGAAAATAAACTGAATTAAATGTCAACAACGCGCACACGACAAAATAAAAAATATCTTTTATAATCGTAAAATCGTATGATTTTAAGATTTAACCTGGAATTTTGGCTATATAAACCAATAACATGTTGTTTTGGATAATATGAGATATAAATTGTGAAAGTTATGGTGATCCATGAGTTTTGACCGGGCCTAGGCTTGTAGTGCGATCAAATAAATCTTAACGGTTAGATATTTGAGTCCACTAAGCTTAAATAAGTGAACTATAAATATATGGTCTTAGTTAGGGTTTATTACACATAATATATGTCTTTTTTCTTCTCTCACTTTTTAAGTTGTAATCTTCTCTTTTTTTTGGGGAAAAACGACTTAGCGTCATTTCATTAAAAATTCTCATAAATGAAAAAAAAACACGTGTTTAAGAGATCATTCTAGATAGGTCTAGAATGATTTTTAAGTCGTAACATTCTGAATAAAAGCTAAAAACGTGAATGAATTATCTGATTACAATGCTTTCAATTCTAGCGAGTTTAAAAAACGGTAAATTTCAGTTACTACAGATATTCCAGTTCTGCTCCGTGCTTGAAATTCTTGTCCACGTTCCCGCAAGGGCGCTTCAATCTGATACAATATATTTCCATAACTCTTCAATGCTCCTGCGGGTTCTGCCATATACCCTTGCATTTCGTTCTTACCAAATGTTATACACCACTGCTCCAAAACCGCACTTAAACACGCTTGTTGCAAATCTATTTCACTTGGCTTTGAGTAGTGCTGCATCTTTGAATTCATTCCATTCGCTCGGGAAACTATTCAGCTCCAGGCTTTTATAGAATCTGTCCCAAAGTTCTGAAGCAATACAGCAACTCCCTAATAGGTGATCTATGATTTCTTCATTTCCTCTACATAGAAGACAGCTCGCGTCCGAGATGCTCATATACTTGCTGATACGATCACGAGTGCTGAGTCTTTCCCAGAAGGCGAGCTATAGGATGAACTGGTACTAAGGGGTTTGAATTTAAGTAGTTCTCGTTGAATTAGAGAAATTTCACTTATGAACCATTCTATTGTTGTACAATACTCGATTAATTGTCATTAGCATTTTCAAAAAACTCACTCCAACATAATTTGATCTTATCATTCAAAAATCTCCATATATGCCACCACCACCTCTTCGATGAACTAATCCATCGTGTAAGTCAACCTTCTATTTGTCTTAGTGATTTTTATGTATACTCATATAGTGTCTTTTAGAATGAACCTCATTATTTTCACAAGGCCAACTCTAACGCTTTATGGCCGCAAGCAATGAGAGAAGAATTGCAAGCACTTATGATTACACAAATTTGTGAGGTTGATTTATCTTCGCATATAAGTCTGTTGTTAGTTTTAAATGAGTTTTTAAAATGAAGACAAAATAAATGGTTTAGTTGAACGATATAAGTCTTATTTTGTAGCTAAGGGATTTACTCAAGAATATGATATTTATTATGAGGAAATATTTTCTCATGTAACTCTCAAGACCTCAGTTCATAGACTCGTTATTGTATATACTAGAAAAACATGGTAACTATTTCAAAATAATGTCAAGAATGTATTGCTCAATAGTAATCTAACATAAAAAGTGTAAATTCAACATCCCTAGTTATCATTATCCTCTAAATAAATTTTGTAAACCCTGTAAATCTCTTTATGATCTCAAGTAGGCTCCTAAGGAGTGGTTTGTCAAGTTTATCTACACTATTGACAATCTCGTTTTAAATCTAGCACTTATAATCATCAACTATTTTTGCACAAAACATATTAATGTTGTACTTTGCATTTACTTTATGTGAATGATATGATAATTACTAGCGAAGAACAAATGGTATTCGCAATAGAAATGAAAGATCTTGAAAATTGAAGTTACTTCTTGGGAATTGAAATATCTTCCGATTAATCTAGTTATTATTTATCACAAGTTAAGTACGCAATTGATCTCATATCATAGGCCAATATTACTTACATAAAAGTTGTTAGCACAAATTTAACTCAACGAAGCACTTGTCTTCTACTAATGATACTTTACTAGTAAAGATGACACTTTATCAACAACTAGTTGATAGTCTTATACATCTTTACTATGCATCTTACTATCACTCGACCATATATTTATTATGTTATCCATATCATAAGTCAATTTATGGCATCTTCTCGTACTACTCACTTCTTTTTCATTCTTTATATATTGAGATATATTAGAGAAACTTTATTTTGTTGACTACTTTTTGCTCACTCATCTTCTCTAAAGTTACATGCATATTTGAGTGCTTATTGAGTATGGATTCTAATTGATCATCGATCCATTACTGACTATTGTTTATTTCTCTCTCAAGTACATAATCTGAATACTGTGCTCTTGCTTATACTATCTCTAATTCTCTAGTTACCATATTTACTTCAAGATATGGTTGTTCCTTCATTCTCTATTATTCCTATCTCCAGTGATAATAATAATGCAATGCAGATAACTCATAATGATTTATTTCACAAACATACCAAACATATCAAAATTAATCGTCATTTGACACGACATCATGTCGTTAATGGTACCATACAACTCAATTTGTTCGGTAAACTACATGCCCCATGGTTTAGTAAAAATAAGGGAGGCTTAGCTGACATTTTTACCAAATCTCAATCATCCTCAACGTTTTCAAGATATAGTCTCCAATCTCAAGTTATTCAATGTTCTTCCACTTTAATTTTAAAGGAGGATGTTAGTGTATATAATATATTATTATTATATTTACTTATGTATAAATACTTTTATCATCTTAAATATACCTACACAATATTATTTTCTTTTTCTCTTTTGGACTTTCTTTATTTAAATATTTAGTATTTTATATACAAAAAAAATATTGTTTATAAATAATTTTAAAATAAAATATATTTAGTTATGCTTAATTTAATTTCACCAACGCAAACTGAAGCGTCGGGCTTATGCAAAACATTGGTGACGCTTATAAGCGCCGAAAAGTAACTCTTTTAGTTTCACCATAAGTACTACAGTTTGTTGTAGTGCCATGTTTTATAAACCAATCTGGTCTATGTGATTATGTTCCTAATAAAAAATTTAAAGTATTTATATTCATCTTTAAAAATTAACATATGAATTGTTTAGGCCTTTTGCGCTACAAGAAATCTTATGTAGCTTACTTTCCAACTAAAGAGGTATAGCAACGGTAGTAAGGGATCTTAATGTACCTGAAATATTGTTTCTAGTCATAATTTTTTACTTTTAACTCGACAACTTTGGATCACTTATGCGTCAACTTTTATCGCTTGAAATATCTGAGTAGTTTTATTTTTATTTTTTTAAATAAAATATCTTAGTAGTTTAAGATGAGAAGTTTTGTAATTTATCTACATTTGATTATTTAGTTTAAAAATATTTAATGTTGATTAATATCTAGAATAGAACATATATGCTTTTTTTCCTTACAAAATCATAATTATAATTAAATAATATATTGAGGTGGTGATAATTCCTAAATAAAATAAATCAGAATAATCGATATCCAACTTATAGCATTACAATGAAAAAGAAGAAATACAATAGCAATTGAAACAATTACACATTCATTTAAAAATAATTTATATCAATTGAAAAGTTATAAAATTAAATTATTCTTTACCTAATAGGAGTAAATAAGATTTCGGCCTAATTACTTGTTTATCTGTCATGACTAAACAAATACATAAAAGGGGGCATGTTGATTACAAAATCATGAAACCTGGTCATAGCACTTCTCAAATTAGATGGTATAAATATTATTATAAAAACGTCAATCCAAACACATTATTATTATTTTTTTCAAAACTACACATCTTTAAATTAATAAGAGAGTTTCCAAAATTTCAGTTATTGTCCAAACAAAAAAAAAACAAATTCAATTATTGCCCATATTTGTTTTAATATATTTGAGTTAAAATTATAATCTAATTATATAATCAGTACATAAATTAAATCATTAATTAAATATCATAATATCTTTAACTTTTTTTTTTTTAATATATATTTTCTGAAAGGTAAAATTCTTTTAAAAAGGGATTAATTTGTGTATTTTAAATAATGTTCATCATTATTCTCATTTTTAAGATTGAAATCATGTTGAAGTCAAGAACAACAACAACAAATGAGATAAAACTGAATCGAAAAATGTGTCCTTCGGTTAACACAATAAGTGGAGGGTGGTGTGAAACATGCATACCAAATAATGAAATTAACTCGGTAGTTACTGCACAATCCATTGTGTTGGAATATTGTGTTCTCCATTAAAAGTTTATTGCAGAAGAATTCACGGGGCAAATCTTCTTTGGCAAATCGCAAACCGAGAAGACATTGGAACTCGATCAGGGTAGCTGCCTGCCAATAAAGATCTTGCCCAGTGAATGCTTCTTATGCAAGTCTGATAGCTGTTTTGTTTCATTACTCTTTGAAATTGCAATGTCAATCACCTCCCTTTTTTTTCAATTTATATATGCATGGACTCTGAATATACCCATACTTGGGGTGGCATATCCAATCCAAGAATATATATTTATTATTTTCTTAAATTTTCATATTTTACTAAAAAAAATAAACAAATACGTACACATGAATGAACACAAGCATGTGTACTCGAACATTAATTCCCTTTTAGTCTTATTCATTGTCAACAGTCTAAAATCGTATTCAAAGTTAAAAAAAAATACTTGTAATATATAATACCATTTTGTATAGTTTATTTATTTACGGAATAATATGTCCAAGTATTTAACGTAATAAATAAACTGACATTTAAATTACTATCATTTTAAAAGTTTACAGGTTTAATTGATCTTTCGCTACAAATTCAGGGGTTTATTTGATGAGAAATAATTAAACACATTCACAACAAGAATGATAATCCGGTTCTTGTCTAAGATTGATTATTATAATTTTGTTGGAAAGACGAAAAAAGCAGTAATTGATATTTGTTTAATTCATTTGTTTTCCATGAAAAAACATCAATTTATTTAATCAAAGCATATCTTAGGCAGATTCAGTTTTCCCGCATTTTTCAAACCCCATTAGTTAATTAATTGAAACTAATTTTAATACTATTTCAAGATTATTATTCTTTTCAAGACACATTGAAATGTTTTTATTGTAACAAATTAACTCCCCTTTCAGTTAAAGTGTTATCTATAGAAACTGAATATATATGCCTTTACTTAGTTATCATAACCGATAAATCTTAAATGTAGTGCTCTAGCCCAAGATAAAATTTAAATTAAATTGTTACATTTGGTGGACACTTCCGAATATGCCGATGTAATAATTGTGGGTTAATATGTTATGATTTTTTATACTTAGAGTAAAATATGATTAAAAAATATGAGTGGGATATAAGAATATAGTAAAGAGAACCAAAAAAGAAAGAAATAGGAACTTGTTTAATTTACTTATTGATCCGGTTCTTTATTTAGATTTGTTTTGTTATTTTATATAACTTCATTCATTATAATATTCAAGTCGTTATAATATTCAAGTCACAATATTAATTGAAATGAAATTGTAAAAGTCAAAAACTTGCGGTTATAATATAAAATAATATATAAGTAAAATATTTTCATAATTGATTTTTCAATTATAGTATGACGTGCACTTATCATTCATAAATAATACTATTATTATTATTTTTATTATTTTTATTATTATTATTTCTATTATTTTTATTAATATTATTTTTATTATTTTTATTATTTTTATTAATATTATTTTTATTATTATTATATTTATTCTTAATATTTTTTTCTTATTATTATTTGCCTTATTATTATTTTTATTAATATTATTTTTATTTTTATTATTTTTATTATTATTTTATTTCTATTATTTTTATTATTATTATTTTTAATATTATTATTATTATTATTTTTATTATTATTATTATTATTATTATTATTATTATTTTTATTATTTTTATTATTTTTATTATTTTTATTATTTTTATTATTTTTATTATTTTTATTATTTCTATAATTTTTATTAATATTATTTTTATTTTTATTATTATTTTTTTTATTATTTTTATTATTTTTATTATTATTATTATTATTTTTATTATTTTTATTAATATTATTTTTATTATTATTCTTTCTATTCTTATTATTTTTATTATTATTTTTATTATTATTATTATTATTATTATTTCTATTATTTTTATTAATATTATTTTTATTATTATTATTATTATTTTTATTAAAATTATTCATATTATTATTTTTATTTTTATTATTTTTATTAATATTATTATTATTAATATTTTATTATTATTATTATTATTTTTTTATTTCTATTATTTTTATTAATATTATTATTTTTATTATTATTATTTTAGTTATTATTATTATTATTATTATTTCTATTATTTTTATTATTATTATTATTAATATTATTTCTATTAATATTATTATTATTTTTATTATTATTTCTATTATTTTTATTATTATTATTATTTTTATTTTTATTTCTATTATTTTTATTAATATTATTATTATTATTATTATTTTTATTAATATTATTTTTATTTTTATTATTATTATTTTTTATTTTTATTATTTTTATTCTTATTATTTTTATTAATATTATTTTTATTATGATTATTTTTATAATTATTATTATTATTTTTATTAATATATATATATATATATATATTTTATTTCCATTATTTTATTATTATTATTTCTATTATTTTTATTATTATTATTAATTTTTTATTATTTTTTTATTTTTATTAATATTATTTTTCTTATTCTTTTTTTTATTATTATTATTTTTTTTCTTATTATTATTTTTCTTATTATTATTTTTTTTTTATTATTTTTATTATTATTTTATTTCTATTGTTTTTATTATTATTATTTTTATTTATATTATTATTTTTATTTCTATTATTTCTATTATTATTATTGTTTTTATTATTATTATTAATTTTATTTTTATTATTATTATTATTATTTTTTTTATTATTATTTTTATTAATATTATTCCAGAGAATTAGTGTTTACCTTTACTCTTTTCCTTATTATTTTTATTTCTATTATTTTTATTATTATTATTATTATTTTTATTATTATTATTTTTATTTCTATTATTTTTATTATTATTATTTTTATTATTATTATTTTTATTCTTATTATTATTTTTCTTATTATTATTATTATTAATATTATTTTTATTTTTATTATTTTTATTATTATTTTATTTCTATTATGTTTATTATTATTATTTTATTAATATTATTTTTATTATTTTTATTATTATTTTAATTATTTTTATTTTTATTATTTTTATTAATATTATTTTTATTATTATTATTTTTATTTCTATTATTATTATTATTATTATTATTTCTATTATTATTATTATTATTATTTTTATTAATATTATTCTAGAAAAATTAGTGTTTATCTTTACTCTTTTACCTTATTAATATTATTTTTATTATTTTTATTATTATTTTTATTTTTATTATTATTTAAATTATTTTTATTAATATTATTATTATTATTATTAATATTATTTTTATTCTTATTAATTTTATTAATATTATTTTTATTTTTATTATTATTATTATTATTATTTTTTTTTATTATTATTATTATTATTATTATTTTCATTATTATTATTATTATTTTTATTTCTATTATTTTTATTATTATTTCAATTATTATTATTTTTATTATTATTTTTATTTCTATTATTTTTATTATTATTATTATTATTATTTCTATTATTTTTATTAATATTATTTTTATTCTTATTATTTTTATTAATATTATTTTTATTATTATTCTTTCTATTCTTATTATTTTTATTATTATTATTTCTATTATTTTTATTAATATTATTTTTATTCTTATTATTTTTATTCTTATTATTTCTATTATTTTTATTAATATTATTTTTATTCTTACTATTTTTATTAATATTATTTTTATTTTTAGTATTATTTTTGTTTTTATTATTATTATTATTATTATTATTATTATTATTATTATTTTTATTATTATTATTATTTTTATTTCTATTATTTTTATTAATATTATTATTATTATTATTTTTATTATTATTATTATTATTTTTATTTTTATTAATATTATTATTATTATTATTTTTATTATTTTTATTAATATTATTTTTATTATTTTTATTATTATTTTTATTATTATTATTTTTATTATTATTTTTATTTTTATTATTTTTATTAATATTATTAATATTATTTTTATTATTATTATTTTTATTCTTATTATTATTTTTCTTATTATTATTTTTATTAATATTATTTATATTTTTATTCTTATTATTTTTATTAATATTATTTTTATTTTTATTATTTTTATTATTATTATTTTTATTAATATTATTTTTATTATTATTATTATTATTTTTATTATTATTATTATTATTTTATTTCTATTATTTTTATTTCTATTATTTTATTATTTTTATTATTTTTATTTTTATTATTTCTATTATTTTTATTAATATTCTTTTTATTATTATTATTAATATTATTTATATTATTATAATTTTTATTATTTTTATAATTTTTATTAATATTATTTTTATTAATATTATTTATATTATTATTATTTATATTATTTATATTATTATCTTTATATTATTTTTGTTATTATTATTATTATTATTTCTATTAGTTATATTTATATTATTTATAATATTATTATTTTACGGTGTTTCCTAACTCCGTGGTTAATAATCATTTAATATAAAAATATAACTTCTTTTTTTACCTCCTCTTTCTCTATTCCGTTTATAATGTATCATTATTAATCACGACTTTACCTAACACTGTGCTTAATAATGTGAATCTTCTGGAAAACGAAACATTCACATTATTAACTACGGTGTTAGGTAAACTCGTGGTTAATAAATACTCACATTTACCACATATTTACTTAACACCGTAGTTAATGTGTTTTGGTGTCAATTTATTAACCACGACAATACTCATTGCCGTGGTTAAAAATGTTTGAATAAGAATATATTATCTTGTTAATTATGTGTTTAAAAAACTCAATCTCCAAATATGTAACACCACATTCTTTGAAATTGTCTAACTACTTAGATGTGGTCTTCAACAAACTCCCTCAAGAATTGTCAAGGAAGTTAGCATGGGCTTAGACTTAAGTTTTTTTTACTTAATTAATGTTTTACCAATACTAATACCTTCCCTAAATGTGAACAAAGAAAACGTTTCATTTAAAGAGACCATCTACACCTTAAATGATTACATCTTATGAATCAACAAAAAATCATTGAATCCTACACTATATCATATAATTTTTTATTATCTTATTAATTATGTGTTTTACAAAAAAAATCAATCTCGAAATAGGTAACACATGAGAGATTGATGGTCATTGAAAAAATTATGTCAGGAACGTGCTAAGTAACTACATGAATGGATTTCTCATTTTGATCTTTAACAAAAATTATAATCTGAATACCATGATTATTAATATTATTAATCACGGCTTTATGATAACACTGTTCTTAATAATCCTCCACTAAAATTTCTAGATTATTGATTATTAAGGACGGCGTTATCATAAAACCATGATTAATAAACTATTATTATAGTTATTATAATTATTTTTATTATTTTTATTATTTTTATTAATATTAAATTGTTACATTTGGTGGACACTTCCGAATATGCCGATGTAATAATTGTGGGTTAATATGTTATGATTTTTTATACTTAGAGTAAAATATGATTGAAAAATATGAGTGGGATATAAGAATATAGTAAAGAGAACCAAAAAAAGAATGAAAGAAAGGGGAACTTATTTAATTTACTTATTGATCCGGTTCTTTATTTAGATTTGTTTTGTTATTTTATATAACTTCATTCATTATAATATTCAAGTCGTTATAATATTCAAGTTGCAATATTAACTGAAATGAAATTGTAAAGTCAAAAACCTTGCTGTTATAATATAAAATAATATATAAGTAAAATATTTTCATCATTGAATTTTCAATTATCGTAGTTGTATGACGTGCGCTTATCATTCATAAATAAATATTATTTTTATTATTATTATTATTATGTTTTTTATATTAATTCAGGAAAGCTAGTATAATTTGTGGAAAAATTAATTGTTCATCTCTAAGATTTACGAACTGGATAATGTATTAAGTGCTGTTATTCTTATTTTTATTTTTTTTTCATTTCATTTCATTTTTTGTCGTTATTCTGAAACTGTTTTTTTCACTTTTAATATACATTACCCTCTTTAATATATATTTATAATTTAATATAATATGCAAGAAAATCTTTCTTTCTTTATATTCTAACACTAAAATTTTAGAAGAAACATTGTCATTAATAAATAATATGGATTGAATAATAAGTAGAATAAATTTAATTTGGATTAAATATTGATAGATAATATCTGTTTGCTCACCCTAGTCATTATTTATAGTTCAAATCACAACCAAACAAAAAAATTCAAGATGATATATACATTTCCTAGTATTAAAGAAGAAGCATATAATTGATAATGAATTACTTGTTAAACATTTGTTCTCCAACTCAAATGTGACATTTATTTTTGAATTATTGTTCACTATTGCACTATTTTCTACACAAATAAATGAGTAGCTAGGTATATTCTACTACCAAAAAGATAATTCGAATAATAGCCTTGTAGAAAGAATTAGAGTATTTTTCCCATGGTCCCCCTTGGTTGTTAAGGCATTTTCTCTAATATTAATTTCCAAAAGTTAAATTATATGAAAAAGAAATCATAGAAAACACAATATAAAGATGTTCAACATGAAAAAGACAAATAAAATTATTTTCAAATTCCAATTATATATCTTGAGAAGAAGCACTTCGAGACAATGTTACTACGTACTTACTCCCCAAATCATGTTTTTGCTTGAAAACGATGATTATCAATAATAATTGTAGCATTAACAACAACCAATAACTATATTAACATGGGTTTACATTCATTTGCATGTAAAAGTATGATGACCTTGACACAATTGAATTGACTTTTATATCTTGAAATTACAATTAAGAATTTGGTTTCTAGAGAGGAAAATGGATATGGAACATGCTATTGGATCTTCCTTATATTACACTCATAGCAACAATTGATTGGAAAAAAGGAAACTAGCAAAGATTATTTGATGCTCATGATGTGGTATCTTTCATTATTTATCTTTTTCAAGATCTCATATCAATGACCATATATAAGTGCTGAACCTTTAACATGCATGTGGAATAAAATCTGATAAAATCTGATTGACGTGGTGGACATACACTAATTCTATTATAAGCATATAAAGTAATTAAATGCGTTTTTCAAAAAAAAAAAAAGAGTAATTAAATGAATAATTGATGGATAATTATTTATGAAATAACAATTCTCACATTTAATATTAATTATATATATATATATATATATATATATATATATATATATATATATATATATATATATATATATATATATATATATATATATATATATGAATTGTAGGCAATTATAATCTCATAATTTGGGGGGGGGAAACGATTAGAGTTATTTCATTAAAAATTCTCAAAAACGAAAAAAAAAACCAACGAGTTTAAGAGATCAATCTAGACAGACCTATAATGATTTTGAAGTCGTATCATTCTGAATAAAAACAAAAACGTAAATGAACTATACAATGTTTTCGTTTCTAATAATTTCAGTAAACGATAAATTTCAATTCCTGCTAATATTCCAATTTTGCTCGGTACTTGATTATAAATTCCAATTATAATCTCATAATTGTGTTGTTTAGGAAAGGGGGTCATAATTGTATTGTTATAATATCAATTATGAATCATACATTTAAGAATTTAAGATATGGTAATGGAATAGGGCTACTAATCCTCTATTACAAAAGCCATTGATAGAGTGTCAAAATATTTGCCACGAATTTTTGCTACTGTTTTTCTGATACACTCATAATTTAGATGAAAATTCATCAAAACTATGGTTGGTAAATTTCTACAATTGTTATAAAGAACATTTATTTTTAACTTAACTATTTTCAACTCTAAATATCCTCAACTATTGCAACGGTCTGTTCCTTCGTTTGTAATTGAAGCGTTGGTATATTCGTCTCAAATCTCTCCAAAATTAACATGTTTTTTTAGTGCTGTGATCATCTACAAGTTAAGAATTTAAGATATGTGAATGGAATATGGCCATGAATCTTCTTAGATATACACTTTTTATCCAATTTCTCAATATTATAAATACCAAATGCCTTTGATCATTCTAAGCAACACTCGTAAATCATAATTCATACATTGCGAGTCAATTGACGAGCAAAGTTCTTGTGGCATGCTGGCTCAAATTTATATTTGTTTTGCAATTTCACATGTCGAACCAATTTACTTTTTTAAACAATTCGCAACCTTTTGAATACTTAAATTTCCCTTAATTACTTTTTCTACTCTTTTTATTTTAACCACAACAAAATAAAAATTCTAAAAAAAAAGGAAAATATTCAAGCATTACAATAAAATCATCACTCTAAAATCTCTTTATGCAAAACCATGATATCACAAATGATTAAAAAATCTTTTTGGTTTTAACTAACAATTATAACAATAAATTCATTAACATTTTAACAACATTTTTTTTTAAATAATCCATTTATAATAATAAAAGAAATGATGAGCATTGGCTAAGTACAACTACACATGCATTACATTAAAAACAATATAACAACAAATTCATTAACATTTTAATAACATTCTATAGACAAATCATCAACTCTCTGCACATAATCACTTAGTCTATCCAAATCTTGAATCATAATTTTAGTTTCAATAATTTCAATTTATACAAATTATCTTAAACATATATATATATATATAATGAAAATATGGACACGTGCAAATTCGAAATCAAATAATAGTAAATCTTGCATAAGTATTTGACCTATGGTTTGAAGTACAACCGATTCTAACTATGATGGAGTTCAATGGAGTGGGAATAGAAGAGAATGTATTGCTTCTAGGGTGAGGGAAGTCAAGAATGGTGAATGCAACACACTGTTGAGGGGAATTTCGAAAGGTGTGAGAATTCTTGAAAATCTAAATAGCCTTCTATTTTATAATCATACTGGTGTGCATTGATGGATTGTGTAGCTTAATGGAAATTCAATGCGAACTCATCTTGGGATGTTATAAAGGGAAAGATGATAGATTGTCAGTTGGTTTCATTGTGTTTGGTTCCCCAAGGTTATCCCTAGATAGAGGCGGAGCTAGGATTTGAAAGCTACCCAGGCTAAATTGTTTTTAAAAATTCTATCCGGACTATTATCTAGTAAACAATCAAAATAAAACAAGTTTACCGTAGCTATTACACTTTATTAATAACAACGGTATTGTCAAATGCATAAAAAAAATTTAGGCTACACGGGCTACAGTCAAGATAAGGTTGAACGTGGCTCCGCCCCTGTCCTAGACATCAAGTGGTGCTATAACTTTGGACCAATCAACTCATACAAAAGGTGAAACATATAATGGGAATCTTGATGCCATACTCCAATAGGTTTCTAAAATTGACTTTGTACCCTAGAGTTTGATGTTGATGATATATTTTAATTTAAATATGCATTGTCTTGATAACATTATAAATTATATTAATTACCAGAAGATTGAAATAATTTCACGTATCCTTATTTAGGATTTCATTATTATTTGTTAATTAATTACTAGGGACATCTTGTGCACCTCAATAAAGGAGATTATTTAGAGTTCGGTCATCATCCTCATATGTTTTGACCGATTGTGCCGATTTTTCATCAATGAAGTTTTGTAGGTTTTTATTTAAATGAGGGACTTTTTATTATTGTGTAGTTCAAGGGAAAGAAGAATTTCCTAAGATATTGAATATATAACGTTGGATTCTCACTAAAAACATACTAAACTAAAATTCATGCTAGTTTTTTTTCATATATATACTCTGTTTTGAAAACAAATATCCAATAAATGTGATGTTAAGGAAGGATTCTTGCAGGGGGTTGGCCCAAAATTCTTGAAATTCCTCCACTTCCGTATAGCTATTAAAGACGTGATTAATTATCAACGGATTCTTCTTAACTTCAGTTTTCAATATTCGAAATGAGTGAAGGAGACGCCTAGCAATAGGGGTGAGCATAATATGGGTTTACCCAAACCCAACCCTAACCCAAACCCAAACCCAAAATATTAATTTGGGTTGGTTAATATGAGTTGGGTTGAATATGGGTTGAGTTTAATTTGGGTTGGGTTAGGGTTACCTAACTTACCCGAATTATATAAATTTAGTTTAATTCTCTATTATTAATCCAATATAAACTAATCATCTTCCAACTTTAAGTCGAACACGTTTTTGACATGTTTAACATATTTTTCATACGTTTAACACGTTTTGCACACATCTAACACGTTTTTAATATTTTTAACACGTTTCACTTATAACATGTTTTTCACACGTTTTTCACACGTTTTCACATTTTGACACGTTTTCACGTTTTTGACACGTTTAACACGTTTTCACGTTTTTGATACGTTTAACACGTTTTCACGTTTTTGACACGTTTACCACGTTTTTGACATGTTTAACACATTTTCACACTAATAACACGTTTTTTACGTTTTTGTCACGTTGAACACGTTTTTGACATGTTTAATACGTTTAACGCGTTTTTGACAAGTTTAATACGTTTATTTACGTTTTTGACACGTTTAACACGTTTTTGATAAGTTTAACATGATTTTCACGTTTTTGGCACGTTTAACACGTTTTTGATAAGTTTAACACGATTTTCACATTTTGGCACGTTTAACACGTTTTTGACATTTTAACACGTTTTTGATATGTTTAACACGTTTTTAATATTCTTATCACGTTTTCACACTTAAAACATGTTTTTCACACGTTTAACACGTTTTTACGTTTTTGGCACGTTTAACAAGTTTTTGACATGTTTAACACGTTTTCATACTAATAACATGTTTTTGTCACGTTTAACACGTTTTTGACAAATTTAACACGTTTTTTTTTACGTTTTTGGCACGTTTAACACGTTTTTAACATAACTAACATGTTAACACATTTTTGATAAGTTTAACACGGTTTTCACGTTTTTGGCACGTTTAACACGTTTTTTATATGTTTAATACGCTTTCACACGTTTTTCACACGTTTAACACGTGTTTCACACATTTAACACGTGTTTCACACATTTAATATGTTTTCACGTTTTTGGCATGTTAAACATGTTTTTGGCATGTTAAACACGTTTTTCACATTTTGGTACGTTTAATACGTTTTTGACATATTTAACATGTTTTTCACGTTTTTCACATTCTTAACACGTTTAACATGTTTGTAACATGTTTAATACGTTTGTAACATGTTTAACACATTTTTTACGTTTTTGGCACGTTTAACACGTTTTTGACATTTTAACATGTTTTACAAATCTAACATATTTTTTGACATGTTTAACATATTTTTTTGCACGTTAACAAGTCTTAATAAGTCTTAACACGTTTTTGTCACGTTTAACATGTTTTGGCTTTTTTGACACGTTTAATATGTTTTTCACACGTTTGATATTAAACGTGTGAAAACGTATTAAACGTGTCAAAAATGTGAAAAACATGTTAAACGTGTCAAAAACGTGTTAAACGTGTCAAAAATGTGAAAAACATGTTAAACGTGTCAAAAACGTGTTAAACGTATCAAAATGTGCCAAAAACGAGGAAAACGTGTTAAACGTGCCAAAAACGTGGAATATGTGTCAAAACGTGTTAAACGTGCCAAAAACGTGAAAAACGTGTGAAAACATATTAAACATGTTACAAACGTGCCAAAAACGTGCCAAAAACGTGAAAAACGTGTCAAAAACATGTTAAACGTCTCAAAACGTGGAAAACGTGTTAAACGTGTCAAAACGTGTTAAACGTGCTAAAAATGTGAAAAACGTGTAAAACATGTCAATAATGTGAAAAACGTATTAAACGTGTCAAAACGTGTCAAAAATGTGGAAAACGTGTTAAACGTGTCAAAACGTGAAAAATGTGTCAAAAATGTGAAAAATATGTAAAACGTGTCAAAACGTGTTAAACGTGCCAAAAATGCGTGAAAATGTGTTAAACGTGTCGAAAACGTGAAAAAACGTGTCAAAAACGTGTCAAATGTGCCAAAAGTATGAAAAACGTGTTCAACGTATCAAAAATGTGTTAAACGTGCCAAAAACGTGTTAAACGTGTCAAAAACGTGTTAAACGTGAGAAAAACGTATTAAAAATGTTAAAAACGTGAAAAACGTGTTAAACAAATAAAAATATATTAAATGAGTCAAATACATGTTAAATAAAAACATAAAAATAAAATAATTTGGGTTACCCAACCCATACCCAACCCATATTAGTAAATAATATGGGTTGAATTATGGGTTGGGTAATTTAATTTGAGTTGAATATGGGTTGGGTAATACGGGTTGGATTTACCCGTTTTCTCACCCCTACCTAGCAAAACCAATGGTGACATCAATAATACTTATATAATTTTCTCAAAGATTAACCTAATGAACTTATATCATTCAAACCCAGCGAAATAAGTTATCAAAAAAGAACTTATTTAATTAGTTGATTGCAGAAGATTTTCGCGGGGCAAATCTCCTTTGGCAGATCGCAAACCAACCGAATTAGACATGCAGATTGAGGTAGCTGCTGCCTGCCAATAGAGATCTTGCCCAGTGAATTAATGTTGCTTCTACAAGTAAGTGATCAGCTGATAGCTCCTTCTGTTTATTTAATTTACTCTTGCAAATTGGAATGCTAAGCACCTCTCATTTCTGATCAATTTATAAGAGCATGGCTAATGAATATGCCCCTGCTAGGGATGGCATATTCAGTCCAAGAATATATATTGAATAGCCAGGGGTTGGTATTTGGCTACAAATTGAGGGGTTATTTGATCAATAATAATTCAATTCAAATTCACGACAAGAATATGAGAATCTAATTCTTGTCTTGTGGATGAAAAAGCTAATGGAGAGAGAAATGTGAAGAGGGTGATTGATCATATGATATAAAGGCCAAAAAAAAGTAGTAATTAGTATTAAACATTAACTAATTTATGTTATCAAAGCTTATCCAAGGCAGCTTCAGTTTTCCGCGTATCCAAAATCCAAATAATTTGTTTTATTTGAAAGATAAAATCGTTTTATTATTTTATATATTAGCATGTATCCCGTGCATTTGCGCACGAGTAATAATATAAAAAATTATAAAAAAAATATTACGGTAAAATTTTTATGGGCGGGTCAACCCACAATCCGACCTAAGTATTCATTTACTCTCACATATATCCACATTAACCACAGTTCTCGACCAGGCAATCCGGACACTTTAAAAATTAAGCATCATTATATATATATAGATTAGTTAGTTAAAAAGTTGAATTTATATTATTAAAATGTCACGCGTTTATTAAATTTTGGGTTGAATTAAAAATATAAAGTGTTATTAGCCTAATTGGTTAAAAGGTTTTACTTATTTTGTTAGGTTAATTTTATTTTTAATCGTTTTAAGTTTATAGGCGGGTCAACCCACAATCCGACCCAAGTATCCATTTACTCTCACATATATCCAAATTAACCACAGCTCTCGACCCGCAATCCGGACACTTTAAAAATTATGCATTATTATATATATATATAGATTTGTATAAAAATCAGTTGGTTTGATTTTGTTTCTTTTTTTAAGTTTCATTTGGGTTTTTGTAAAAAAAAACACTTTCTATTTCTATTGCATCAATATCATTCTTTTAATTATTAAATCATTGAAGTTATCAACCAAAATACTAAAATATATTTAATTTATTTTTATTAAATATAAAATGATACTTTATTAGTTTATCTAAAAACAAATCTCAATAACTCAATCATAGTTTTATTGGGAAATTTGATAATATGACCCTGAAAACAAAGGTATTTTGAAATATAACCTCCATAATAACTTTTTTTGTTTTTTAACCTTTTTTTAAAATTTTTTCCAATTTTACCCTCAATAACCTTTTTATTTTTTATTTCTTTTTTCTTTTCTTTTTCTTTTCTTTTTCTTTTCTTTTTCTTACTTTTCTTTTCTTCTTCCCCCGCTTTCCCTTTCCCCCCGACCGTTGCACTCCCCCCCTCCCCAGACCCTTCTTCTTCCCTTCCGTTGCACTCCGCCGACGTTCGCCAAGAAGCCCAACCCTTCCAGCCAGCCTCTTCGTCGATCGCCAAGCCGAACTTCCAGCCAACGACGATCGCCAAACCTCGGACGATTCTAGCCCAACGATTTGAGGTTAGTTTAGGTTTATTGTTTAGGTAATCTTAGTTTAGTTTAGGTTTATTGTTTTAAATGCTAAGATTGATATAGTTTGAAATGCTGAGAATGTTTGTGAATGGTTTGTGAATATTTGCTTTGCATGTTTTGATTAGGGTTTTAGGGTTTTAGTTTATTATGAATGTTGAGAATGAATGCTGAGAATGATATATTTGATTAGGGTTTTAGGGTTTTAGGGTTTTAGTTTAGGTTTAGGGCTTGGCGTGGGGGTTGGGCGTGGGGCGTGGGGCATGGGGCGTGGGTCTTGGGCGTGGGGCGTGGGTCTTGGGCGTGGGTCTTGGGCGTGGGGCGTGGGTCTTGGGCGTGGGTCTTGGGCGTGGGCGTGGGCGTGGCCCTTGGGCGTGGGGCGTGGCCCTTGGGCGTGGGTCTTGAGCGTGGGGCGTGGGTCTTGGGTCTTGGGCGTAGGGCCTGGGTCTTGGACATGGGTCTTGGGTCTTGGGCGTGGGGTTACGCAATATGTAAAACTAATTAATAAGTTTCTTATTAAGTGAGGATAGCTTAGTTGGGAGAATGTCAGACTAAAGATCTAAAGGTCATGTGTTCGATCCACCTTCATTGTAAAAGTTTTTTTTTTCTATTGGAAATTTTTTAAACAGAGTGATGATATATATAAACATTGAAATGATTTTGATATGTATGAATTATTCTTTCAAAATGGTTGTGTGTACAACATTGAAATGATTTTTGATATGTATGAATATTCTTTCAAAATGGTTGTGTGTACAATTTTTCTTGGGCCAATACTCTAGAATTGTTTACGCTCATACTTATTTCGCTAATATTGTGGCTCATGGTGGTTGGGATGATTGGGACCACATCAGTAACAAGAACAAGTATACATCTTTAATATACAAATCTTAAACATTCATGTACTTTTGATGCATATTATATTAATTGTTGAATTTTCTATATAGGACTGCCTTTTTCGGGGTGTACAAGTGTTATGGGCCTGGGGCGAATAATTAATTCAATTTCATTATTTATTGTATAGTAATTTATTTGTTTCATTGATTCTTTCATAGATGTTGAATTAGTATAAATAGAAATGAATGGTGTTTGTGTGACTTATAAAAATTACATTATAATCTTCTGAAAGTCATTCAAATAGAAAATTATTAAACAAGCCATTTGAATAATTAGTTTCTAAGTTTCAAACCTATTTCTTTTGTCTATGTTTTGGTTAATGATGAATTTTGTTTATGTTACGCACTTGTTGTTTTCCTTTGGGCAAAAAACAACTTATTTGTTGCTTTGTGCTCTCAATAATTTTAAGTAAACAATCTTTATATATACAAAAAATACAAGATTTATAAAATATAAACGAAAGAATTGAGATTCCTTTTCAAGAATAAGAATGTATGTATAATATATAGGGGTGAGCAAACGGGTAAACCCAACCCGTATTACCCAACCCATATTCAACCCAAATTAAATTTACCTAACCCATAATTCAACCCATATTATTTACTAATATGGGTTGGGTATGGGTTGGGTTGAGTATGGGTTGGGTAACCCAAATTATTTTATTTTTATTGTTTTATTTAACATGTATTTGACTCATTTAACACATTTTTATTCGTTTAACACGTTTTTCACGTTTTTGACATTTTTAATACGTTTTTCACACGTTTAACACGTTTTTGGCACGTTTAACACATTTTTGACACGTTGAACACGTTTTTCATGTTTTTGGCATGTTTAACACGTTTTTAACACGTTTAACACGTTTGTGACACGTTTGACACGTTTTTGACACGTTTGACACATTTGACACGTTTTTTCACATTTTCAACACGTTTAACACATTTTGACATATATTGGCACGTTTAACACGTTTTGACACGTTTAACATATTTTTCACATTTTTGACACGTTTCACACGTTTTTGGCACGTTTTGACACGTTTAACACATTTTCCACGTTTCTGACACGTTTTTTCACGTTTTCGACATGTTTAACACATTTTGACACATTTTGGGCACGTTTAACACGTTTTGACACGTTTAACATATTTTTCACATTTTTGACATGTTTCACACGTTTTTGGCACGTTTTGACACGTTTAACACGTTTTCCATGTTTTTGACACGTTTTGACACGTTTTTTCACGATTTCGACACGTTGAACACATTTTTGCACGTTTAACGCGTTTTAACACGTTTAACATATTTTTCACATTTTTGACACGTTTCACACGTTTAACACGTTTTCCACGTTTTTGACACGTTTTGACACGTTTTTTCACGTTTTCGACACGTTTATCACATTTTGACACATTTTTGGCACGTTTAACACGTTTTAACACGTTTAACACGTTTTGACACGTTCAACATATTTTTCACATTTTTGACACGTTTTACACGTTTTTTCACATTTTGGCACGTTTTGACACGTTTAACACGTTTTCCACGTTTTGACACGTTTTCACATTATTGACACTTTTCACACGTTTTTCACATTTTTGGCACGTTTAACACGTTTAACACGTTTTTGACATGTTTTCACGTTTTCGACACATTCCACACGTTTAACACATTTGACACGTTGGACACTATTTTCATGTTTTGACATGTTTAACACGTTTTTAACACGTTTGACACATTTTTCACGATTACGACACATTTAACACATTTTTCACATTTTTGGCACGTTTAACACGTTTTGACATGTTTAACATGTTTTTCACGTTTTTCACATTATTAACACGTTTAACACGTTTAACACGTTTGTAACATGTTTAACATGTTTGTAACATGTTTTCACACGTTTTGACACATATTCCACGTTTTTGGCACGTTTAACACGTTTTCCTCGTTTTGGCACATTTTGATACGTTTAACACGTTTTTGACACGTTTAACATGTTTTTCACATTTTTGACACGTTTAATACGTTTTCACATGTTTAATGTCAAACGTGTGAAAAACATATTAAACGTGTCAAAAATGCCAAAAACGTGTTAAACGTGACAAAACGTGTTAACGTGCAAAAAAATATGTTAAACATGTCAAAAATATGTTAAATGTGTAAAACGTGTTAAAATGTCAAAAACGTGTTAAACGTGCCAAAACGTGAAAACGTGTTAAACATGTTACAAACGTATTAAACATGTTACAAACATATTAAACGTGTTAAGAATATGAAAAATATGTTAAACATGTCAAAAACGTATTAAACGTGACAAAAACGTGCCAAATACGTGTGAAACGTGTCAAAAATGTGAAAAATATGATAAAAATGTGTTTAACATGCCAAAAACGTGAAAAACATATTAAATGTGTGAAACACGTGTTAAATGTGTGAAAAACGTGTGAAAACGTGTTAAACATATCAAAAACGTGTTTAAATGTTAAAAACGTGTTAAACGTGCCAAAAACGTGAATACCGTGTTAAACTTATCAAAAATATGTTAACGTGTTAGTTATGTTAAAAACGTGTTAAACGTGCCAAAAACATAAAAAAACGTGTTAGGTTTGTCAAAAACGCGTTAAACGTATTAAACATGTCAAAAACATGTTAAAATGATAAAAACGTGTTATTAGTATGAAAACATGTTAAACATGTCAAAAACTTGTTAAACGAGCCAAAAACATAAAAACGTGTTAAACGTGTGAAAAACATGTTTTAAGTGTGAAAACGTGATAAAAAATATTAAAAACGTGTTAAACGTGTGAAAAACGTGTTAAACATATCAAAAACGTGTTAAAATGTCAAAAACGTGTTAAACGTGCCATAAACATGAAAATCGTGTTAAACTTATTTAAAACGTGTTAAATATGTTTAAAACTTGTTAAACGTGCATAAAACGTGTTAAACGTGCCAAAAACGTGAAAATCGTGTTAAATTATCAAAAACGTGTTAACGTGTTAAATATGTTAAAACGTGTTAAACGTGTCAAAAACGTAAAAAACGTGTTAAACTTGTCAAAACGCGTTAAACGTATTAAACATGTCAAAAACATGTTCAACGTGACAAAAACGTGAAAACCGTGCTATTAGTGTGAAAATGTGTTAAATATGTCAAAAACGTGTTAAACGTGTCAAAAACGTGTTAAACGTATCAAAAACGTGAAAACGTGTAAAAAATGTGAAAACGTGTGAAAAACGTGTTAAACGTGTGAAAAACGTGTTAAACGTGTGAAAAACGTGTGAAAAACATGTTATAAGTGAAACGTGTTAGTAATATTAAAAACGTGTTAAATGTGTGCAAAACGTGTTAAACGTATGAAAAATATGTTAAACATGTCAAAAACGTGTTCGACTTAAAGTTGGAAGATGATTAGTTTATATTGGATTAATAATAGAAAATTAAACTAAATTTATATAATTTGGGTAATTTGGGTAACCCTAACCCAACCCAAATTAAACTCAACCCATACTCAACCCAACCCATACTCAACCCAACCCATATTAACCAACCCAAATTAATATTTTGGGTTTGGGTTAGGGTTGGGTTTGGGTAAACCCATATTATGCTCACCCCTAATAATATACATGATTTGCACAATCCCATCAGTGAATTCAATTTACAAATTGTTGAGAGAAAGAGACAACTGAGAAAATAAGTACCTGACTTACTTATAATCCCACCCTTCCATTACACACTGGAGGCTTTTCTCAAGTGCAGCAAATAGTACAACATATATATTACACAACAATTAGTAATTTGTTCAAATTTCTACTTCATAAAGCTCCATTTTGTGCTGCAAGTACAACAACAAAGCTCCATAACTGACCCTCAATTGCACACTGTAATACCTCTTTCTTTTTGCCAAAACCAGAAGACTTTGTACATTTGCTGCTGTTACATAGATATGTATAATAAAAGTTGTTATAGTTAATGCAAGCCCAAAAACAAGAATATAGATTTAGCAAGGTTCATCCTAGATTAAGATTACCTTCTTAGCTCATATTAGAAACTTAAGTTCACATTGGAGATAATGAGAATGTTGGGTATTTTTCCTATTTTCAATTTCAATTTTGTAAGTTCTGCTTCGCTGTTTCATTAATTATAAAGTAAAAGGCAAAGAAAAAAAAAACTTTTACAGTGAAGGTGGATCGAACACCTGACCTTTAGATCTTCAGTCTGACATTCTCTCAACTAAGCTATCATCACTTATTAAACTCAACCCATACTCAACCCAACCCATACTCAACCCAACCCATATTAACCAACCCAAATTAATATTTTGGGTTTGGGTTAGGGTTGGGTTTGGGTAAACCCATATTATGCTCACCCCTAATAATATACATGATTTGCACAATCCCATCAGTGAATTCAATTTACAAATTGTTGAGAGAAAGAGACAACTGAGAAAATAAGTACCTGACTTACTTATAATCCCACCCTTCCATTACACACTGGAGGCTTTTCTCAAGTGCAGCAAATAGTACAACATATATATTACACAACAATTAGTAATTTGTTCAAATTTCTACTTCATAAAGCTCCATTTTGTGCTGCAAGTACAACAACAAAGCTCCATAACTGACCCTCAATTGCACACTGTAATACCTCTTTCTTTTTGCCAAAACCAGAAGACTTTGTACATTTGCTGCTGTTACATAGATATGTATAATAAAAGTTGTTATAGTTAATGCAAGCCCAAAAACAAGAATATAGATTTAGCAAGGTTCATCCTAGATTAAGATTACCTTCTTAGCTCATATTAGAAACTTAAGTTCACATTGGAGATAATGAGAATGTTGGGTATTTTTCCTATTTTCAATTTCAATTTTGTAAGTTCTGCTTCGCTGTTTCATTAATTATAAAGTAAAAGGCAAAGAAAAAAAACTTTTACAGTGAAGGTGGATCAAACACCTGACCTTTAGATCTTCAGTCTGACATTCTCTCAACTAAGCTATCATCACTTATTAAACTCAACCCATACTCAACCCAACCCATACTCAACCCAACCCATATTAACCAACCCAAATTAATATTTTGGGTTTGGGTTAGGGTTGGGTTTGGGTAAACCCATATTATGCTCACCCCTAATAATATACATGATTTGCACAATCCCATCAGTGAATTCAATTTACAAATTGTTGAGAGAAAGAGACAACTGAGAAAATAAGTACCTGACTTACTTATAATCTCACCCTTCCATTACACACTGGAGGCTTTTCTCAAGTGCAGCAAATAGTACAACATATATATTACACAACAATTAGTAATTTGTTCAAATTTCTACTTCATAAAGCTCCATTTTGTGCTGCAAGTACAACAACAAAGCTCCATAACTGACCCTCAATTGCACACTGTAATACCTCTTTCTTTTTGCCAAAACCAGAAGACTTTGTACATTTGCTGCTGTTACATAGATATGTATAATAAAAGTTGTTATAGTTAATGCAAGCCCAAAAACAAGAATATAGATTTAGCAAGGTTCATCCTAGATTAAGATTACCTTCTTAGCTCATATTAGAAACTTAAGTTCACATTGGAGATAATGAGAATGTTGGGTATTTTTCCTATTTTCAATTTCAATTTTGTAAGTTCTGCTTCGCTGTTTCATTAATTATAAAGTAAAAGGCAAAGAAAAAAAAAACTTTTACAGTGAAGGTGGATCGAACACCTGACCTTTAGATCTTCAGTCTGACATTCTCTCAACTAAGCTATCATCACTTATTAAACTCAACCCATACTCAACCCAACCCATACTCAACCCAACCCATATTAACCAACCCAAATTAATATTTTGGGTTTGGGTTAGGGTTGGGTTTGGGTAAACCCATATTATGCTCACCCCTAATAATATACATGATTTGCACAATCCCATCAGTGAATTCAATTTACAAATTGTTGAGAGAAAGAGACAACTGAGAAAATAAGTACCTGACTTACTTATAATCCCACCCTTCCATTACACACTGGAGGCTTTTCTCAAGTGCAGCAAATAGTACAACATATATATTACACAACAATTAGTAATTTGTTCAAATTTCTACTTCATAAAGCTCCATTTTGTGCTGCAAGTACAACAACAAAGCTCCATAACTGACCCTCAATTGCACACTGTAATACCTCTTTCTTTTTGCCAAAACCAGAAGACTTTGTACATTTGCTGCTGTTACATAGATATGTATAATAAAAGTTGTTATAGTTAATGCAAGCCCAAAAACAAGAATATAGATTTAGCAAGGTTCATCCTAGATTAAGATTACCTTCTTAGCTCATATTAGAAACTTAAGTTCACATTGGAGATAATGAGAATGTTGGGTATTTTTCCCATTTTCAATTTCAATTTTGTAAGTTCTGCTTCGCTGTTTCATTAATTATAAAGTAAAAGGCAAAGAAAAAAAAAACTTTTACAGTGAAGGTGGATCGAACACCTGACCTTTAGATCTTCAGTCTGACATTCTCTCAACTAAGCTATCATCACTTATTAAGAACCTTATTAATTAGTTTTACATATTGCGTGACCCCACGCCCAAGACCCAAGACCCACGCCCAAGGGCCACGCCCCACGCCCACGCCCAAGACCCACGCCCCACGCCCAAGACCCACGCCCAAGGGCCACGCCCCACGCCCAAGACCCACGCCCAAGGGCCACGCCCCACGCCCAAGCCCCACGCCCAAACCCCACGCCGCACGCCCTACGCCCAAGCCCTACGCCCCACGACGAACCCCCACTCCCAACGCCCTACGCCACACGCCCAACCCCCACGCCTCACGCCCCACCCCCACGCCCCCACGTCCATGCCCCACGCCCAACCCCCACGCCCCACGCCCACGCCCCACGTCCAAGCCCCACGCCCCACGCCCCACGCCCAACCCCCACGCCCAACCCCCACGCCAAGCCCTAAACCTAAACTAAAACCCTAAAACCCTAATCAAATATACCATTCTCAGTATTCATAATAAACTAAAACCCTAATCAAAACATGCAAAGCAAATATTCACAAACCATTCACAAACATTCTCAGCATTTCAAACTATATCAATCTCAGCATTCTCAGCATTCTCAGCATTTAAAACAATAAACATAAACTAAACTAAGATTACCTAAACAATAAACCTAAACTAAACTAAGATTACCTAAACAATAAACCTAAACTAACCTCAAATCGTTGGGCTAGAATCGTCCGAGGTTTGGCAATCGTCGTTGGCTGGAAGTTTGGCTTGGCGATCGACGAAGAGGCTGGCTGGAAGGGTTGGGCTTTTTGGCGAACGTCGGCGGAGTGCAACGGAAGGGAAGAAGAAGAACGGAAGGGAAGAAGAAGGGTCTGGGGAGGGGGGGAGTGCAACGGTCGGGGGAAAGGGAAAGCGGGGGAAGAAGAAAAGAAAAGAAAGAAAAAGAAAAAGAAAATAAAAAAGAAAAAAAAAGAAAAAAGAAAAAATAAAAAGGTTATTGAGGGTAAAATTGGAAAATTTTTTAAAAAAAGGTTAAAAACAAAAAAGTTATTATGGAAGTTATATTTCAAAATACCTTTGTTTTCAGGGTCATGTTATCAAATTTCCCGTTTTATTAAAGTCAAAATTCGTGGTGGATTATGATGTTCTTTTTTTAACCAGTATGAAGTTAATTTTCTTTAAGTTGGACGCAAAGTTGACTATACGGTAGACGCGCACAATGTTTCCATTACTATGGATGGGTATTCAATTATTTTATTTTATTTTGTGATATTCCTTGTTTTATTGATTTTTTCACCACCTCAACAATTATTATTATTATTATTATTATTATTATTATTATTATTATTATTATTATTATTACACGAGATTTTAGCGAAAAGATCCTTAGCTAGCCGGGTTGAGGATAATAGTAAATCATTTGCATGTTGAAAATGACAATTTGTGGTAATTAGCCAATTTTGTGAAATTGACCTTTTGTGGTAATTTGTGATTGTTCACCCTTTTTAGCCAATTAGCATCATACTCACCCTGTCGACAATTTGTTCCCCTACATTCTCAACCTCCTACCCAGTCGTCACAACACCAAATGATATAGTTGTTCGGAGCAAAAGTTGGCATGTCTTAATATGTATTGATTTGTTTGATTTACGGTTTTCATAATCACATCCTACACTTCATTTTCAGTCTCACCCTCCCTAGCAGTCCACTTGAAATTAGATGCACTTTCAATCTATTTTATTCATAAACTAATATAATAAGTGAAATTGTAATTAGTTGAAAGTTACTTTTATTCTATTTTAAGTGGTGGCTGAGAAATATTGAAAATGGAAGATAAAAAATTCAAAATTGTCAAGTTTGATAAACATATGCTTCCCAATATGCCAATGTGATTGTGTGTGGTGATGGTAAATCCCTCAATAATATAGGTTACATGAATCAAATTCAACTTCCCATTTTTCATTGAGAGGAAAAGTGATTGCAAAAATATTAGTGGGTTAGAGGGAATAAAGGAAAGGGTACAACAAAACGAAAAGGAACCAGTTTCATTTTGGATATGCTCCAATATGGAAATTGGCATATCCCATCACCCTTTTCTACTTATTTTGTAATAATTGTATCTTTTCCATTATCAAGTTATTGATCTACATTTTTTAAATATTATAAGTTTCCATCGAATCACAAGAGTTTTTATTTTTTCTAAAATCATTACAACTTTATTTTGAAATAAAAATATGGGAGAAAACATAAACATTTACAATTAAAAATTTGGGCAAAACTTGCCACAAATTAAATAAGATACAACATCAATAAAGATATGAAGAATCATAATAACAAAGTCATACATATATACATCAAAATATAGCAAACATTCAAATCTAAAAAATATTCATAAGATAGATATATCGCTAGTTCGTGAGACAGAGGTTATCGAAAGAACACGATACAAAATTGATCTAGATTATCTTGTTTTGCTCATATTTTGAGGCTTTTTCTATATTGTTATAGTTGACTCCGCTAAATGTCTTTCTCTTCTTTCTTTCATGATGGGATTAGTAATTCTTGACACCTTTTTGGTCTTTCTTTGTTCTTGTTTATCTTATATTTTCAACAATCTTAATGACTTTGTCAACGTCTCTACAAATGCATGCAAAAACACATATTAATGTACATGATAAGAGAGAATACACCATGACTTTGCACATGCTTAATGGCGATACGATTAGAGATATTTTGAATCTCATTTGACCAAGCATCAACAACTTTAAAAATATCTTCATTATCGTTTGTCAATCATTGTCGTCAACCATGTATTACTAAGCTTCTTTGGTACCTCTACAAAATCGATATACTTCTAGGTCAAAAAAAATACAATGTTAACGAATTAAGTCAAAACTAACTTGATACTGAAATTAAAAATAAAACATTTGGGAAGAACAGTTAAGTTGTACATATAAAATGTGTTTGGTATGGGTTATTAAATACTTTCTAATAAAGAAAGAGACTAGGGTTTCTTATTAGCTAGCATGAATAAAATGAATGCAATGAAAAAATTTATATAGTTAGTGATTATAATAGACTTAAATACCCTTAAGTGTTAATAGACTTAAATACCCTTAAGTGTTAATAAAGATAATATAAATAATATATCTCTGAAACTCACGATGCAACAACAATAAGTATTTAGGGTTTGTTAGTTAGAAAACAAAAGTGCGAATCCAAGTGCACTTTTGTAAATATATGAGCAATCTGCAAGGAGGAAGGAATGAATGACAAAGTGATGGTACTATGAGTCTATAGATGCTGAAGAGTAACATGACAATCAATCTCGATATGTTTGGTTCTCTCATGAAAGATGAAATTCCATGCAATCTAAATAACACTCTAAGTATCACAATGTAGCGGAGAAGGTTGAGAAATAGAAATACTCGTATTAGTAAGCAAACGATGTAACCAAGCAATTTCATAATACCTAGCTTCTATAGAAGACCGAAATATGACATCTTGTATCTTTCTTTTCCAAAAATATTCAAATCACCGAGGAAAATACAATATCCAATGGTCGACTTGTTATCCGTATGATCACTAGCCCATTTTGCATCAGAATAGGCGCACAACTCTAATGAAGACGTGGAAGGAAACATGAGACAATGAAATTGATTACCTCGAAGATACCTGAGAATACAAAGAATAACAATCCAATGAATTGTAGTAAGGACAATGAAAAATAAGTAACCACATGAGCTACATGTGTAATGTCTGAGCGAGTTATAGTAAGATAAACCAACTTATTAATAATGGTACGATAAAGACCAAAATCCTCTAAATTAGTGCCATTGGACCAAGTTTATCTAACATTGGTCTCAAGGGTGTATCATCAATTAATTTGTCGGTTAGTCGAGCATGCTTAAACAACTTAACAATGTATTTTGATTGAGATAAGAGATAACCTTTTGTAGAATAGGCTATATCAATTCCCAAAAATAACGTAGCATGCTCAAATCTTTCAAAACAAAGGAATGTGTCAACTTAGACTTTAATGATTCAATATCATCATGATCAACAACTATAATTATCATATCATCCACATACAAGGACAGAAGAATATAACATTCCATTGTACGCTTGACAAATAAAAATGAATCCTGATTACTAGAAAAAAAATTAAGCAAAGTGATCACCATAGAGAATTTTTCAAACCAGGCACATGGTTCTTGATTGAAAACATAAAAAGTTTTGTGAAGTTTCCAAACTTCACTAAGATGTTGAGGAACACAAAGGAGAGGCATCAAATAAACTTCTTGATGAAGGTCACCATTCAAGAAAGAATTCTTTGCATCCATTTGAGAGATTTTCCATTGGAAAACGAAGCAACAGTAATAAAAGTGAAAACAATATTCAATTTCGCAACATGAGCAAATGTTTCCTCGTAATCCTTGCCACTCTTGAGAATAGACATTAACAACAAGTTTGTGATCGATTTTTTACGTCGATATCGACAAATTAAATTTTTTCTCTGGGATCTCTCTTTTTAAAAAAAGATAAGTTTTAAAAACAAGTCAAATATGAGGGGAATTAATTTTATGGTTTGAAATTTTTAAGTTTATAAAACAAGGCTTTGTAGACAACTCCATAACTTACTATCCCGTCGAATCTGGAAGAGATTGCAAGTTTTTTAATGAAGAAGTATGTCATAGGCCTAAATTAATTTTTTCAAAGTTTTAATTTCCTCACGACTCGATATTCACAACCTAATTTGAAAAATTAGGAGATTAAGAGATTAAGTTCGGTGTTTGGTTATGCGTGAGAAAGGATTTTAGACGCTATGTCCCACAACGCCCCTAAGGTCTGTACTAATTAACTTTGACCGTTTTTAAAATATGTTACGCTTTACCATATTTTTAAAATATTTATATGTTAACCTATAATCACATAAGCCATGAACATACATAA
This sequence comes from Impatiens glandulifera, assembly GCF_907164915.1. Taxonomy (NCBI): domain Eukaryota; kingdom Viridiplantae; phylum Streptophyta; class Magnoliopsida; order Ericales; family Balsaminaceae; genus Impatiens; species Impatiens glandulifera. The sequence goes on along the minus strand of NC_061867.1, from coordinate 14,535,211 downwards.
AAAGTAAAGCCAACAAAATATGGGAAAATATGCACAAGGAGCGTGGTTAGATTCCATGGTCCTATAATCTAATTTTGACAAAAGTTTGAACCCAGCTAGGTCGTAATATGAACCTCGTTCGAACATAATGCAACAATATTGGTCCTTGGTCAATAGTAGCGGTCCTATGTGCACATCAGGTTCAGATTCTCAGTCAAAGGGTGTAGCAGCATCGGTTCCTAGTCACCATCAGTCTCAGTTGCACAATAGGTTCTAAATCTCGGTCGCAACATGCATCACCGTTGGTCGATAGTCAGTAGCAGCGGTCTCATGTGCACAACAAGTTCAGATTCTTGATCGTATCATGCAGCAACATCGATCCCTGTTCAGTAGAAACGGTCCCAAGTGCAACATACAACATCAGTCCCAGGTGTACAACAAGTTCAAATTCTCAGTCGTAGGTCAGCATCAGGTGCAAAAATGCGACCAGTAGTAAGTGCATCCTCTTAGTCCTGGGCTCGCAGCAGGTTTCCTTCAGGTACAGATCGTCGGTCCTGAATCTATAGCAACTCACACTTGATCTTAAACATGCAGTAGGTCCATCTTATGACCATTTTCTAATTGGTAATTGCTCAGGGAGGTTATCCAAAGGGGAATCCTAATGTTCTTAAGGAGGTTTCAATTTTACAGCCTAGTGGAACTTAGGAATAAAAAAATCTAACTTTGTACAAGTGCACAAAAATGTGTATTTATAGGAACTCGTGAGAAACCTTAGGGCCTAAGGCCCATATACCCCTTAGCTCCTCATGACTTAGTTAAAAAATGATTTTTTATTTAATTAAAATGTCAAGTCTTAAAGAATTCCTAATCTTAAGAAGGATTGAATTTTTCATTAAAAAATAACCAAGTCTTTTCTCCTATTTCATTGCTCATTCAAGCTCACGGAGATTGTCTTATAGATTTATCCATCACTTTCTAGGTCATGGACTTGAGAATCTTCTAGATCCTTCCATTTGGTCTTGAAAAATAACATCAAAATTGTGAAATTACACTTTTCTTCATGGATTTTGATTTATCTTGATGGACTTAAAAGCTTCTTGATGGTTCTTGAATTTATTTCCATTTTGATTTTACCCACAAACGGTTTCCAAAGTCTTAGAAAATTATTAATAAAATAAAAAAAAACTATTAATTAAATTAATCATTTAACAAATTAATAATAAAAATAATAAAAGGGAAAATATTTAGTTGTGATAGACGTAGTCTTATACCCAAAAATATTTTATTTCTTAATTAATCAAATTAAATTCTTTAATATAAATTAATCTAATTAAATAAAAAAAGAAACAACTAAACTAATTATTTAAAATAACTAATTTAATCCTTTAAAACAACTAATTTAATTAAAAAATAATAAAAATATACTTAATGAATTTATGTTTTAATCTTAAAAAAACGTTAATATATATATATATATATATATTAATTTTTTATTTTTTAAATACCCAAAATAATTAATTAAATAAAACATTGAATATTCTAATTGAATATTCTAAATATAATAAATGTCCTATATTTTATAACATAGACAAATTACTAACTTAACTTATTAAAATTCAAAATCAACGTTTTTTAAAAATTCAATTATTTAAAAACAAAGTTGTTTATAAAATATAAAAATTAAGGGGTGAAAATGAGCGACTACAAAGTCGAGCCTTGAATCGCTTAATGAAACCATTTAATTTTGTTTTAATCTTGTAGACCCAATGAGAGTCAATGATATATTTTCCAGACAGTAGTGAAATCAAATCCCATAAATGAGTTTGATATAAAGTACATTCCCTATTCATAACAGTTTATCAAAGGGATGAACTACCTTTCTATAAAATGAGGACTTAGAAAAATGATAAACATAAGTGACAAAGGAAACAAATAAAGTATAAAAGCTGGAGGTTCTTGAGAAATTGTGTCCATATAGGATTGGCAGAAAATCAACTGCATCAAAAATTAATAAAAAAACAAAGTCAAAAAATACCATGACAATTATAGATTCTAACACCAAATCTAGACCGGAACCATAAATTAAAAATTTTAGGTTGAACAAAGAGAATCCATAAATGGAGACTCTGATACCATGATATAATATGATATAATGAAAGCGTTTATATAGTTAGTATTTACACTAATTTCTTAACAACTAATAAAGATAATATAAATTACATCCAACACTTACCAGCACTATATAATTAAAATATAATATTTTTTATATCTCCCATATTATCCCGTGACAACTTAATATTATTCTCAGAAGTCATGATTATTATAATTAATTAAATAATGTTAATAATATATACCATTTCTCTCTAAATCGTTTGAAGAGTTGTGAATATATATGTATATATTAAATTCATTTGTATGTTTTGGTATGATTTCATTTTTTATTTTTATTTTAAATCTAAAGAAAAATTTATACATGTTAAAATCACATGGATCTAAAGATAATATGTCATAATCTAAAAAACAATCCTAATAATATTTTTTTAAAATAAAGTAAAAACATCACACAATAATTTGATCAAGATCCATAAATTAATCAAAAAATCACACTAACTAATTATATACATACTCAATAAATATCTTATACCAAACCAAAAAAATTAATTGTAACATTGATCGTTCCCAGCCAATAGATGGGATTGTGGTTATGTAGAAAAACTATTTAAATTTTACTTTTATTGATTTTTCAAAAAAAAATAATATAATTGTGACAAAATAACCATTTTCAATGATGATCTATCAAGAAAATAGAAATATTTTCAAATCAACTTTGGAACTTGTTGCGTTTTGGAGCGCTCTCTCCAACCTTTTTCATGAAGTCGAGATAATCTCGACAATATGATTAATGAAAATACCACCTTTTAAAAAAGGATCATAATAAACATGCATGCATGGGTTTTAATTCTTTCCACGTTGAACACAAATGAATGGATTTCAGCTACAATTAACTATTTGGTGTACTCGAGAGGACAAATGGATATGAAACATGCTTGAGGATCTTTGTTATATTGCAGTTATTGTAATTTGAGAAAAAGTAAAATTATATATATATTCTTTGATGCCCATATGGTATAAACCAAAGTCTCAATCAACCTTTAATTATTTGATCTTTTTCAAAATCTCATATCAAAGATCACATGCATTTGTTGGAACCTTTAACATGTGGAATAAAATCTCTTTAATATATACCAGATTTGCTCATCTAAAAATTAAATTATAAAATATTTAAAAACTATATTAGAAAAATTACAAAAATGTTTATCAAAGGTAAAAAAAAAAAAAAAAAAAAACTTAAACGAACACAGAGGTCCTCGAGAAGATCAATAAGTTCCCCAACCACCTCAACTAATTTACCTAATGAAACATTCTCGATTGCCATAATAATATAGTTATGTATTAAACGCATCTGTCGAAAATAATCACTAAATGTTCTATGGTTCTTTTCAAGTCAAATGGTCCACCAGAAGATAAGTGAGATAGGGACCCAACAGTTAGACAAACCGTGTTCACCCTCTTTTTCCACACTTCCCAATAGCTAATGATAGATCAATATCAGTCATGTTTCATAATAAGCGGCAATAACTACAACACAATGTAAGAGCAGTGAGGCGTCGACTCCACCTCTTTGTGATTCATTCTACAAAAAATTGTTAGAATACACAATTTTTCATGCATTTATAATCTGTGAAGTTATTTTATGCATTACATTCAATCCAAAGAATGAGATTTTCGATGGGAAGTTAGAGCCCCACAACTTCTCCCGTATAAGATCATAAAGGAGCAATCTCTGCAGTTAAAAAGTGTCAGTGACTAACCTTAAAATTATCAATATCTTATTAAAGAAAAATATCACACGAAGAAGGATTCATCTCTTTGAGTCTCACAAGGTTCAACATTCTTTCATGTGAAGCTAACTCTTTAGTATTTAGTTTTCTTCTATACCTGATTCTCATTGCAAAATCATTATCATTAGAACTCAAAACAAATATTCATTTAACTATAACATCTATACATATAAATATCGAGATCGGGACAATAACCGTAAATGATGAGGATAGATTTATGACACTACACAATACATCCTTCAAGAAACTTATGAAAGAGGCATTGCAAATCAAAAATCTAGATTGTCCACAAAAATACTTTCACATTATCGATATGCCACTCCAAATACTACATCACATTACCTAGTTAATATGTCAGGTGAACTACTCAGACATATTATATTCATTTTTATATCTAATCATAGTAGCCCCTAAAGAGGTAATCTCTAAGGAATATTTGCTACACTTATAATCCTCGTAAAAACCCTCTGTATAATTTTTGTGAAAAAACTCGAGGTTCTAGAATTTCAACATTGGTTTGTGTGTCATGATTCTTCTTAAAATAAAACATTATTTTTAAATGGTCCCGGTCAACTTTTGAAATTAATTAAAAATAATGAATTATGGTTCAATTTTAAATAATTCGGGGATTTGCGGTAATCAAATTAAAATTTGATTTTTTAGAAATCCGTTTGCTTAAATTAATTAAACATAATAATTTAAAATATTATTTATTTTGAAACAGAGTCACCATTTTTTTAAATCAATAAAAATGGCATACGTATACAAACGTATTGGAGAGAGTTTCTTTTTGTTTATAATTTGGTGATACTCGGTAAAGGGCTTTCGCACTTCATCCTCCGTACCCGTTTTAAAAACGGTCACTAATAATAAATTTGGCTTTTGAAAATTGATTTTATAACGTTTTAATTTTTACCGATTATTCTTACGGTCTTAAACATGGATAAGGTTTATGCGTTTTGAAAATATTGTAACAATAATAATTAAATGTTGGTACTTATTACTGATGATGTTGACTTAGGGAGAAAATACCTAAACAATATCAGTTTTTAAAGACATTAGAGCTTAGACATAAATCTCAAACAGGCCTTTGTAAAAATATTTTTTCTAGAAATATCTCAAAAATAATTTTAAAACATTTTCTAATTTTTTGGGGTATATAGAAAAAAAATTGAGGTTCCAAAATTATAAAAATAATTTTGGATTTTGAAAATGGGAACCAAACAGGCCTTATGATGTGAAAGAGGAGTTAACCAATAACTTCCTTATACCTCATACACTTGATTTGGTACAAATACAAAAACACGAGAGATGTTCGTTTAAACTAATTAAGAATTCAAAATTTTCATTTTTTTTTTAAATTTTTGATTATTAGTCAAAATGATTGGGATGGATCAAACAAGATCCAAAGTTGCCTAACATCATTACAATAATGTTGGAAAGTTTTATGGGTTTCGATTCATGAGAATTTGCCCAAGAACAACAAACCTATTTTTTTTTCAAATTCAATTTTGAGTTTTTCTTTTTAAGACAAATTGATCAGCTCTAACATTCACAGAAAGCTCATAAATGATCATGATATCAATTTTCAACCATCAAATTCAAGAACCAGACAACATACAATCTTATAAAAACTGAAATATAAAAAAAATCAATTTCAAACTGAAAGTATGAATTAAAAGATTATTGGAAGCTTATTAAGGATTAGAGTGCACCCTTTAGACCTTAGGGGAGCTTTTGGGATGCTTGGATCCAAGTTTAGAGTCTTACACAAAATTCAAAAAATCTGAAGCTTTGAGCTTCAATGGCAAATTTTTGTTTTATTTTGATTCAGGACTTGAGATGTTTTCTCTTTCCTTCGGAAGTGTTGATGGAGGATTCAAGTGGATTGAATCAACCAAAAGTCATTAATGGCATTTTGGCTGTTCTTGAAATAATTTGTCAAAATAGGGATGAATCATCCTTATTAATGTAGTAGAAATGATCAGCAAAATAGGGTGATCATTTTAGATTTTAAATCATCCGATTTGGTTGACTATCGGCATTATTCATATTTTGGAAAATCAAAGGATGAGACATCACCCTTATCCCTCCGGCGTTGCGATGAAAATGACGGTGGAAATCGAAACAACGTTGTTTCATGCACATTAGCGCGTTCCGTCAATAGTACGTTAAGCGTCGTTGACATTTAAGCGTTTCGTCTGCGTCTCGGCTAACATGCTCCTTTGGTTACAACCGGTTACGCGTGCGCATTTGGAGCTTTGGATGACAATGCAACGCTCATCCAATTGATCTTGCGCTAACTATTATTGGTTTTTATAATTTGAGCCACAGAAGATCACGACTATATACTTTTTATTAAATCCCTAGGGTTTGTTTGAAATTGATTTTTTTCCACCCTTTGACTTCAATTTTTATTTTTTAAATACACAAAATTTTAAAATAAATATAACAAATATTTTGCCAATTTGTTTTTTTTAATATTTTAGAGTTAAATAAATAATTTTGGGGGATGAAATGGGTACCTCATTTCATCCTAAATTATTTCTTTTAATCCCTTAACTTTTTTCTAAAATATTTTCAGGATAAAATGAGTACAACATTGTTAGGATCGGTGACAACAATAGAAGGGGGTTGAATATTGTTGTTCAATTTTTCATTTTAAATACGATTTTAATCCTGTTAGACATTGAAAACATGTTTATACTCTTTAACAAATCTTAGCAAGCTCTTGAATGGTTTCAAGTGTAGAAAGTGCTTGCTAGATTTGAAGCGGAAAATGTACGAAGTGAATGATGCAATGAAAGGACAACACAAGATTTTACGGATGTTCAGAGATAAAACTCCTACACACATTCTTCTATTTCCATAAGGAGTCTACTAGAAGACTTTGATTTGTATAGGCTCTACACAAACCCACTCAGATCACAGGTCTTAACAACTGCATGTTCTGAACTCCTAACTATCACACTCTGTTGAACAGACAACGCAAAACGAGATTGCTGAAAATCTCAACCTTCTGTTCAACTTACAACATTAAAATTACTATCAGGTAATACAAAAGATTATCTCTCAACGTATATTGTAACGTGTATGCTTAAAAGCGAGCGAGAGAGAGAGAGCAATCCAAAGATCAAGTTCAGAGATCGATCTAGAGGATTTGCCGTTGTATTCTGAACCCTTATTATATTTGAAGCGTAGCAATGGTTGAATCTAATTTGTAGATACATGTCAGCTTTTTGATGGTTGTACGCCAGGTGTACGGGATAGTGCGCATAAGAATATAATTTATTAGAACGTGGCGTATGGGATTGTAGTGCGCGGAATATTCGGTAGAACGTGGTATACTAGATAGTACTACGTGAGCTAGTGTAATAATCGTGTACATGGCAGTTGTATATTTTTGGCGTATTAAGCTGGTTGTGGAAGACTACTGATAGCGAACGCTGCTGTTGGCACAACACTGTTGTTCGCTACTTGACTGTTAGCGCAACACAACTATTGGCGCAACACTGTTGTTGGATACTCGGCTGTTAGCGCAACACACCTGTTGATGCAACAATTTGTTCTACTAGACTTTCTCCTCCAATAGCTTCTTAATTTAGCGCCAATAACAATATTAATTCCTCCGTTTCTTTCTCTTCTACTAGACTAACTTCTACTTTCGCATCCTTAGTGTACCAACAGTTATGAGCATAATGACCCAATTTGTGACAATTGTAGCACTAAACATGTGACTTTTCTTATATATTCTCGTATTCGTCACTTCCTTGTCCACATTTGCATCCTCTTTCTCTTCCTCCACCGCTTCTCGGATTTCCTCGAGGATTTCATCATTTGCTCTCTCGATGTATGGATTCCTTTCACGTCCACGACCACCACCACGAGAATAACCTTGACCTCCATCACGGCCTCAATAAACTACACTCCCCTTTTCGCAAACGAATCCTTGTTCATCTGTTACTCGTGCACCCGTAACGATCCATTTAATTCATAGATTGAGAGTTTATTTAAATCTCTATTATCTTCTATTGTAACCACTACATGGTCAAATCATTGTTGTAGAGATCGTAAAATTTTCTCGATTACTCGAACGTCTTCAATTCTCTCGTCATTTCGCATCATCCAACTGACGATAGATAAGATTTACGTGAAATAGTTTGAAATAGACTCTGATTCTTCCTGATGAAGAGCTGCAAATTCTCCTCGTAAAATCTGAATCCACACTCTTTTTACCCTAACAACTCCTCTATGATAATTTTTTAGAATTCCCCATGTCTCCTTTGATGTGGAGACATTTGCTACATTATCAAAAGTATCATCATCCAGAAACTGATGGATTATAGAAAAGTCATGCTAATACTTCTTTTTCTCGAATGCTTGAATCAAGGCTAACACCACTTTCTCGTCAGGTTCGACAATTCCATCGCTGATAATTTCCTATGTACCTTGGGAATCAAGTAACGTCTTTACTCGGATAAACAAACTATCATATTTATTCTTCGTAAGACACAGATATTGGAACATCAAAGACATCATCGCTCTGATACCACTTTATTGATTTCGTCGCTAGTAAATGTGGGAAATAGCGAAAGTTAATTTTCCGTCTATTAACCCAAAAGTAATTTCTATCGAAGAAATCTATAGTGACAGATCAATTTACCGTTAGCTTTTGATTTTTAGTGACGCTTTTCTGTCCACCATTATCATCCATTATAATTCAACCGTCGTTGTTGATCCATTCTATATGTTGACTTTTTGTTACTCCTATAACTATTTTCAATCAACTATAAATTTATAAAATGAGATTGAGATATATCATTTCATTAAAATTTATTTATAAAAATAATTAAGCAATCTAATATATTCAATAAATGGAACATAGTAGTACTTAATTAGAACATTTTTAGCCTAATTTGATTCCAAATGAATATTCACTTAGTATATATAAGTACCGAATCCAATCCAATCCAAACAAATAATACTAATAAATAAATAAAACTGTAAAAAAATGGTTGTTCTTACTAAATCATCATATTTATTCTAATGTCCAATTATAGAACAATATTCCTTGTTAAAATAGTTTAAAAAATATTTATAATGTTGAAACTATCCTTTAAAATTGGACATTAGAACTATACGTCGCGCCGGGCTGCCAACCTTCCGGAATAACATTTTGAGCAACAATAGACTTTCCCAAACTTGTGGTAAGTCGAATCGACAATGGACCAGGCATGAACGAGTTGACCCCCCATGTGGCTCCAAAAACCAAACGGGCAGCCATAAACGGATTGGACCCGTGTTGAATCTCCACATTTTCTAGGTCACCATCTCCACCTACCTCCATAACATTTACCGCTATATAATATGGATTCGATCCATTATCCACTACAAATTTTATTGTTTCCCCATTATATTTACATGGAACCCTACACACACAATTATATATATAATTAATAATTTTTTCATGATTTTATATGTTACTTTATTATTATTATTAAGTACTTTTGGTATTCGATTTGAATGCGACCAGCACCGCGGAGTTGATTGGAAGCCCCATTAGATGCAAGGGCTCCAAAAGAAGTGCCACTAAGATCAAATTGATACGGATCACACCCTGGACATTGATCAGAAACAACCACATTTATTGAATTTCCAGAGCATGCTGAATGTGACAAGCATTTCACCTGTGTGAATATTGAAAAAAATAAATCAATCTCTTATAAACATTCAGACTTAATTTATTTGACTCGATAAAAATTAACCTCATAACATGCGCCGCATCCTTTGCCACCTTTATATAGGCCGTTACCAACTGCGGTTATATACTTTCCATATGTCGTTTCAACAGCATCACAAAATCCACACGCTCCACCTTCGCATTATAAATTGTGAAAAATAAAACTATTATATTCCCAAAATTTGAAACATAAAACAATTTACTTGGTGAAAAAAATAAAACATGGATTTATTACCGTCGCTCCCAGCACCATCGGGAGATCCATACCACGTGGCTTCACTAGAAATTGCTGATACATTAAACACGAAAGAAGAGAGAACGAAAATCGAAAATACTAGTTTTATTCGAAAAGACATAACTACTATGAACTATTCTTTTTTCTTCTTTTTTATTGATGGAAATTCTATGTGTATGGCTTGATTGTATTGAGCTTTGGAAGATTTAAATAGGTTAATATATTTATATATAGTAATGTTCAATTAGAATATCTTTAATGAATCTTTTTTTCAATGTACGTATATTGATAGTATGGTTATAATATTTTTTATGTGAATTTATTTTTTCCAATAAAAGAAATATTTGTATGAATCCAATAAGATATATAAAATTATTAATATTATTCATTTTACATAATATATTTTGTTGATAGGAAATAAAAATAAAATATATATAACTTTCTTGATTCATTATAAATGTAAATGAAATCAAATAAAAGCTGAAAACAAGTTTTTGGTAAATCATGACATAATCTAAAAAAAAAATAGTTACATAAAATTTTCATTATTATAGTTTACACCAGTTTAAACTAAAATTTTGGAAAGAGATATTAATTGTGGTCAACAGGATTCAAACCTACGCGGACAAAGCACAAATGATTTCTAGTCATGCCCGATAACCACTCCGGCACAACCACATTTTGAAAATTATAAAATTATAATAATTCTAGTTAACTAAAATGAATTCTTAGACTTTTTGCTATTTAAGTTTTGATTTTAATCTTTAGTCGTTCTTTTTTCTAACTTCGAATATGCTCATTTTGAGTTTTTCAAACCTTCTAATTCAAATAGTTTACTTGTCATGGTCATAATTTTTCTTATCAAAAAGATAATCTTGAATACAATCAAACATTCTTTGTGTAACAACAATCTTCTAACACAATGAAATTCTCTAGTTTCTTATTAAATTCATACTTTTCTATACAAGGTATTTATAAGTAAAATAAGAATACTTCTTATTTATATATTAAATAAGAAATGAAATTTTAGTAATGAAAATAATGTCCTGTTTGTAACACTTAAAAATAGATAAAATACAATATATAAAATAAAAATAAATATTTATCTCAATTTAATATTTACAAAAAAATAAAAAGTCTAAAAGACTTTTCAAAAACTGATAACCGAACGAATAGTTTACCGGTTTATTGGTTAAACAGTTTTGGTTAACAGATATTTTACCGGTTAAACAATTTTGTTTTCAATTGAACTATTTTTTTTAGCAGTTTAACTGTTAAATCGATAATTGATTAATTAATTATTTATATTTTATTGTTTATATTAGTTTTTTTAAAGTATTAGATATATTATAAATAATATTTAATAATCAATATATGTATTAGTTATTTTTAAATTTAAAATTGTAATTTGTATTGAATTTTTTTAATATATATATAATTTATATAAGTATTAGTTTAAAAATGAAAACATTTTAAAATATATTATATTGTTATATTAATATAATATATTATAAGATATTTATAATATACGATGAAATATTATTATAATATATTATATTTTAACAGTATTATAATATTCTATATCATATAAAAAATAAGATAATAAAATAATAACATGGTTCAAACAAGGATTTTGAATAAAAATTATATAATAATTTTAATACTTAATTTAAAAATTGAATTATCAATTTCCAGTTAAAACTGTTTAACCGGTCGGAACTAGTAAAACTTGAAGCAGTAAAACCAATATTAATATTGCTTGATTAATCAATTTGTAAAATAAGAGGTAAAACTAGACTTAACAGAAATCGATTAATCAATTAACCGGTTGAACACCCCTACTTTAGATAATATCTTTTAAATACTCATAATATGGAGTACAACTTCTTAATAAATAGATTGTTCATTAATTGAGATTATTGTTGTACAATATATGTTATATTATGCTCGCTCTAATTTAAATATAACTATATTTCTGTAAATTTTCTCGACTGCAATTTTTCGTGTAATTTGATATCTCTGTACCAATGTTTTAACAAATATACAGCCTATTAAGCCAACATCATTGATAAATACCATAATTATTGTTTCTAATTTTTAGACAATAAAAAAAGGTTATAATTCAAGTTCTTTTAATTTTAATTTTGAATATATATATATATATATATATATATATATATATAATAATAATTTATTTTTTAGTACATGAATACTATTGGTATCTAATTAAATTTTGAGATTGAATTTGATTAGTTTTGTAATTATAAAATCTTTGATTTTGAATCAATGAATTTTATAAGGATTCATAATAATATTTGGTTTTTTTATTATATGAATACCGATACATTTAAAACCATATATATATATATATATATATATATATATATATTTCTAAGATTTTAATGAATAAATATATTATTTCTCTATTATTTTTTTAAAGTTCTAAGAACAATAGTAAAAAAAAAAAAAAAAAGTTAACATCATATTGAACATTTTTATGGTTATTATGGAGTAATAACAACATTTCAAAAAGCAATTGACATCCGTTGACAGAATCTCCGTAGACATTACTCAAACATGAAATATCAGTCATTTTTTTTATTGATATTACTTAATATATATATATATATATAAAATAATTTATATTCTTAATTAAATTTAAAATTTAATTATATATATTATTTAATTAAATAATATATAAATTTATATAATGTTTTTAAATTTAAAATATATTATCATATATAAAAATAAATATTAATATAATTTAAATTTAATAATACATTTTTTGGTATAAATATAGAATTTATAAATTATTAACTAAATTTGTAATTTAAAAAAATATATATAAAAATATTCTATATTTAACTATTTTAATAACGACATTGACTCCTCTATATCACTTCAATATCAATGGTTTTTAAAACAGTTGATATTGATTTCATTTATATCAACCGTTTGCTATTAATCATCTATATATATCAACCATTTTAAAAACATTAATCGATTTTAAAATCGTTGATATTGCCCCCTCTATATCAACGGTTTTTAAAGTGGTTGATATAGATGTGGTCAATATCAAGAGTTTTTAAAACTGTTGATATAGAGTGAGTCAATATCAAACATTTTAAAATTTTGTTAATATAGTTGAGTTAATATAATCATTTTAAGAGCGGTTGATATTGACCCCTTTATATCTAACAGTTTTTTAAATTGTTGATATTACCCCTTAATATGAAACGCGGAACAAACATTTATTATTTTTTTATTACTATTAATGGGTTTTTTAACAGTGAACTATCATAAGTAATTGAATTATAAAAAATTATATGTTAAATTTGTAAATATATATTTCAAAAAAAAATTATTATATCTAAATTAATTAAATACTTAAACAAAATAATATTTTCAATTAATGAGATTCAACTTTGAATCTGAATAATTTTAACCTAAAATTTTTAAGTATTATGAGAATAATATACAAAATAATGAAACTTGCTAGTTACTGCCCATTCCATTGTGTTGAATAATGAAACTTGCTAGTTACTGCCCGTTCCACTTTAAGGTTAATTTCAGAAGAATTCTCTCCTTTGGCAGATTGCAAACCAAGAAGATAATGGAACTCAATCATGCAGATTGAGCCTCGAGGTAGTTGTCGGCCAATAGAGATCTTCTCAGTGAATGCTGCAAGGCCTTGTTCGGTTGTGAGTTTTTTAAAAAATCAAGAGAGAGAAAAATTGGATGATTGTTAATGATTTTGAGAAAATAATGATTATTTTTGGTAAAAAGACTTAATGGGTATTGATATTTATAAATAAAATAAAAAATAATAATTTAAAATAGAGTATATTTTTGTATTTTGGTTAATAATATGAGTGATGTGATTGTTAAGAAGTGATTGATTAGAAAATGAATTTGGTGTGCTTTTTAAATAACCCAAAGAGAACCAGGCCCAAGTCTAGATATGTGTTTTTGTTTCATTACTCTTGCAAATTGCAAGGTCAATCAGCTCCCTCTTTTGATCAATTTATAAGAGTATGAACTATGAATATACCCCTTTTTGGGATGTCATATTCAGCCCATTAGAAAATTATTAATAAGAAGAAAAACAAATATGTAATTGTATGCATTGTTTACCTGAAGGCAACCTGGGGATGAAACCAGAACCAAATACATTAATGTTTTTGCCATTAGTAAATCTTAACTATAGAATCAAGCAATATCACAAAAAAAAAAAAAATACTGAGTGCAGGTTTAAGTGATCGTTTTAAAAGTTTAGAGGTTTTATTGTTCTTTGGCTATAAATTCTGGGGTTATTTCATCATAAATAATTAAACCCATTCCTGACATGAATGAGAATCTGGTTCTTTTATATGACTGAAAGAGATGGTGATTGATTATTACATATGATGTGAAGCCAAAAAATGGAGATTGGTATTTATTTTATTCATATATATAATTCCATCAGAAAAAACAAATATTAATTTATTTTATAGAAATACATTAAGTTTTAATAATGTTTTAGGTTTAAATGTATGTATAATGCTAACTTTTTAAATCAAAAATAAATAAGTCGGAATATTTAAAAATAATTAAGTCGGAATGATATACTAAAAACAATTAACATAATATTGAAGCCAAAACCTAACATTTTAGAACATTGTGTTCATATATGGTACAAATTAAATCCTCAACAAAACAAGCAAATTTAAGATCATACATTTCTTTAGATCTAAGATAAGTACCTTACTTGATCGTTAAATTTATTTTTAATCATTTTTCTGAACTCAAATGTGACATTCATTTTATTGTTCTTCACATTGTACAATATTCTACACAAATAAATGAGTTGGCATATGCTAATATCAAAGGGATAATTCGGATAATTGTTTTGACCCGTTCAATGAAATAGATTGTTTCCCATGGTCCTTCTCTTTTGCTCTAGTTACATTTCCAAAAAACATATTTGAAAGGAAATCATGAAAAAAACAATATAATGTTGTTCAACATTCAAAAAAATATATATTAACAAATCCCAAATATATATATTAAGAAGAAACAGTTTGAGAATTGAGACCATGCGTAATTACTTCCAAATATTTTTTTTTTTTGGAAACGATGTAATAACCACAACCAATAACAACAATATATTAAACATAGGGTTTTCATTTATTAGAATGTAAAGTAAGACCATGTCGACGCAAATGAGTTGACTTTTCAGCCTTGAAAAGCCGAGAAATTACAATTAAGCATCTGGTTTCTCGTGTGGACAAATGGATATCGAATATGCTATAGGATCTTCCTTATACTAGACTCATAGCTATATGTAATTGATTGGACAAAAAGAAACTAGCAACAATTCTTTGATGCTCGCAATCGATGTACATGTAACAAACCGAAGTTTCAATCAACTCTATACCTTTAATTATTGACAACGATCCTTTTCAAGATCTCATATCAAGGAACATATATTGTTGTTGAACCTTCAACATGTGGAATCAAATCTCTTAGAAAGTAAAGGATCAATTATAATAGATAAATCATATAAATACCTCTATCATCTTAAATATATATACAAAATATTATTCTTTTTTTTACAATCTTAATTTAAATACATAGTATTTATGTATATAAAAATATTGTTTAAAAATAATTTAAAAATAAAATATATTTAGCAGCGTTTAATTTAATTTTTCCGATGCAAATTGATGCGTTAGGTTTACAAGAAAACTTGACGATGCTTATAAGAGCCTGAAAATAACTCTTTTAGTTTTACCACAACTACAGTTTCTTCTACTACAATAATTGTATAAACCAAATCTTGTCTAGTTGATTATGTTCATAGTAGAAAATTTTATGTATTTATTATATTCATCATAAAATATTAAATGTGAATTTTTTCAAGATTTTGCGCTAATATAAGTTTTGTGTAGCTTACATTCCAACTAAAGAGGTGTCATAAAATATTAGCAACAAATCTATTCCATCTGTAATTAATGAATCTTTATGTACCAAAAAATTGTTTTCCATCAATAGTCATTTATTATTGTACCTTGAAAGGGAGGGATTTTTTCTTTCTGAATTTATTAGTTAACAAGATCCCTCCTAATCATAACTCTTCCTCCAACTTAAATGTTAGAGATGTGATTTATGTTCTCTTAGAAATATATCATTATTATTATCCCTTGAAATATATTATTAGTTTGGAAGGTATGTTTTATTAATTGTATACTACTACATTTGATTTTTTGGATATAAAATATTTTAATTGATAGGATCGGCTTTATCAATAGAGATGGGGTCTGTCGATTGAGGAGGGTTTATGAAAAAAAGTTTGAAAGAAATCTTGTTAGGGATTTGATTCACTTTCTATTCTACGCAAACACTTGTAAACACTTCAATAGAATCAAGTGCGGAAATGTTTACTAAGGTTTAAAGTTTATGATCAAGAATGAGAAGATGACAGAAATGAACAACACAACAATTTGTTTATGGATGTTCGGAGCAAACTCTCCTACTTCACCCCTTCTTCTAACCACCAGAAAGATTCACTATAATATGTTTTGAATCAAATACAGTTTGCACGAATAACTCACTGTTGAACAAAACAGACTCTGTTCAACTTACAATATAATGAATATCACTCAGCTAAAACGACGCTTAGATTCTAACTCTCTCTTGATTAACATACAGTACAATCAGGAAAGCAGCTAATAGTTTGAATATTTAAAAGCTTGATCTCAGAGATTTTTCTCAGAATGCGAATGATAGATTGAATGCTCGAGAGATTATCCGTTGTCCTTTAGAATCTTTAAATAAGGCACAGGTACCAACAGTCGAATCTTCATAATGATACGTGGCACTCTTCCATTGGAACGCCTCCATAGTACACAACAGACTCTAAATACAAGGATTGTAGCCGTACACAACAGGTAGTGCGCCGAATATTCTTCAGAGATTTACCTACAAAACAAGTAGTGGGAATGATATTCGCTTACGTGTCATTGGTTGATTGGTTGCATCGGGCTGTCGTACTGATCTTCACTAGAAAGTGGAGCAGGAGTAGCGTACAGCTATAGAACGTGGGTAAGCGGGTGCTAGCTTCAAGCAAGTACTTAAGCAAGACATTAGACGTATTTCAATTAGACGACCTCGTCTAATGAAATCAAACGTCCCCGTCTAATAACAGAATCCATTAGACCACCTAGTCTAATGGGATTAAACTTCACGTCTAATTACAATCACTTCAGACTAATCTGAAGGAGTTAGACTATACGTCTAACTTTCACTAGTTAGACTGCATGTCTAACTTTCTCTTTCTATTAGACTGCATGTCTAACTACATGAGTTAGACTGCACGTCTAATTACGGTTCTACTTCAGATTAGTCTGAAGGAGTTAGACTGCACGTCTAACTTTCACAATCCATTAGACTACACGTCTAACTCCACTAGTTAGACTGCACGTCTAATTACGTTTCTATTAGACTGCACGTCTAATTCCACAAGTTAGACTGTACGTCTAATTACGAGTCCATTAGACTGCACGTCTAACTCCACGAGTTAGACTGCACGTCTAATTACGAGTCCATTAGACTACACGTTTAACTTCATGAGTTAGACTGCATGTCTAATTACGAGTCCATTAGACTACACGTCTAACTCCACGAGTTAGACTGCACGTCTAATTACGAGTCCATTAAACTACACGTCTAACTCCACAAGTTAGAGTGCACGTCTAATTACTGCTTAGTTAGACTACACGTCTAACTTCTGTAGTTAGACATCACGTCTAACTCCATGCATCTAATACCAAATCGGTCTAATGAACATCATTAGAACCAAGTCTAATGAAATTTGATTTCAATACACCTGCATTAAAAACAATTAGACGCATATAAAATCCATTCATCATTTCATCATCAAAATTCCAATAGTCAGACTACTTCAACACTAATATTAGATCAATATCTAGAATGTCCTATATTTATGTTTTTTTCTTCTAAAAAACATAATTAATTAATTTATTGAGGTCAGAGTAATTCCAAAATAAAATAAATAAATAAGCAAAATAAAATGAATAATCGTGATCACAATTACACTATTATTTAAAAATAATTTATATAAACTGGAAATAGGGTTGAGCATTGAAAAGATTAATCCGAAATCAAATTTGATCCGAATCCGAAATACTAATTCAGATTACTTATTTTGGATTAGATTAAGCTCAAATTGAATAAAATTAAATTAAAATTCATTAGGATTATTCAATATCCAAATGATCCAAACTATCTAAATAAAAAATATATGTTTCAATTTTTTTTTTCTAAATTATATTTCACCTCAATATAATATATATATATATATATATATATTTCCGCATCAATTTGTTAATCAAAATTTTTATATTTTGTTTATTTTTTCTTCAGATTTTTTACTATCAAATTTTAATTAATTAACTAAAATATTAAAATATAATGAATTTGGTTTTAGCACAAGTAAATAAAATACTATTATAAATAAACAAAATTAATTATAAGAATAAATATTAATAATATTCTTTTATATTAAGTTAATTAAGCATAATAACATTAAATAGTAAAATAAATTGAAATTTAAGTAAGTAGATAAAAAAATGTTAAACTGAATTATCTAAATCCTACCCAATTCAATCCAATTCAAATTCAATCTTTATTAATTTATATTTAATACGGATCGAATAAAATGAATCTTTCACCCAGTACTGTACTAAATTATTATTTATCTAATTACTTACATTTCGGTCATGGCTAAACAAATAGATAAAAGGGGGCATGTTGATTAAAAAATCATGCAACCTGGTCATAGCTCTTCCCAATTCGATGGTTGAAATATTATAAAAAAAAAAGTCAATTCAAACACAACATGTTGAAAGTCAAGATTAAAAAAACATGAGATTAAAATTTATCGAAAATTTTGTTCATCTGTCTATAGAGGTGGTCTGAAAACATACCAAATAATGAAATTAACTCGCTAGTGTATTTACAATCCATTGTGTTGAATATTGTTTCCTCCATTCAAAATTATTTGCAGAAGAATTCACGGGGCAAATCTTCTTTGGCAGATTGCAAACATAGAAGACAACCTAACTCGGTCGAGGTGGCTGCCTGCCAATAAAGATCTTGCCCAGTGAATTTTGCTTCTACAAGTCGATCTGATAGCTTCTTTTGTTTCATTACTCTTGCAAATTGCAATGACAATCACCTCACTCTTTTGATCAATTTATAATTATATGAGCATGGATCCTGAATATACCTATTCTTGGGGTGGCATATCCAATCAAGAATATAAATTTATTTATTTTCTTAAATTTTCATATTTAATTAGTAAGATAATAATCATACACACTTCCAAATATGCCGATGTATCAATTGTGTGCTATAATACTTACATACAACATCTTGTTTCTTACATTTGAGAGTAAAATATGATTGAAAAATATAAGTGAGATTTAAGAATAAAGTAAAAAACCAAACAAGAAAGAAAGGAGAACTTATTTCATTTTGGATATTTGGCATATCTCATCACCTTTTTTCAACATATTTTCTGAGATTATTGGTCTGGTTCTTTATTTATATTTGCTTTGTTCTTATATAAATAACTTCACATTTAAGATGAATTAAGTTAAAATTAACTAAATAAAAGCCAAAACCTAATATTTTAGAAGAACATTGTCTTCATCTAGGGTACAAATCCTCAACAAAACTAACAAATTCAAGAACATATGTATAGAAGAAGAATATCTTTGATAATGAATTACTTGTTAAACATTTGTTCTCCATTTCAAATGTGACATTTATTTTTGAATAATTGTTCACATTGCACAGTTTTCTACACAAATAAAAGATTAGGCATATGCTACTACCAAAAAGATAATTCGAATACTAGCCTAGAAAGAACTAGAGTGTTTTTTACTTTGGTCCCCCCCGGTTGCTAAGGCCTTTGTATTATTATATATTCGATAAAGACAATGATTAGTAAAGGAAATAACGGAAAACAAAATATAAAGATATCTTCAACATGAAAAGACATAAAACTAATTTTAAATTCCAATTATATAGCTATATCTTGAGAAACCTGGAGAAAATGTTACTACATACTCTCAAATCATTTTTTTGTTTGAAATCAATGATAATCAATAATAATTGTAGCATTAAGAACTACCAATAACTATATTTACATGAGTTTTCGAAGTTTATTTGCATGTACAATTATTATCATGTTGACACAATTGAAATGACTTTTCTCTTGAAATTACAATTATTTTTTTGGTTTCTTGAGAGGACAAATGGATATGGAACATGCTATTGGATCTTCCTTGTATTATACTGATATCAATAATTGATTGGAAAAAAGGAAACTAGCAAGGATTATTTGATGCTCATGATGTGGTATAAACCAAAGTCTCAATCAACTCATATCTTTCATTATTGATCCTTTTCAAGATCTCATATCAAGGATCATATATAAGTGTTAAACCTTTAACATGTGGTATAAAATCTCTTTGACGTGTTGGACAAACACAAATTGCATGTATGGTAATAAATGAATAATTGATCAATAATTATTGATGAAATAACCATTCTAACATTTAAAATTAAAAAATTATATATATATATATATATATATATATATATATATATATATATATATATATATATATATATATATATATATATATATATGTGTGTGAATTGTAGGCAATTATAATGTCATAATTATGTTGTTTTTGAAAGGGCGTCATAATTGTATGGTTATAATACTAATTATAAATCTTACGTTTAAGAATTTGAGATATGATAATGAAATAGGTCGATTAATCTTCTCTTACAAAAGTCATTGATAGAACCGTCCAAATATTTTCCAGATATTTTTCATCCTGTTCTTTACAATACATACACAATTTGAGATGGAAATTGATTAAATTGCAAAATTCATCAAAGATACCATTGGAGAATTTCTACGAATTTTATTCAAAATATTTTCTTTAACTTAGTGATTACAACTCTAAGTATCCTCGGTTATTTCAATGGTTTGTTCCTTCTTTATTAAATGTTTGCGACGGAAGTGTTTCTAGTAGAAAAAACGTTGATACATCAGTCTTTATTCTTGCTCCTTGGAAATCACTTCTTCTTTGGTACTTCTTGACATCTACAATTGTTTTTGGAAAACGACTTATCTTCATTTTATTAAAAAATCTCAAAAATGGAAAAAAAAAACTCATAAGTTTAAGAGATCATTCTAGACAGACCTAGAATGATTTTGAAGTTGTATCATCCTGAATAAAATAAAAAACGTAATTGAACTATCTGATTACAATGTTTTCATTTCTAATGATTTTAGTAAACGATAAATTCCAATTCCTATTGATATTCCAATTCCTACTGATATTCCAATTCTACTCCGTACTTGGAACTTTTCTCTACGTTCCTGCAAGTGCGCCACAATCCGAGACTATGTCTCTCCATAATTCTTCAACACTTCTGCGGGTTCTTCCATAGACTCTCGCATTACGTTCCTGCCAAATGTTGTAAACTACCGCTCCAAAGCCGCACTTGAATACGTTTGTTGCGAATCTGTATCCTCTGTCCTTCTGTATTTCTTCTCAAAATTGAGTCCTAGTCCCCGTCTTTTACGTCTCTGATTTTCGCCACTGCGCAGTCCCTTCTGATACGTGTATTTTTTAACTCCTCTTTGTAAATGATTGGCTAGTTTTTGAACCATGGATCGTGCCAGAACAGGGTGCATTTCCCGTCCCATAGCCGAATTTCATTAAGGTCTGCAATATCACTTCTCAATTTAAGAATTTTCTTTAGTCACCAGCTCATACCTTCATTGACTTTACACATCCAGATACTGGTTTTCTATTTCATAAATAGCGTGTGTACTCATTTGATCCATAATGATTCCTGGTTTCGTTCCAATGCCCACGGATGCTTGAAGGTTAGAGCCTTATTCCACTCGACGCGGTTCTTCAGGCCAATGTCTCCCTCCTCTTTTAGCTTATAGAGAGCGGTCCATTTAATTTTCTTTCCTCCTCTCTTGCTACTGTCCCAGATGAAGTTCCTCATTAGCGTGTCTAACTATTTCATTACCTTCTTTGGAATGACCATATGTTGCGCCCAATATTCAATTATGCCCAAGACTACAATTTTGATAAGCTCGATCCTCCCTACATAAGAAAGTTTCTTCGGCGCCCAGTCAGATATCATGTTTTTTACCTTTTCAATCAGCGGCTTGTAGTGTGAGATCTCGATCTGTTTCGCGGTTAACGGAATCCCCAAGTACCTTACGGGAAAGTTGCCTTCCGCAATTACCATGATGTTGAATATGTCCTTCTTTGTTTCGTCCTTCACTCCTCCATAAAATGCCACACATTTTCTTTAATTAATAGTAAGACATGTAACCTCAGAAAAAAAACGTTAGTGCAGCCCTAATAGTTTTAATGGAATCGACGTCTGCGTGCGCTAGAATGAACAAATCGTCAACAAAGCATAAATGGGTTACATCCTCTACCTCACAAAAAGGATGAAAGATGTATGGACGATTCTTTCAGAACATCGCGAAGATGCTCTCAAAGAACGTCATGATAGCTACGAAAAGGTAAGAAGAGAGGGGGTCCCCTTGCCTTATCCCGTTTTCACCCTTGAAGTAGCCTTTGTAGACTCCATTGACGCTAACATCAAAATAGGATGAAAAAATGCATTGCATAATCCAATCAATAAAAATCATAGGAAAAACAGATACAACCAAAAAATCCCGAATGGCTTCCCATCTAACAGAGTCAACAACTTTCTTGATATCTATTTTGAAAGCCACTCTCGGGGATATTTTCTTTTTCCCGTAGCCTTTTAAAACACTTTGCATGAAAAGAATATTATGAGAGATTGTCCTACCATGGATAAATGCAGATTTATTAAGATTTATTATTTTCCCTATGACATTTTTAAAGCGTTTAGAAATGATTTTTGAAATTATTTTGTAAACCACATTACAACATGAAATTGGTCTGAAATTTTGTATTTTTTCGGGCATCGTAGTTTTGGGGATCAAGGTCAGGAACGTTGTATTGAATTGCTTTAACATCTTCCTATTCTTGAAAAACTCCAGAACCCCATTAGTAATATCTTTACCCACAATCGACCAATTTTCTTTGAAGAACTTTGCATTGAAACCATCCAGACTCAGGCTTTTATTCCCATCAATACTGAATATAGCTTCTTTAATCTCAACCCTCGTGATAACCCTTATTAACTCGCGACTATTCTCAACAAAAATTTGTCTATCTATAATTTGATACAAGGTATTCAAGTGACTTTGATGCTGCTTTTTTTGTACCCATTAGCTGCTTATAGAACTCGATAGCCAGATCTTGTACACCCTTCTGAACTTGAACATATTCTCCATCATCATTCTTCAGTCTGTCATGTTTCTAGACTTGCATTTCCTATAGAAGAAAGCTGTATTTTTATCACCCAACAAAACCCAGCTTTGTCTTGACTTATGCCTGACAAAGTTCCCTTCAAATAACTCAGCTTCCTAATGTTTTCGAGTGCATCTCTCTCCGCCTCATTGAGTTGTTCAACACTATCATCCCTTAATAACCTTTTTCTTGTGAATGCTTTGGAGTTGATTCTTCAGGATCTTTAGCTTTTCAGAAACCCTATACATATTGGAACCCCTGACATCTATAGACTATACACTTTGAAAAATATCCTTGAATTTTTCGTTTTCCATCCAGAAGTTGAAGAATTTGAAGGGCTTCTTGAACCTCTCCTCCTTTTGCCATAACAATTTAATCGGACAATGATAAAAAATTCTAGGATTCAGAACATGAAGTTGACTTCTCAGAAATTGGTTGATCCAATTCTTATTGACCATACTTCTGTCAAACCTACTTTTCTTTATGCGCTCATCTCCTCTTATAGAAGACCAGGTGAAGAAGTTTCCAGAATTAGTATGCTCAATACAACCCATATCTTTGATGCAGTCGTTAAAGTCAATCATATCCTAAGTGATTTCAGATTCTGGGCTACAATCAATTTCATTTCATGTTGCATTATAGTCACCAAGGACAACCCAAAATTTATCACTACCAATCCAGTTCCTAAGGGAATTTCAGAGTAGTCTTTTGTTAGTGCTTGATTTACTACCATACACAATAGTAAGATGGAACACAATTCCGGTGATTCTGTCTTTGACCTCAACCAAGATTGTTTGATCATTAGAAAAGAGAGCATCGACTTCAACAACTTTATTATCCCAGATAACCCAGATTTTGCCTGTTTTATCATTTGAATTGTGAATTCCCAACTGCTATCAATACACAACTTGCTAACCTTGTCAACGTTCCGACTTCTTACTTTGTTTCAAGAATACCCATAATAGTGATCTTCTGTTTCTCAATGATCCTCTTGATTTTTTTGCATTTTAGAGGGTCATTGAGACCCCTTATGTTCTATGTCACTATATTTAGGAATGGATATAAGTGTTGGGTTCCTGCTTTCAAGGATATCTTGGACCTCATCCTCAGAGAAGTTATAAGCATCACTTGCCTCACTATCTTCAATGGCAACAGTTTGATTGTATGGAAGGTTGTTTCTGCTCGGTGGGAGTGTATCTCATAGATCTTATCCTCTCCTATGATAGAGTCAGTAACCTCTGAATCCAAAATCTTTCTGCTTTGTCTTCGATTTTCAGCTTGTTCTTTTTTAGCAGGTCTCTTCTGATTTTGAACATTTTCACTGCTGAATTCATGTCTGTTATCGATTTTAATTCGCCCCACTTCAGAACTAAGACTCACTGCCTTATTCAAGACCAACTGATCTTCTTCTACATTTGATTTCTTGATTTCGCAAAACCCAAGATTCCCCAGATCATTCTCTAGAGTTTCCTTATTATTTTCAATGTTTTCAATGTTTTTTAGTCCAGGATTCTCTTGGTCACAATCTCGAAAGACGGCTCGAAGTTCAAGGATTAGATCATTTCGAATTCTGATGACATTATTTTTTCGGTTCCTGCTTGCATTCCTGGAACTGTGAGGATTAGGACTAGGTTTGCATGCTTCATAAGGGCCAAGAATTCCACGTCCCAAAGATCTTTGAATACCAGAACATTTGGATCCAAAACTAGTAGTTACATCAAGACCTGTTCTAAGATCATCATTAGGACCACTGGAGTTAGAACCGGCATTAGTATCACTAGCAATAATAGGACCACTATCAGTATCAGGATCCTCCTTGCCAAAACCAGCATTAGCAGTACCGATTGCATCAGGACCAGGGTTAGCAAGGCCAGTATGGATGGGATCAGCATGATGAGCAACTCCATGACCGGTATGACTAGGACTTGCTTTATTATGACCGGTACCCTGGCCAAGACTGGTATTATCAGGACCGACATTTTGAATAGGACATATTCTTAAAAAAAAACAATATCCTTAGGTCCGGTGTTTTGAACTTGACTAATAGGATCATCTTTAGCAGGTCCAACTTGTACTTCTACCCACTTCATTCTTTTCCCGATCTTCTTTTTGACCCTTATTTGTTTTTACATTTGATTACCCATCCTATCAGCATCAGTGCACTCATTAATGTTAACTTCAGATCTGTTCACATTTCTAGAAACCTGGTTAGATTCATTCAGACCACCTTCCTGAACATTGTTATTGGCCTTCGATTTCAAATTATTATTGACATGGCATTTGCTCGTTGAGTGTGTGAAAGTGCTACACCACGTACATCGATTGTGCTTCCATTCATATTGAACTCCAATATCAAACAGATTACCCAGTCCATCCTTTTGTTCATGCTTGATCGGGAGAGAGTTGCTTGGATGTATTTCAACACTAACTCTGGCCATAGTCACTCTCTCGTAGCCTTCCATTGTTGGGTCAAACATAAGTGGTATACCTATTATACTTTATATATAAGCTAGACCCATTGGGTTGCATAGATGTGGTGGAACATTCTTCAAATTCATCCAAATTTATTCTAGTTCAGGCAGTCTATGATTGGTATTAAGTTCTTCGCTCCAATTGTACAACTTGAATTTTCTACCTCTAATAAAGGTATACTCACTCTCAATAATTGGCTTTATTTTGCTTCCATTCCGAAAGGATAGAAAATAGAATCCATGATCGTTGATTGTGATCCTTTCTAGACTAGATGATTCCCACTGACCCATCAGCGTTCTTCTAACCTCAGCCAATGGTGCTTTCATATTACCCATGAAATGACCAACTATTACGAACTCCCATGCCTTTACGCATTTTTCTTTAATTTTTGGTGGAAGCTCAAACCGTTTCGGATGATTAAGAGTAATTACCTTTGGGAATATGGTGTTTATCTAGAATTTTCCTTTTTCAGGATCAAGCATAGCATTTCCATTCCACATATTTCCTTCCTGCCAGGTTTTGTTTGGGTTGCTCATGATTGTGTACACTATCGTTTTATTACATTTTGATATTTCCTTCATGACGTCAACCGTCTACTTGATCACTTCATCATATTAGTCCTTGTTAAATAGATTTCAATTTTTTAGATAATGGCTATTTATTTGAACATTCAATTGGTCGCTTCTTTCCTTAGCCATAATGATCTCATGTTTGTTGACTTGAAAGAACAGCTTCTTCATCTGGTTTCTCAGTCATGCCAAGTTTGTTATTTCATTTTTCCTCATTGACCACTCTGGACCAGCAGTAGGATCCTTATTATGAACCTGAGTGTTCTCTTTGCAAGGAGTTGCATCAGCAGTAGGAGCTGAGGAGATGATTGTTTCAGGGTTGCTATCTTTTTGTATTTGCTTATTCTTTTCATCCCATCTAACCCTTGTGTTTCTATCAAAACGGTTGCCTTCAACTAATCCAATCTTCTTTAGTATGTCTCTGTTTGTGCTCTTCTCATGTGTACCAGATTTCCTCTTTTGAATGCTATCAATAGGAGTTTCGGGATCTAGAATAGCAATAAGGGAAAAAACACCCAGGTTTAATGTCTCAGGACTAGCTTCAAGAATCACGGTCTCGTTAAGATTCACCTCTTCATTCTTCTTGGAACGTGAGTTATTTTCTTTCTTGTTTTTCATTTCCTTAGTTTTAAATTCTTTCTTTACTTCGTAACTATTTTGGAGTTATTCAATCCTGTTTCATGACCGATCTTTTCAGTTCCAGTGCTTGTCCTAGGAGAAAAATGTCCTTTAGCTTTTAGTTTGATCTTTGTTGATGACATCTTCTTCATTGACTTATGATATTCGAGGTCACATATTATTGTTTCATCATAGTCAATGCTATCATTTGATTCCAAATCATCTTTATTGCTTTGCTTCTTTTGATTCGACCGATGGTGCATAACTTTGATCGTAGAGTCATCATCCTTGCTACTTGGACCGGTAGATGGTGGATTTGTGATGCCAGGACCAGCATTAGAAGAACTAGGATCATTAGAAGGTGGATTTGTAATGTCAGGACTGATTTTTCTAAGACCAGAAACAACAAGATTAGTGTGTCTAGGACTAGTAGAAGTATGACCTTGACCTTGGCTGAAACCAGCAAGAGTATGAACAGTAATATTAATAGATCTGTGATTAGGACCGGCAAAAGATAGATCTGTGATGCCAGGACCGGTAGAAAGTGGATTTGTGATGTGAAGACTGACATTTGAAGAACCAGGACCGACAGAAGGTGGATCTGTAATGCCAGGACCGGTATTTGAAGAACCAGGACCGGTAAAAAGTGGATTTGTGATGTCAGGACCGACATTTGAAGAACTAGGACCGATATAAAGTGGATCTATAATGCCAGGACCAATTTTGAAGAACTAGGACCGCCACAAAGTAGATTTGTGATGTTAGGACGGACATTTGAAGAACCAGGACCGGTAGAGTTAACAACAATATGAGCAACTCTAGGGCATATGTAATGAGGAACGACAATAGAAGGATTTGCACCCTGTCTAGACCCGATAATTTGATCAGGGCCGGTGTTAGATGCATGAATAAGACCGACATCTTCAAGATCACAATCTTGACTCCGACCCAGACCCATAATGTCATTCCTTTCCGTATCAATACCCATTACATCAACTCTTGCTAGACCCAAATTTCTAGCAGCCAGAATACCTTCTTCATACCCAGCCAAGCGAAAACCATTGGCTAACCCGTCATCAGACCCAGCCAAGTGAAAACTGTTGGCTAACCCTTCATCAGACCTAGCCAAGCGAAAACTGTTGGTTAAACCTTCAAATTCATTATAATCTTCAGTTCTTTTACCCTGACATAAGTTCTGACCGAAACCCATCTTATTTGTAGCATCAACGAGACCCATACCCCATACCCGATAATTTCCAGCCAAATTCTCACATTTGGCTATTTCAATCGAATTTATTTCTTCATCCTTTAGATCAATATTATTAAGCTTCCCTGACTTATCTGAATTAATTTCCATGACCATCTCCAACTTAGACCCAATTTCTTCAGTATTTCCAGTATTTGTTATACTAGGTCCTTCAACAGTTTCATCCAAAGGTGTAGGTTTTTCAGAGGACCCTATGATTTTAGCTTCAGTTTCAAATTTTTTTACACATTCAACGTCTTCAGACTTACTTGTTTTTTCATATCCTTTAAGTTGCGTGTCTCAATTTTTTGACTTGATCAATTGATATCACCCACCTTTTTGTAGTAGACTAGATATGACCTTTATTGCACAAAACAGCAACGTCACTAGCAGAACTAGTATTTTTCTGATCTTCATCAAAACCTGAAGGACCCAAACAATTCAGTCTTTCTGTTTCTGAACCTAAACTTCTAATCTTCCTTGAACCCGGTATAGACCCAGATCAACAGGCTAAATTAACATGTTTTACTTTCATCAATAGGACCCTCATTACCTGATACAGACATAGACTTCGACTTAGAGCTTTTAGTACGACCCGATATACCTGTAAAATTTTTGTCATTTGCCTGCAGCACCATAAAACACTTTTGACATTTTTTCTCCAGCATATGAACCGAACTTTTAGCACTAGTGACCCGATTATCATCAATTTCAGCCAAGAAAGATTTCATGACCAATTTCCCAACAGAATGTCCAGTCAGGTCTTAGGTACCAACCAACAACCCTAATGGTCCATTTTGTGCAGCAAAACCAAACAACAATATTTTCTGGAATTGAAAGCCTATCATTTCTATATGCATTTCTATCATTTTTTATCAATTCAGTCCTATCATTTCTAATATTGATATTCTTATCATCTAAGTATGAATCCCCAGTAGAACTAATCTCATTAGATTCTTTAGCATTAGAACAAAACTTATTCCCGTTAATGTATTTGGCATAGAATCAATAGGCTCATCTTCTCCATTGTTTATGACTTCATCCTTGACCTATGGCTTATGTTTCCTATGATTGTTATAGGACCTGTGGGCTCTTCTATCGGTCCTAGCCTTGCTGTCTATCGATGGTCCCATTGGCACCTTCTTAGGATCCTCAGAGCGGGCTTGAAGGACACCCCTTGCCCGATTCACAACACTGGACGAACATGTGCCAATCATAATAAGATCAAATGTAAACTTCTTAATCTTCAAAAGAGCCACTAAGGTTGGAATATTGCAGTAAAGGGTGGGCGCAAACAAAACGATTGTGATCCCAATCGCACCGCAACAGGGGCTTTAAGATAAGTTCCTAGACAAGAATAGGTCTAAGCACTTTTGGAACGGTCTGTAGCTATAAAATCTTCCTATAGACCGACCGCTTGATTCAAAACGCAAAGCAGATATTCAAAGGAAACCTAACCGCATCTCGCGGTGTGGCTTGAGATCCAGACCAAAATCCAGACATACCTGTAAACGATAGATGAGGAGAGGAGGGAGACCGACGTTGGTGCGACGACCGATCTCGGTAGAAGGGGATTTTGACGATTCGTTCCGGTTGACAGTAAAAGAAGATGACTGCAACCGTTCCTCGTACAGCAACACATGATCCAGAGGGAGCACTACAATTTGCTTTTGAATGATCCAAACAGGGATTCTGCGGTACTGTCGTCGTGTCGTTCGTGGAGATCGTGTCGTTTGTGCCAATCGTGACGTCAATTGTGCAGTATTGATTGTGTCGCTCGTGCCACAATGGTTACAACAATACATGATTAGTACGAATGAAACCCTAAAGGCATTTGCGAGACAAGGGATTCTGCGGCACTGCCGATCGTGTCATTCGTGAAGATCGTGTCGATCGTGTCTATCATGTTGATTGTGTCGATCGTGTTTCAATTAACGAACAACGTTTTCTTGATTTTCCAGAGATTCAATTGGTTTTCCAATTTGTTATTATTGCTGGATAGAATGATGTGCACATTCTTGGAGAAGAATTTCAAGACTCTGTCTCCAGAAATCTCGCCGGAAAATTCTCGCCAGAAATCTCTAGAGCTACAAGAAACCAAAAGGTGAAAACGAAAATATATTATAGACTTAAAGAATAAAGATTTATATTATTGATTCTGACAAGTTGTATTAAAGTATTCTTCATATCGATCTATTGAGATTTAAATTTACAAATTTATAAAACTAAGAATATACATTTATATAGGTTCTTGATCTAATTATGCTAAAAATGATAATATAAAAACGAAAAAAATCTTGTGATGCAACACATCTGAAATTATAAAATTAGATTCAAATAAAGAAGAAGAAAGATATTAAATATGGAAATGGGATATATTGATGTATGAGGAAAATGAATATATATTTAATCGGAAGTTCTTTTAAAAGAAAGTATATAAAACCTTATGAGATGTTTATATATATGTCATGTTATTTGTTTGTACATTTTTCTATTGTTTTTACAATTTCAATTATCCCCTCTATTATAATCGTAGTCATCCACGATTTCCAGTCATCGAACTTGTTCCCAAGGTAGATCACTTACAGGCTGATCGATGGTACTTTGAAGATTATGGCCTCAAACCCATCCTGAGATTCCTAAAATACGAAGTAAACTCCAACTTCTTGATAAAAATGCATAAAGATGGAATCCTGATAAAGGAGTTTATACCCTTGGTAGTAGGACTATACACCCAACCATAAAAGAATTCCGGGCTATACTGATGATAGATAACTAAAACTTTATACATCTAAAACCAATTAAAAATTCGTTGTTTATCATAAAACTTCTACAAAAGGAGTAAATAATGTCCGATGCTATCATCGTTGACATGAACATCAATTTTCAGGCTTGGGCCGAAATGGAAATAAAAAATGGAGAAATTCCTATAAGAGCGGGATCATATATGATCACAATGTCACTTTTCTGGCTCATTTCTTCAGAGCTCTAGCAAATGATAAACCCTTCTCAAGAATTATTGAGGTCGCATATCAACTTTGGAAGGGCATTAACGTTCCTTCTAGTATATCTTAACAGCTCACATGGATCTTCCACTATGAGTAAAAGGGGTTCCCCTTAATTCTCTACATCTGGCTGCTTGACAAGCTCAAGCGCCTACTACCAATTCTACATGACGACATCATATCCCCTTCATCTAATACCAAAGAATGAGGGAAGATTGCCCAAACTTCCGGTACAAGACAATGATGTAATCTGGGACATTCTTCCCTAATATCCAATCAAGAAAATAACTTTCATGATGGATTACAAGACAATCGTTATGCTCATGTGTTTGGAATGGGTTACCTACTACAATACCCATGACATGTTCAGACAATACAATTATAGGTACATTGAAGCTGCTTTCACGGTAGATAGATCTATAACCCAAAGGATCTATTAAGAACTTTGGAAGTTGGCACGATGCCTTCTAGATGAATATCCAGACAAAACGAAGGAATTATCTTAAACTTATCCATAATCAGTATGAGAGAGCCCAAAGAGTTGAAGCGGAAGAAGATGCTCATGTCGAAGCAGATTATGTCTGAACTTAGAAATACTTACTTTTCGTTATGCACTTTTTCCCTTTTAAACTCTTTTGTAAATATCAATTATAGAGTCTATTTGTAACAAACAATGCGAGTATGTTTATATACAACTCTATGTTTGTTAAAATCAAATCACCTCTCTAGGTTTCCTTTCAACGCATTTGCATTTGTATTTATTACATCTACAAGATCTTCATCTCTCTTCACAATCGTAGTCCGCCCGTCATGACATTTTTCAATTTTGATTGGTTTGATGTTTTATAGGGTTAATTATGTGATTTCTTTGTTTAGAATCATTCCCTATATCATGTATAAATTTTATGTTTAAAGAAAATTGATCAAATCAATTTAAAATAAGAATTTTGAAAAATCATTTTGAAATCTGGATTTTTTTGATATTAGTGTTCATGAGTTTTTAAGCTTAAATTTTGATTTAAATAGTTTCCTAACATGTTTTTAAACATGTTAGGATGATTTTCTAATTACTGTAACATCATTTTGATCATGTTTGATCAAACCGTATTTTTGAAATTTTTGAGTTTGGATTCCATATTCAAAAATTATTTTAATGATGTTCTTGTTTTAGTTGTGTTCATCTATATTCATCATTTCAAAGATAATGGAACATAAATCAGACCTTGAAATGACATAAAAATATTTTTAGAAATTGATCTTTGTAAAGATCCAATGATTGTGATTTAAGTTAGGATTTTTGTTCTCCATAATCATATGAAACTTACAGATCATGATATCAAAAGTTATGAGACCTAGAATTTCTTCATACCAAATAAAGAGCACTCTGTACAAAGACTGAATCCTGTAAGACTGGGATTGAGAATCTTCGGTCCGTACTAAGACCAAGGATCGGTGTTCTTGAGTTAGGACTAAAATCGAGGACCGGTATTCTTGAGTTATGACCGAGATTTTAGACCGGTGTTCTTGAGTAAGGACCGATGAATCCGACTAAAGTTTCTAACCTCGGACAAAGAAGAAGTCTGACTTGGGACCGAGCCTCCTAGGTCCACGAATGAAGAAAACTAGGCCCGGGACCGAGCCTCCCAAACCTAGGACCGAGAATCCTGAATTTAGGATCGAGCCTCATGAACCCCAAGATCGAGTCCTCCACTCCCTCGACCGAGAAGTCCGAGTTTAGGACCGAGCCTCATTAACCCAGGATCAAGCCCTCTAATCCCTTGACCCATGCTCTTAAGCCTTGGTCCGGACCATCCTAGTCTAGACCGAACACATCCAAGCCTAGATCACCTAAACTGAACCCAGACCCTAGGACTCTAATTCTAAGGCCTTTTTGGTTCCACTTTTCAAAATTCAAAATTATTTTTGTAATTTTGGAACCCGAATCCATTTTCATAATCACAAAAGGTCGGCTAACTATATTTAAATATTTTAGGGATATTTCCTAAACCAATATTTTGGTTAAGGTCCTATTTGGAATTTATTTTTTAAATTATAACATTTTTCTGATATTTTCAGGGTTTTTACTCAATGTTATATAAACACATTCGCATCTACGCCCTTCTAAATAATTTTGTATAATTATTTACGCAATCTAAACCTATCATTGTTTATGACCCCCAGACTACTATTTAAAGGAAATAAATTTTATAAATAAATTTTAAATAGACAGACTTTGTTTATTTAAAAAATTTAAAAAACATTATTTGACGGGCGCAGTGGACATAGCGGAAGCCCTTTCCCGGACGTAACAAAAAATTACGAACCCCTTACAGAAATTATGGTATAAATAAGTTTATACACGTATCATTTTAATTATTTCCTAAAACCATTTGGCAACTCTGATTTCAAATAAATAATTTTTTAAATTAGTTATATTTAATTTAAACCAAATTTTGTCTAAATTGTTATTTAGTCCCCAAATTATTAAAATTTGAACAAATAATTATTTTTACATAATTAATTCTAAATTCCAAAGTATTATTTTAAAAATCTTTTAAACTAATTAATGTTTTTTTTTAAAAAGTCTTGCACGCAAACTAATGTTGAAATGTATGAGTCTTCCCGCAATTTTCACCGTATTTTCACGTGTTCACGACACGTGCTAGGCTAAGGAGGGAGAGATTCATGGGGATTATATTATAAGATTGAAATTTTAAAAATAAATTATTATTTAAAAATTATTTAATTTGAAATTATCCTTAATTTTAATAATTATATATATATATATATATATATAAAACTAAATGATTAAAAATTAAAATTTTCTTTTATTACTTTTTTTTGTAATAAAATAATAAAATTTTAATAATAAATATATATTATTAAAAATATTTGATGTAACAAAGATTGTTTAAGTCTAAAGTTAATAGCCTTATTTTTACTTGTCCAAACTCATTATTAGTGTACAATTGTCACTTTTATTTTTAATATAGTAAATGTTTTACTTTTCAACCATTTATTAATCTTTCATTTATTTATAAAATAATACAAATTATTTTTGTAACAAAAAAAAAACAGTGAAATAAGGGTTATTAATGATCAATATCAGTGAGCAAAGAACAGTCGTATAAAAATTATCATGGACAGAAAAGTAATTCATCCCTGCTAATTATTATTAGCGACGATAAAGTAATGTCTTCCCTGGTAAGCTATAATATCATTGACGACATTGTTTGGTGCCGTCGCTAATATTCAAGTGTTCCTGCAGCATTTTGGAACAATTATTAGCGAAGACATTATACAATCGTCGTCACTGGTAGTCTATGAAATAATATACTTTTTCTTCTTTCTTTCTTCTCTTTTGTCTTTTTTTCTCTATTTTCTTTTGCCGCGCCTCTCCCGATCACACATATAAATATCACTTTTGTGAACATAGAGCGATTATGTTTTTTTTAATTCGCTTTGTTTTTTATGTTTAACATTGTGTTATGAATTGAAATCCTATAAGAAATATGCCTTGCGCAGAATGACACAAGGGAGGAATACAAGCTATGGAACGAGTTGGTTTCTTTGCTTAATTTGAATTCCAAAACTAATATTAACTTAGACATACAATAACAATAACTTTTGTTTAATGACATGAAGTCTATTTACATTAATATTTACCTAATTCTAATTCCTTTTTATTATATATATATATATATATATATATATATTTTCCTTATATATATATATATATATATAAACATATTTTTCCTAACTTAATTCTAACATGTATATACATAATATGATGTATAAATTAAATTCTATAATTTATTTTATTCCAAAATTCTTGGTCTCTTGTCCTATAATATATTTTATTTGTATATTTAAATTCCATAATATATATATATATATATATATATATATATATATATATAATATTCAATATATTTAATTCTTAATCTTTAATTAATTCTAAAATGGATCATATATGAATATATAGAATTACCTTTATTTAATTTTAATCCTTACTTAATTATAATATATAATTAATCGAAAATCTAAATTCATTAATTAATTATAATAATAATAATAATAATCAATTATTATTCTTAAACTGAATTCCTTAATTTAATTAGTGAAAATCAAATATTATTCTAACATTCAAATTCCTTAATTAATGGGTTCACATCTTATAAATGTGATGGAAAATATAAGTATTAGAATTCTTAAGTTTATATTTAATCCTGAATATATATAACATATAACTATATATATTTATATTTAAATATATATAATTCCTTAATTAATTATAATTAATAAATTCTATACAAATATATATATATATATATATATATATATATATATATATATCTTTATACATTATCATTTAAATAATTAATATAATGATTTTTTTTTTAATTAATAATAAACATATAACTCCAAACCAAAATATCTATCCATTCAAATTTCTTTATATAAACTCAAGTTTATTGAATAAAATCTTACCCAAGCTCTAAGAATTGAACTCTAATTAAGGTCATCACTAAAGCTACTAACTCTAATTACATTTTTGTTATATAAAATCTTTTTACTAATATATATATATATATATATATATATATATATATATATATATTTAATATTTTAATTCAATTATTTATTATACATAAATAATAATAGAATATTTTTAAATTATTATTATTATTTTTTTTAATATGAGTAATAATTCTAATTTATATATATTATATTTATAATTATTAAAATTAAGAATAATTCAAAACAATTATTTTTAAATACTATTTTTTTAATAATATTAAATATTATAATTATATATAGAACTAATTATAATACATTTTATTTAGAATAATTATTTAAATTTATTATATAAATACCAATTAAATTATGTATATAATAATAATTTTGAATAAAATATTTTTACAAATAATGATTTGATTTTGAAATCTATTAATTCAATTAACAATTTTAAATTTATATATATTTATATTTATAATGAGAAATGATTGAAGAAAGAATTTGAAAAAAAGTAACACAGGAAGGAATGTCCTAACACATTCATTGACTAAAATATATATATATATATATATATATATATATATATATATATATATATATATATATATATAAATATATATAAATGATGCTTAATTTTTAAAGGGTTCGAATTGCATTGCCGGGGGGTCGATAGATGTGGTTAGTTTGGATATATATTTTTAGAGTAATGAATAATTGAGTCGGATTGTGAGTTGACCCGTCAATAAACTTAAAACTATTAAAAATAAAATAAAAAATAAAATATATATATATATATATATTTTAAACTTGTAACCTAATAAAAACAAGTACAACTTTTTAATAATTAGACTAATAAAACATTATATTTAAATTTAACATATGAACACGTTACACAATTTTTTTAACTAATATATATATATGTGAGAGTAAATTAAAAATGATATCACATTCTCACTTCTCACCGTAATATTTTTATCTCAATTTTTATATTAAATACACGAGCTACATGTTAATTTTTATAATTCTCTCTCATTCCATCCCAAATTTCTCTCTTTTATTACTCCTCATTTATAATATATTATTAAATATATAATAAATATTTTTAATATTTAAAATATCTTCTAATAAATTTAAAAAAAAAAGAAATTATATGTTTTTTATATTTTGAAATCATTTTTTTTAAATAATAATTTTTTTTTTAATTTATTAAAATAATTTCAAAATATTTAAAAAAATATTATATATTTTAATAATATATATATAAAGATATATATATATATATAAATTTAAAAATTTTAATCTTATTAAAAATAAAATTATTGTCTCAACATATTTTATTTTAAATTATTATTATTTTCTTGATTTAAATTTTTATTTATTTAGTAATAAATATGTTATTGTAAATAAAATATATTTATATATAATTTAGAATTTGTAATCTTATTAAAAATTTTAAAAAAAAATATTATTTAAAAATTATTCTCAATTTTAAGGATTATAAATAGAATATATTTGCAAAACTAAATTGTGAAAAAATTCAAATTTTCTTTTATTACTTTTTGTTTATAATAAAATAGTAAAATTAAAATATTAAATATATATTATTAAAAATATTTGATGTAACTTTCTTGCCCAAATGTACA
Source organism: Impatiens glandulifera (assembly GCF_907164915.1). NCBI lineage: Eukaryota > Viridiplantae > Streptophyta > Magnoliopsida > Ericales > Balsaminaceae > Impatiens > Impatiens glandulifera. Next base: position 14,497,827 of record NC_061867.1, on the reverse strand, counting down.
ATTGTCACATTTATTTTCAATATAGTAGAAAGAAAATCTATTTTACTTTCAACCATTTATTCATCTATTTCATTTATTTATAAAATGATACAAATTGTTTTTCTACCAAAAAAATATTACATAATATCCAGCAAAACAAATTGACTTACAAAAGTATAACCAATAAATATTAAAGGTACTAACTAGAGAAATATAGTTTAAGCAATATATACATTCTTAATTAATCATGCATCACTCGGCTCATTATCTACATTTTGGATCATGTTCGATGGCACACTCACAACATACTTAGGCAATTCATACTTAGCACCTACACCCAACAAAAAAAAAGATAATAAATTTTGTATTATGCTATTTAATTGTGAATAAATAATAATGAACAAACCTCTCTCGTCGTAACAAATGGTCATGTCTGAAGATTGAACGATAATGCCTGCGCTATCGATAATTGTTTGGGCGAATTCTATATTTTCTTCGAGATGTTCAGCCGCAGCTCTAAGAGCTTCCCATATTTCTGATAAAAATAAAGGTAATTGTAAATGGTTTGAATGTAAAGACAGGTAACAATGATTTTAAAGAAACACGAGTTCTTGATAAACCCTAAACCTTGTTTGCCATTATAATAAGGAGCAGTGTCCCAGAATTCTTCACGCATCTGTTCAAGTTGTTCATTCGTTAGTGGCTCTGTATGGTTCCAAGGCTTTGGTTTTCGCAATCTACGCCCACCTGAATCGATCGATCATACACACACAAAAATCTTGAGAGTTCCATTCTTTAATTTCTTCAAGAAAATTAATTAAAGAGCTTTGAAATCTTGAAGCAATATCATAATTCATAAACATGTTTCAATTCTTTTATCTTCTTGAAATGATTGAGAACAGAAATAAAACTGACCTTGTTCATTGGAACGTGAACTGGATCCAACACAACCCATGTCTATAAATTTGCAATAAAGAATATCTCCGGCAAATTCGTCCGGCGCCGGAGATTGCGAGATGATCGGACCGGCTTACAAAGGGTTTCAAAGACACCTAATTAAGTTAATGAATGCCCATATTAGATTCAACCTCTCTAATATTTATATTTATACCCACGCGGGCTTTTCAGACTCGGCATGCAAGAAAGAAAATATAATTTTAAAACAATAAGATACCGTATATATTTATTTATTTACATTTCATTTGTTATAAGGATACATTAAAAATAAAATAATTATAATTTCTTTTCTAAAAAAATGTATTAAATACAAAGAATTAAAACTTTTTTGAGATTTTTTTTACATAAATAGACAAATTATTTATTTTTCAAGAAGTATTTACATTTTTTTTTTTGATAAAATTAGGAATGAATTCAAGAATTAGAGTTAGAATTCAAGAATTAGAGTTAGAATGAGTTTGTAAAATTTGAGATAAGCTAGAGAAAATTAAAAAAAATAATTGACAAAACGAGATGAATATGAATTTTATAATTTTTTTTATGAAAATTAGAAGAAAAAAAAAGTCAGTAAATTAAATTTTAAAAAATAAAAAAAATTAGGGTAATTTTACATTTTTACTGTAAATATTTTATATTTGGGCCTGAACCATATCATAGATTCACCCGGGTAAAATGATGATTGGATTTTCTTATATTTGTATATAATACTCTTTAAATGAAAATATAACGTTTTTAATAATAAAAAACATAAATATTATCAATATTACTGATTCTAATAATGCATGCATTCCTTCATATAATTCAAATATAATTATTTAGCGTCGCATTTATAACCGTATTGAGTTTTAAGATTCAAGTTAGAAGATGTACATATAAGATGCATAGGGTTGGAACTTTGAGACATAATAAAACCAAAATAAAAAAAATATTGATTCTCAATCTCATTATATGTAAAAGATTTTTTTATAAGATTTGGTCATTCGCTGACAAGAACTCTAAAATAATGTAAAAAATAATTAGTTTATATTTATTTTGAATGTACTGATAAAATATAAGGACGATTATAATATTCTATATAATATAAATACTAGATTAAAATGCCAAATAGGTACATTTGAATTTTCACGTTTTTAATTTCATTCTGTCCTAATTCTATGTCTTGATCTTTAATTAAGAAATTTACATTATATTAGAACGAGGAGAACAAAGTAATCAAGAAGCTGTAGAAGAAGAGTCAGAAGAAGCTGAATCTTCAGAGTGTTCATCAACCGATCAAAGTGATCAAGAAGTTGTAGAAGAAGAGCCAAAAGAAAAGGTGAATGTTCTGAATCTTCATCAACCGATTATTCTTCATCATCCTTATCAGATTGTTTGAGAGATACAAATACAAGAATGGCCTGCAAGAAGAAACACAACAATGATCTGTACACTATGTGTAACTCTGATAATACAGGTGGGATAATTTTTACAACTGTTTTCAATGGTGGAAATTATATAGATTGGATTAGTGATGTTCGTTTAGCCTTTGAACCAAAATCGAAATTAGGGTTTATAGATGGGTCATTGATAGTTCCAAGAGAAGCAGATGATTTAAAAAGATGAACTGTCTAGTTCGATCTTGGATTTTAAATACGGTGTCGGATGAAATCAAGGCTAACTACTCCTCCACAACCACAACCTTGAATTTGTTAATGAATGCCCATATTAGATTCCACATCTCTAGTATTTATATTTATACCCACGCGGGCTTTTCAGACTCGGCACGCAAGAAAGAAAATATAATTTTAAAACAATAAGATACCGTATATATTTATTTATTTACATTTCATTTGTTATAAGGATACATTACAAATAAAATAATTATAATTTCTTTTCTAAAAAAATGTATTAAATTCAAATTAGTATATATATATATGAAGAATTATAACTTTTTTGAGATATTTTTTTTACTTAAATAGACAAATTGTTTTCTTTTTAAAATGTATTTATAATTTTATTTTATTTTTTTTGTGTAATATTAGGAACGAATTCTTGTTAATGAATGAAATAAGTGTATGAATATGAATTTTGTCATTTTTTTTATGAAAATTAGAAAAAAGAAGTTAGTGAATTAAATTGAAAAAAAATAGAAAATTTGGGTAATTTCACACTTTTACTGTAAATATTTTTTAGGGCCTGAACTATATCATAGATTCGCCCCTGGAAAAATTATGATTGGATTTTCTTATATTTGTATTTGATACTCTTTAAATGAAAAAGGTAATGTTTTTAATAATAAAAAACTTAAATATTATCAATATTACTGATTCTAATAATCCATGCATTCCATTATCCAGCAATTAATTCATATAAATCAAATATAATTATTTAGCGTCGCATAGAGAGTTTTTAGATTCAAGTTAAATGGTATTCATATAAGTTGTAACTTTGAGAAATATGGATTAGTAATTACAATAAAACTAGAATAAAAAAAAAATATTGATTCTCAATTTCATTATATGTAAAGGATTTTTTTTTAATTTTTTTTTTTAATTTTTAATTTTTTTTGAAGATTGGGTCATTTTCTACATGAAAGAACAAGCACATTTTGTTAAGAGGGATAATGTTGAACCATTTACGTATAATAATAGAAGATACTATAATATAATATAATAAAACCATTATATGTAATAAAATGACGTTTTTATATAATATAATGTTTGTTAAAAAATTCAATATCTAACCAACAATATCATCTTCTCTATTATTGGGAAGTAAAAACACTATCTTCTTACTTGTTGACCAAGAACAAGAAAAAATTCAATAAATTTGGTTAGATGTACTGTTCATAAGCAATAAAAGTCATAACTAATTAATTATGTTTTATATATTTTATTGATTGTGAATTAAGTTAATAATTAACTTAAAAATTAAAAGATAAAATTTTGATAAGAGTTGTGGGTTGAACATAGTAAGTAAATAAATTAATTTGCTAATAGTCAAATTTGAGATTTTTATTTTATTTTATTGGTTTATATTGTAGTCAATTCTGATTTCAATTGAGCAATTATCTTACAATTTAAAGCTCTTTATTGCTAAGGCCATCTCCAATCGTAAGCAAACGCAAATTCTGCTCCAACCGGACATCTAAGGCAATTCCATAACAGGAATTCACACTCTCTCTCCAAAAAAAATAATATATGCAATATCACTATTCATTTACACCATTTTTGGTAAAAATGACCCTTAAACTTATTTTTTTTAATAACTTTTAATTTCTATTCATATAAATTAATTCTTAAACTTATATTTTTTATTTTTAAGATAGAAAATTATAATATTTTTTAAATGTATAATTAAATTATTAAATTTATTATACTTGAAATTTTATCTAATTTATTTTATAATTTATTTTATATTTTTACGTTATATTTGATAACTTAAATTTTATAAATTATAAATTTCTAATTATAAATTATACAAATAAATATAGAAAATACTTAATAGGTTTGTTTTAATATAATATGTTTGTTTATTTAAATGTATTATTGAAATTATTTTGTTGTTTATGAATTATTGATATATATACTTAATTTTATTTTAATATTATTAAATGAATGAAAAAAGATTATGGATAAATATGTAAAATTGATAAATATATAGATAATATTAATAAGGTTAAAAAATTAGTGTAAGAAAGGAATATTCTAAGAATATTCTTTTGGGTTTGAAAATGAGTTTTTGGTAGGAGATGAATTACTGTTTGATATGACGTTTACTGCATTTTGGGTTTGAGAATGGGTTTGTGGGTTGGAGATGGTCTAAGGTTATACAAAACGAGATTTTTGTCAACTGTTTCAAATGCCGTTAACTTATTATATACGTGACATTTACAAATAAATAAAGAAACGATTAATGTCACTAATTTAATTATCGAATTTAAACGAATCAAGGGTTTTACTATCGATTTCTTGAAATTTGGTAGTCGAATTCTTAATTCACTATAATTCATAATTGACATGTAAATAATAAATTAACGACGTTTAAACTGTTAAATAAGATAAAACTTGTTTTGTATGGGAGTGGATCTGTTATACCATATTATAGACTCTCTCATGTACTATAAGTAGGGATGACAACGGGTTCCTTACTCGCCCGGTAGTGAAATACTAATCTCCGAACCCGAATTTCATATTATTACCCGACCCCGACCCCGACCCCAAACCCGATGAGTATCTCTATTTGTATATCATTCTCGATTCGTCGGGTATCCGATCCCCGACGGGTACCCCATTATACGATTAAAATATAAATTAATATTTTTAATTTTTTAAATATAGTACTAAATATTAAAAAACAAAAATGAAATATTACTTACTTGCATTGCATAATTAAGTTGTAAATGTTAAAAAAATATAACAACTTTGTTGTTATTACATAGGAGTTCAACAAAAATTAATTAAAGATACAAGGGAGAAAGTTAACAAAAATTATAGAAAAAGTAAAAAAAAAGTTAACAAAAGCTAGAGAAAATGTGGAGAAAGTTAAAAGATTGTTGAAACTGAACATACAAAGTGAAGAGTGAGTAGAGAGTAAGAAAATACATTGCAATATAAATAAAGATTAAGAGTTATGGGGAATATAAATTAAAATGTTGTTAGAGTGAAGTGTGTGTATAAGTAACATAAATAATATATTTAATGTAAATTTATAATGATGTTGAATTTTAAAAAGTCATTTTAAACTTTAATATACATATATATTAATATTTTGAGTATCGGGTTTCGGGTTTGGGTTTTGCACACTCCCCATCCCCTACCCTGAACTAGATTTGGTAATTATTTTCACTCCCCATTTCTGACCCCGAACCTGATTTAAAATACCCGAACCCGACCATCGAGAACCCACAAATATCGGGTATATGAGTACCCATTGTCATCCCTATTATAAGACAAAAATATTTCAAAGTGTTAATGTTAAGAAAAAAGATTTTTGTCTTGTGGTACAGGAGATGGTGCATGCTGTGGTACAACAGATCATCTCATGTTTTGTATAACTTTAACAATAAAGAGTCTAAAATTATGATGTTTGAAAAAAGAGATCCAAAATCTTAATTAGCTAAAAATAATGATCCCTAGTTTGACAATTATGTTGAGAGTAATTGCATAAGAATTCGCGAGACAAATCTCCTTTGCAGATCGCAAACCAATAAGACATTTGAACACGATCAGGGGTAGCTGCACGCCAATAGAGATTTTGCGCAGTGAATGCTGTATTTGCAAATCTAGATATATATTCTTGTTGCATTACTCTTGCAAATTGAAATGTCAACCGCCTCCCTCTGTTCATCAATTTATAAGCAGTGGCGGACGTAATAAATGTTTTTTCATTGGTTATGGTGATATTGAGTTTGGTTATTGTTTCTGGGATAATCAAAATCGGAAGATCATTCGTAGCAGAAATATTATCTTCAATGAACAGGTTCTCTACAAAGATTGTGTTGAAAAGAAATCAGATGGTGATTCCAAGTTGGAAGAGACTGGTCCAGTCGATTTGAGAGAATTTTTAGTTGAATATATACCGACTGTCGAAGAAGAACAATATGTTATTGAAGATGAAATCGTTGAGAATGTGGCCCTAGAGATAAATCAGTAAACACCAGTTATACAATTGAGAAGATCGTCAAGGAATCAAAAACTAAGTGAGAGGTGGTATCCATCTATGAACTATATCTTGTTGACAGATAGAGGTGAACCTGAATGCTATGAGGAAGCAATACAATCTGATGAATCGGTTAAGTGAGAGTCTGCGATGAAAGATGAGATGGCTCTTTGACGTTGAATCATACTTGGGAGCTCACTGAGCTACCAAAGGGAAAAAAAAGCACTTCATACAACAAATGGATCTTCAAGATTAAAGAAAAAAATGATAAAACCATGAGGTACGAGACAAGGTTGGTTGTGAAAGGATTTCAACAGAAAGAAGGAAACTAATTTGAGTTTAGTTGTGAAAGAAGACCATCATCTTCAACAAATGGATGTCAAAACTATTTTTCTTCATGGTGATTTAGATGAAAAGATTTATATGCGACAACCATAAAGATTTGAAATCAAAGGAAAAGATGAGCTTATGTGTAAGCTTTAGAAGAGTCTGTATGATTTGAAACAGGCTCCAAGGCAATGGTACAAAAAGTTCGATAACTTCATTGAAAAGTAACAATTTTATGAGGTGTGAAGCTAATCATTGTTGTTATATCAAGAGGTTTGATAAATCATACATCATTATGCTCCTCTACGTTCATGACATGTTGATTGCTGGAGCAAGCTTGTATGAGGTTAACAAGCTCAAGAAAGAGTTGTCTGAAAAGTTTACAATGCAGAATTTGGGTGCTGCAAAAAAATCATTGGGATGAGAATTTTCAGGGATGAAGAAGTTCTCAAGCATAAACAAGAATAATATGTGAAGAAATTTCTAAGCAGGTTCAACTTGTATAATGAAAAACCAGTTACTACCCCCTTAGCCAGTCACTTCAGACTATTTAAAGATCAGTCGCCTTCAATAGAGGAGGAGAAAAATTACATGGCCACTGTTCCTTATGTCTCTGTCATTGATTGTATTATGTATGCGATGGTTTGCACAAGACCAGACATATCACATGTAATGGGAGTTGTTAGTAGGTTAATGAGAAATCCGAGTAGACAACATTGGGAAGCAGTAAAGTGGATACTACGATACTTAAGAGGAAGTACGGGTCTCGCTTTGTGTTTTCGAAAGTCTAATATGAGTTTGGAATGATATGTTGATGCTGACATTTGTGGTGATGTTGATAGTAGGAAAAGCACAACATGCTACATTTATACACTAGGAGGTATTTCAATCAGTTGAGTTTCAAAATTGTAGAAGATTATTGCTCTTTCTAGTTGTGAGGCAGAGTATGTTCTTGTGACAGAGGCTGCTAAGGAGATGATGTGGTTACAGGTTACAACCCTTTTTGCGAGAATTGGGTCAAGACTACGAAGGAAGTGTTTTGCGATGCGATAGTCAGAGTGTCATTCATTTGACAAAGAATCCAATTTATCATGGAAGAACGAAGCATATACATGTTCGTTATCATTTCATCCGGTCAGCTTTAGAAGATGGAGTATTAGCTCTTGAAAAATCCCAGGAGTGAGAATCCAGCTGATATGTTAACGAAAGCTATGACAAATGAGAAACTGAAGTTGTGTGCAACTTCAGTTGGTCTTATTCGTTAAGATACCGGATAAAAAACTGTCACCGATCGAGAGATGATGAAGTTAGTGTCCAAATAGGAGATTGTTGAGTTATGGAGCCTACACTTATAATAAACTCTACAAGTGTTAATTAGAGTTTATTGAGTTTGTATTTAGTTTTGGGTTTGGGCCTGACCAAAAGTTATTTAGGTTTATTACCTAAATGTTTACCCTATAAATATGTGGTTATTAAGGGTTTACATTATGGAGATATAATTCTAGAGAGATAAAGTGTGAGGTAAAAACTCTGTATTCTTTTTTTCTTCTTATTTATAGTGAAATCTGGTGGCGGCTGAAGTGGACGTAGCTCAATTTTAGTGAACCACTATAAATCTATGTCTTTTTGTGTTTTTCATTTTTGCGTTTTTTACAGATTGTTTCATCGGATTTGGGAGATACAAATCCTAACAGTATAAAATCTTTTGTTGCGGTGCACAAACAAAATTTTTTTTATAAGCATATAAGGTAATTAAATGAATAATTGTTCAATAATTATTAGTGACATAACCATTCTAACACTTACCATATTAATATATATATATATATATATATATATATATATATATATATATATATATATATTTTGAATAAATGACAGCTAAGAGGACACCCCAAAAGCCAATTTCCTTTTAATATGTATATGTTTGTAAATGGTAGGAAATTATAATGTCATAATTGTGTCCTTATAATACAAATTATGAATCTTTCGTTTATGAATTTAAGATATGGTAATGGAATAGGGGAAGGGCTACGGATTTGGCTAATTTTTTTATACTTTCACAATTTAGATGGAAACAGATTAAATTGCAAAATTCATCAAAAATACCGTTAGTGAATTTCTTTGAAATTTTTATAAAGAATAGTTTATTTTAAATTAGGTGGCCAACTCTAAATATCCTCGACTATTGCGATGGTTTGTTCCTTTCTTTTTTAATATTGGCAACCGAAGTGTTGCCCCATAGAAAAAGATCAGTTGATGGATCAAGGATTCCAATCCTGCCATCTTTTCAGGAATTGTTTGACTATACACAGTAAGTTTTCGAGAAAAAACATCAAGTTTCACGTAAATTTGATTCATTCCCATTCTCACCGATATTCATGAACTCCACTTGGGATGTTGTGACTGAAAACGTTATCTGATTATTGATTCTGGTCATCATTTGGTTGATCATCACGGGCAAAGAAAAAGAGGCTGTGTTTGGTAACATGAAGTTAGAATTGAAATTGGGTGTAATTTTGATTCTTATTTTCGATACACTATTTAAGTTTAAAAATTAATATTTGAATTAGAATTTCAATGAAATTGAATCCTGCTCCATCTTATCATTCTTAATTTCATTCTTTTTAGCTTGGATTTGTAATTTCAATATTCATTTTTTCTTATATTTTTCAAATAAAATATCTTATTATTTTATCATTAAATTATTAACACAGTTAACTCGTTGAAACGATTTATAAAAACACACTAAAAGAACAAAAGAAGACACATATTTATAGTGATACACTTAAAAATGTTACGTTCACTTTAGTAGCAACCTAATTTCACTATAAAGAAGAAGGAATATAGAGTTTTGCCTCGCACTGTTTATTTGTCTATAATTATGTTTAACCAATAAAACTCTTAAATACAACTTATTTTTAAGATAAACACACTACGACAAAATAGGTTTTGGGTGACACATAATCGCCAACGCTTAATAAGCGTGGGCAAAAGTCAGAAAAACAAATGCTTTTGCCAACCTTTAATATCTTTGCCAACCTTTGGAATTTATTTTATCATTCCTTTTAAAATTTGTATAAATCAATAATTAGATAAAATTTTATTTTAATATTTTATTTTATTTTATTTTATATTTTTTTATTTTTTAATAATATAGACTATTAATTATTTAAATCAAATTATATATTTAAATTTATCTCAAACCTAAAATTTATTAATATTTTGAATCAATTAAATATAAATTAATTATTAATATTAAATTAATTAAATAGAATTAATATTCTATGAAATAAAATAAATAGTATAATAAATTAATTATTAAATAATTTATTTATATTTTCAAGTTAAATTAAATAGATTTAGAATTTTGTCTGAATCCAAATCATTTACGCTTTCTCTCTTCGATTACATAAAAAAATGGGCTAACTTTCTTCGAAAACCCTAACTCAGCCGATCTAGATATCAATAATCGTTCGATTCCCAAAATCACTATGAATGATCTTAGTTAAATCCACCATCACATGAAGTGAACATTGTCATTATAGAGCGTCTTGTGCCAAATTAACTCTTCGGGCAAACTCGGCAAGTTGCTAGACCTAATCCGCGTAGGAATAATGTGAAACATCATAAGCGTCCGAAGAGACTTCAAATTCTTAGGCTCGAGAAGGAATCGCTTAAACTCAAGATCTAGTTCTCGCTCTAACACCTCATTTCTCAACGCGAAAATAGTAAGATTGTGGTGAATCACGACAACTTCGATAGTTTGAAGAAGAAGATCCTTCTCAACCCGTTCGGAGAGCTCGATGTTATGCGAATCGAGGAGAGCGACGAGAACCTTGTTCGAGTTAATGAGCCCCACCTATAGCAGTTTCGACGATGATAATTGTCACTTTAGGTATCTGCTTCGACTTGATGTCTGTCACTTATGTTTTCCAGAGAATCCATTTTTTTCAATTATTGAAGAACCTAAAAAAAAGTTATTATGTTTATTGGGTGTGTTAAAGGGATGATTGTGTATTTAGACACCTTATGGAGCTATTTGGCATAGATCCAGCGGAGTACATGCTTGCTATATGTGGGAATGAAGGCATTTGAGAATTATCTTCCCCGGTAAAAGTAGAATGTTTCCTTTATCTAACACAAGACAACCGGTTTATGATCAAAATCATGAAGTAATCGAAAGTCAATTTTAGTTAATGTAGTTGCTCAATGCTCATTGATAAAAACTGATATCTGCTGAAATTTTACACTTAAAATAATCTTTGTTTTTTTGATTAAATGGTTATAAAGATGCTACCAAGTTATTACAAGCATGTTTCTCAATAAAAGAGCTCATCGGTGCGTTATTGGGCTTTCATTGGTGAGATACACTTTTGTTTCATTCACATATTAAATCTCCTACTTTGATTTTACACTCTATCTAGACTATAAATATATATCTCTGTCTTTTGCATAGAAGAAGAAATCATCATTGAGTAAAGTAAACAAAAAAAGAACCTGTTAATGGGTGGTGCAGGTGCTGAATCGAGATCATGATCGAGATGGGTAGTTTATTTTATTCTTGTGATCAGTTTAATGACGACGATATTGTATGGCCAGGTTTACTCTGTTTTGGTAACTTGTTCTTTCCTTATTCTCTGTTCTCGAGCACTAGAAGTGGAAGATTTTAAGATCAGGAACTAGGATTCATGACCAAAGCGAGTCAGTCATTGTGTAAACAAATATTATTATTCAAATTCACGACTTTCTAGAAAATGAAATTGACATTTGATGTTCACCATTCCCTCTATGACACTTTTCTTGGCCTAGAAGGGGATGAAGAAGAGAAGGACAATCAGGTAATTTTATATATTAATACATACATACATTTTCTCTTCTTTTATTAATTTTTCATTTTATTAATTTTTCATTTAATGAATTAGTTGGAATGGAGGAGTCACAAGAGGATGTCGATCTCAAAGAGGCATTTAAGGTATTTGACCAAAATGGAGATGGATACATATCTGCTAACGAATTGCAACACGTGTTAGTGAAGTTGGGTTTCGCCGAAGGAAGCGAGATCGATCATTGTCGGAAGATGATACTAGTTGATCCCAATCACGACGGCCGCGTTGAGTTCAAGGACATGATTCGAAAGATGGTTCTCGTCCACCTCTTAATATACATACATGTATTCTTTTCCACATCTTTTTATACTATGTTTTGTTTTTCTTTTCATAGTTCATTGGTGACAAAGTTCTTCAACCTACACTTACACTGTGTCTAGACAGCTGGAGGACAAAAGGTAAAATAATGTAGGTTAACCTAATAGTTTATGTGTTTTCAAACTAATTTATGATTTTGTTTATAATGTAAAAATTCTATTATTGCATTTAAAATAATAGGTTGATTGTTCTTTCTTTTCAGTTGGATATCTTATAATAAATTCGTAGGCATAACTAATGAGAAGCATGGAAAGATTGTAAAAGAATTTTATTACAGTATTCTTGTCAGTAGTTTATGTTAGGTTTGATGCTTTACATGTGTATATTCACTTATTTTGTGTCTCTTTTGCTCAAGTTGTATGAAATTTTTATTTATATTTAATTTTGTCCTCTTCATTTCTATCACATTTTTGTTAGATTATCAACTTTGATGTTTGGATTATTGTTTACTTCATAAATAATTTTTTAATTGTTTACTTCACAAATAACTTTTCAATTGAATAGTTTATTCTATTTATAGTGAAATTCCTGTTGGCATTTGGGCTTGTGTCAAGAATGGGAAGTATAGAGGTGACTTTGCGACAGGTAATCTGTTTCCTATTTTTTTCAGCTAGGCTATTGATGATTTTCTTTTACTGTTTTTGTCTTATCTTTCTTCAGACAATATTGGTTATTGCACTGATTGAGAGCTTTTATTGTCTCAAATTTCCAATCTTTATTTACAGGTTATACATGTGAATGAATCAAGGAAAAAATTAATGTGAAGTTGATTCCAAGAATCGACTTACAGGCGATGTCTGAAAAATTTGTAAAGTCTTTATTCTATCTATTGACACCCTTACAAATTTCTGCATTTTAACTTTACTTTTTGAAAAAGATTGCTGATATAGAAATACTTGCTTTCACTCCAAGATATAGATATATTTAATTCTGAAGCTAGTGATGTTGATATCTATCTTATCTATTTGTCGAGATTTCATTTTGTTCCTAAAAATGTTTCTAGGATTAAAGATAAAAGGTTTCTTTTTAGGATTTTAATGATATATAGAACTCCACTTTATTGCTTGAACTTATTAGGTTCTATCTGAAATCATTAATTCTACTTGTAGTCTTTCTTAAGCTGCTAATATTAAATACACTTTAATGCTTGAAACAATTCTTATATATGGGCTAAGGGAGAAGATTGTTACTTTTTAGAGATGGTACTTTTTAATTTGAATATTCTAAGGGTTGTGTTTTAGTCCAGAAAAATGAACTTCTGCCATTGGGCCAACCTTACACAAAATAATAAACAACTATACCTAAATCAATTCATTTTTATGAACTTTTTAGTAGCAGTTTTGCTTTTATTTTCATCCGGTTTATGCATTTTATCATTTGGCTAATTTAGTTTTATTTGATATGTGTAATTTTTTTTACATTTTATACATGGTGGAGGAGCTCCGTCGAAGAAAGAAACACCAGTGTCAGGAACTAGTGCAAGAAAAACTAATACTCCAGCACCAAGATTGATAAGCGCTATTGAAATGGAGTAAAATGTATATAAACTTCTTTATAGAGCAAAGTTTTTTATTGCGAAGTTCATCGGATTTTGTTGGTAAGGCCTCATGTTCCTTAAATTTACCTGAATTTTGTTTTTGCAATCTCATGTGTTAATTTTCTATTGCAGAAGAATTGATTTTGGAGTAGTAGTTGGCACTGAGAAAGATGATCGTATCAATTTATATGGTTTGGAAATATTATTGTTTGTTCTCGTAGTCAACTATTCACTCATTCTTCTTGTTACAGATTTTGAAGGATGGATCTGTAGGACCAATTGGGATGACTCTTGATGCAAGTCAATTGAAATGTAAATTTTTGAAAATTCACAGCATTAAAAAGACTTTGTTGGTGAAGGACATTGTTTGAGTTGTAGATGGTTCATTACAGGTCTTAAATCATTTCTAGAGCTTGAATGTGATTTTATTTTAGCTTATGAATACTGACAATTTCACAACTATTTCAGGGAAGACAAGAGATTGTGAAGTTGATATATAGAGGAACTGTGTATATATATGATGAAAATGAACTTGAAAATAGTGGTTATATCGGCTGCAAATCTCATTTGTGTGGAAAGCTACAAATCTCTGATGGAAAGGGTGTTCTTAGCTTAACTATGACTATTTTCTTGTTTCCAGTTGTCTGGATTTTCTTTTGCTCTCTAATTTAATGTTTTATATTTAATTAGGGTGAAGATATAAAAGTTTTGCTTCTTGAAGTGACAATGCTAAGATTGCAAAGTCTTTGATGGTTCAGGAGGTAGAAACTGTATTAATAGAAGCTAAATCAACTATACCAGCACTCAAGTTGCATAAAGATCTCAAATCGCCAAAGGATCTCAAATCGTCAAAGGATCCTGAAGATAGAAAGTAGTAAAATTATTTACTCTCGAGAGAACTTTTTATTTGAAATTTAATGTATTTTATTTAAATAAATAGATTTGGATAAGTTAATTAATTAATATTCTTTTTATTGAAATGTAGTTTTTTTTAATTATTTAATTTATAAAAATATATATATTAAAACATTATTTTAAGAAATGTAGAAATATAAATAAATTTTAAAAGAATTATTAAAATAATAATTTAAAAATAAATTAGACTTTTGGTGACGTTTGAATTACTACTGCCGACGTTTGAATTACTACTGCCGACGCTTAAATAAGCGTCGTTAATGTCCTTCCCTTTTGGCAACGCTTAAATTTCTAGTACCGACGCTTAAATAAGCGTTGTTAAAACTTGCGCCAACCCTGCTTTCGGCGACGCAAGAATAAGTGTCGGTAACATTTTTGGCGACGCTTTTAAATGTTGGCCGAGACGTTGGTCTTTTTTCTGTAGTGGTACCATCACAAATCTTTTTAAACCCACTTTAACAAAATAACAATAATTTTTTCATTCTCTTATATATATATATATATATATATTTATATATATATATATAGTCCAGGATATTAAGAATCAAACACATTATCTTAAAAGACATGAGTTTATGTGTTCTACTATAAATGTTTAATAAATTGTGTTAGAAGAGTTCATATGCAATAACCCACTAGTTGATTATGCTTTAAATCTTATTAATTAATAGCTCTAAATGTTATAAAAATTGTGATCAAATCTTTTTATAAATAAAAAGTAAATTATAAGAGTGGAGGGTGGTGATAGATACCAAGTAATGAAGATAGTTGGCTGCTCCATTGTGCTGAATATAATTTGCGACATTTAAATAGTTAATTGCAGAAGATTTTCGCGGGGCAAATCTCCTTTGGCAGATTGCAAACCAATAAAACAACCGAATTAGACCATGCAGATTAAGGTAGCTGCCTGCCAATAGAGATCTTGCCCAGTGAATTAATGTTGCTTCTACAAGTAAGTGATATATCAGCTGAATTGTTTATTTACTCTTGCAAATTGGAATGCCAAGCACCTCCCCCTTTTGATCAATTTATAAGAACATGGCCAATGAATATACCCCTGCTAGGGATGGCATATTCAGTCCAAGAATATATATTGAATAGCCAGGGGTTGATATTTGGCTACAAATTGAGGGGTTATAAGATCAATAATAAATAAACACAAATTCACGATAAGAATATGAGAATCTAATTCCTGTCTTATTGATGAAAAAGAAAGAGCGGAGAGAATTGTGAAGAGGGTGATTGATCATTTGATGTAAAGGCAAAAAAAAAAGGAGTAATTAGTATTAAACATTAATTAATTTATGTTATCAAACTAGCTTATCCAAGGCAGCTTCAGTTTTCAGCTTATCCAAAACCCAAATATTTAGTTTATTTGAAAGATAAAATCGTTTTATTATTTTATATTTGTATAAAAATTATAAGTTTCAGGACATCAAGAGCTTGTTTGATTTTTTTTATTTTATTATTATTATTTTTTTGTTAGTTTGGTTTTTTCAAAAACATTATATATTGCATTAATATCATTCTTAGAAATATCAAATCACTTAAATTTTAAAAAAAATATCAAAAAATTTAATATTTTAGTAAATTTAAATTTTAAATACAAAAGTATATTTTAATAATTTATCTAAAACCAATAATTTGGTATTGTGATATGTTAATTCTTTTAACAAGTTTAGAAGTTCTCCTTAAGTTTGACGCAATGTTTACTCTACGTACTTTGGATGCAATGTTTACCATTGCTTCGGGATTTGATTATTTTCTATTATTTTGTGATAATTCTAGCATTGTTGATTTTTTCACCTAGTTGCGTTTTTGGTTGTTCCTTAATCTTCTCAATCGTTTTGATCGCTCTTGCCACCTCAACAACTATTATTATCATTTCACGAGAGTTTAGCGAAAAGATCCCTAACTAGTCGGGTTGAGGATAATAGTAAATCATATTTTCATGTTGACATTGACATTTTGTGGCGATTGTTCACTATTTTTATCCAATTAGCATGAATCGTCTACAATTTGTTCCTCCACATCCTCAAGCTCCTACCCTGTAAATAACAATAGCAAATGATTTAGTTGTTAGGAGAAAAAGTTGGCATGTCTTAATATGTATTGATTAATATGAATTACGATTTTCATAATCACATCATGCACTTCATTTCGGTCTCACCCTCCCTAGCAGTCCATTCAAGACCACATCCACTTTCAATATAGTATCGCAATGAAACAAAATTGTGTCTTTAATTCGAACACCAATATAAAAAGTGAAATTATAATTAGTTAAAATTTATTCTCATTCTATTTTAGGAGGTGGAGGAGAAATATTGAAAATGGAAGGAAAAAAAATAAAAATTGTCAAATTTGATAAACATATGCTTCCCAATATGCCAATGTGATTGTGTGTGGTTATGAAAAATCCCTCATCTAGGTTACAGGAATCAAATGTAACTTCCCATTTTTCATTGAGAGGAAAAGTTATTGCAAAAATATGAGTGGGTTAGAGGGAATAAAGGAAAGTGTACAACAAAAAGAAAAAGAACCAGTTTCATTTTGGATATGCTCCAATTGTGAAATTGGCATATCCCATCACCCTTTTCTACTTATTTTGAAAGATTTGTATTGGTTTTGTTCATCATTTTGATTTAATATGACTAACTTAAACCTATATTTTTCATGTTTCATGTTATTGATCAACATTTTTTTAAATATTATTATTCTGGTAGAATTTCAACAAAAACTTTTCATTACATGTTATAACACTTAGAAGACTAAGTTTCCAGCAAATCACAAGAATTTATTTTTTCTAAAACCAATCTTAATTTGAAACTTTATTTTGAAAACCAAATATCGGAGACCATGCTTTGCGTGGGAAAACATAACCATCAATACAGATATGCATAATCATATAAAAAAATAAAGTCATACATACATGAAAATATAGCAAGCTTCAAACCTAAAAAAATAAAAATAAAAGATAACTATAATGCTAGTTCGTGAGGTCGAGATTATTGAAAGAACCCGATTCAACATCGATCTAGATTATCTTGTTCTGCTCATATTTTAGGCTTTTGCTATATTGTTATAGTTGACTCCGCTAAGTTTCTTTCCTTTATTTCTTTCTTTATTTCTTTCATGATGGGATTAGTAATTCTTGACACCTTTTTGGTCTTTCTTTGTTCTTGTTTATCTTACATTTGTCAACAATCTCAATGACTTTGTCAATGTCTCTATAAAAGTATGAAAAAACACTTATTAATGTACATGATAAGAGACAATACACCATGACATTGCACATGCTTAATGATGATACAATGAGATATCATTTGAACCTCATTTGACCAAGCATCGACAACTTCAACGACATCTTAATAGTCGTTTGTCAATCCTTGTCGTCAACCATGTATGACTAAGCTTCTTTGGTATCTCTATAATATTGATATACTTCTAGGTTGAATTAATACTGTTAATGAATTAAGTAAAAAAATACTTGATATTGATATTGATATTATATTGATATTGACAGCCAAAATTGAACATTTGAGAAGAACATTTCATTTGTACATATAAAATGTGTTTGGTATGGGTTATTAAATTCTTACAAGCCCTATAGAAGCAAATTATAATTTATTTATTTTTGTTAATCTACTATATTATCCTTACAACTTAATATTAATTTCACATCTACTCATTATTATTATTATAATTAATTAAACAATATTAATACTAAATATCATTATCTTTAATTCATTTTAAGAGAGTTGTGAATATATATTCATTTTTTTTGGTAGAAAAATTTATATATGTAAAAATCACAAGGATCTTTTATGAAGTCCAGGCCATCTAAACCGGATGATTAATAAAAATACCATGCACCTTTTAAAAAAAAAGGAACATAATAAACATGCATGCATGGGTTTTAATTCTTTCAAGGTTGAACACAAATGAATGGACTTTTAAGCTTTGAAAAGTCAAGGAACTACAATTAACTATTTGGGTTACTCGAGAGGACAAATGGATATCGAACATGCTTCAGGATCTTTTTATATTGCAGTTATTGTTGTTTGAGAAAAAATAAAATTAATTATATATTCTTTGATGCCCATGTGGTATAAACCAAAGTCTCAATCAACCTTTAATTATTTGATCTTTTTCAAAATCTCATATATATCAAAGACCACATGCATTTGTTGGAACCTTTAACATTTATAATAAAATCTCTTTGATTTGATAGACAAACAAAAATTATAATATAAGTAAAATAAGTTTAAATGCTTTATCAATCAATTATTAATTAGAATTATAGTTTTTTTTGATGAAACATTCACTTTCAAATAAAAGAATTGATGAGAATAACAATAAAAGTACTAATAATTAACATTAATTAATTTATAAAATTTATGTGAAGAAGATTAATGTAGATATGCGCAATTACAATGTTATATAAGGTTCGTGCAATTGAAATAGACTTCAATTGTTACGAAAATCTTAACTTAATTTTAGAGGTATTAATGATGAAAGAAAAAGGGTACAATTATAGGAGCCCTGCTTATATTATTGAAAAGTCTGATTATTTATCTCTGGATGAAAAACTCTAATTGGATGGCTAATATTATTTTCAAAACGTCTTTAAGTGGAAGCTCGAGATCTTTGATTCATTGCAGCTCTCAAGAAACCTAATCTCAACAGAACTTTTGGCAAAAGAAGATGCTGGTGTTTCTCTAAACAAAGTAGTCTCTATGTAAGATATTTTGGATTAATGAAGGGGACACTTGTACTAAGTATTTCCATGTAGTGAGAAATAGGAGAAGTCGTGTGAACTTTATTTAAGCTATTGACTCGCTTCGAGGAGTGGTTACGATAAACGAATTTCATTTCCTTCTTCCTGATTAAAAAGACACGAGGTTGATGAGGAAGTAATGATCATGAAATGCAATTAAAGACTGCGAGGGGAGGATATCTCCAGTTTCGGATAGCTTTAAAATGGACTCGATGAAAAAAATATTGGCACCACACGTTAAGGTGGACCTAACTTCCATTATTCCTAAATGAGTTATTCAAGAAACTCTTTGTAGCATCCAGTTTCGAGGCCAATTAGTCTGATCTCTATCTTTTACAAAGTAGTAGCCAAAATCACCGCAAAGAGACTAAAATTAATCCTTGGTAAGAAAATTATTATTGAACAATACATGTTTATGGGGCACAATAAATGCCATCATAATTAGGGGTGAGCAAACGGATAAATCCAACCCGTATTACTCAACCCAAATTAAATTTACCTAACACGTAACCCAACCCATATTATTTACTAATATGGGTTGGGTTGGGTATGGGTTACGTAACTCAAATTATTTTTTCATTTAACATGTATTCTACTCATTTAACACATTTTTATCCGTTTAACACGTTTTTGACATTTTTAACATGTTTTTGACATTTTTCATGTTTTTGGCACGTTTTGACACGGTTTTCACGTTTTTGACACGTTTAACACGTTTTCCACATCTCTGACACGTTTAATACGTTTTTCACATGTTTAACATGTTTTGACACGTTGAACACGTGTTCGGCACATTTAACACAATTTTGACACGTTGAACACGTTTTTCATGTTTTTGGCATGTGTAACATGTTTTGAACACGTTTTTCATACGTTTTTCACGACTATGACACATTTAACACATTTTGACACATTTAACACGTTTTCACATTTTTGACACGTTTAGTACGTTCACACGTTTTTGACATGTTGAACACGTTTTTAGCACGTTTAACACATTTTTGAAACGTTGAACACATTTTACATGTTTTTGGCATGTTTAACATGTTTTAACACGTTTAACACATTTTTGACACGTTTGACACATTTTTCACAATTATGACAAAATTTAACACATTTTGCTACGTTTTTTTTTTATTTTAGCACGATTAACACGTTTTGACACATTTAACATATTTTTCACGTTTTGACACATTTCACATATTTTTCACACGTTTTTCACATTTTGGCATGTTTTGCACGTTTTCTACATTTTCCACATTTTAGCACGTTTGACACGTTTTGATACGTTTTTGACACATTTAACATGTTTATTATATTTTTGACACGTTTAATACATTTGTCACATATTTAATATGCCAAAATGTGAAAAAAGTGTTAAACGTGTCAAAAACATGAAAATATTTTAAACATGCAAAAAATGTGTTAAACGTGCCAAAAATGTGTTAAAACTTGTCAAAATGTGTCAACGTGCAAAAAACATGTTAAACATGTCAAAATACGTTAAATGTGCATGAACGTGTTAAACGTGTCAAAAACGTGGAAAAACGTGCCAAAAATGTGTTAAACATTCCAAAACGTGTTAAATGTGCTAAAAGTGTGTTAAATGAGCCAAAAACGTGTTAAACGTGTTCAACATGTTAAAAACGTGTTAAACGTGCTAAAAATGTGAAAAATGTGTTAACGTATGAAAAACGTGTCAAATATGTTAAAAACATGTTAAAATGCCAAAAATATGAAAAACATGTTAAACGTATGAAAAAGTGTTAAATGTGTAAAAAACGTGTTAAACATATCAAAAACGTGTTAAAATGTTAAAAACGCATTAAACGTGCCAAAACATGAAAACCGTGTTAAACTTATCAAAAAAGAAAAAAAAAACTCACTTAGATGTATGTACTTATACAACTAGCTCACTTAGACGTATGTACTAATAAAAAGTCATTTAAACATATGTATTATCAAAATTTGGCTCATTTAGTCTCTTTTAGTAACCATGGTTAACTTTTATTTTTAAATTTATATATTTATTAATTAAATATTAATATATTTTCTCTCCTCTTCTTTTTATTAATTAAACTAGGTAATATATTTTATTCTTAAATTTTTTATTATTTTAATATTAATTTCTCTTTTATATTTCATTTTTTTTTATTAATTTTTATTTCTCATATTTTTTAAATTCTCATTTTTTTAAAAATATTTAACAACTTATTTATGAATTATATGTTTTACTGTAATATTTTTTTGAAGGATTTTTCTTATTTAATTTAATATAATAAAAATGAAAAAGGTTTTCTTATTTAGTTTAATATATAAATAAAAATGAAATTAATAATTATTTATTTAATTTTTATTCACGACTTATATTGTAAATGAATTGTTTTGTCTAATATTTGATTATTACTCTTTTGTTGTTTGATGAATGTGTTTTTATTATTATCCAATTCTTAATTATTAATTAATTTATTTTTGTGTTGAAGGATTTTTATTGTTGAAAGAATTTTCATTATTATATTCAATTATTGGATGAAACAATTTTAAAATAATTAATAATTAATGTGAATATAAAAAAAATGTATAAAAAGAAGAAGAAATGTAGAGTTAAAATAATTAATGATGAATGCTCATATATATATATAAAATAAAATAAAAATAATCAATCAAAAATACTCATATAAAAATAATAAAAAATTATAAAAAAGATAAAAATAAAGGGTTCATTTATTAGTAATAAATGAAATAATAAATGAAAAGAAAAGAGAGAAAAAATATATTAATATTTAATTAATAAATATATAAATTTAAAAATAAAAGCTTACCATGGTTACTAAAACAGGCTAAATGAGCCAATTTTTGATAGTACATAGGTTTAAATGACCTTTTATTAGTACATACATCTAAGTGAACTAATTGTATAAGTACATACGTCTAAGTGAGCTTTTTTCCAATCAAAAACGTGTTAACGTGTTATATATGTCAAAAATGTGTTAAAATGTCAAAAACGTGAAAAACGTGCTAAAGTTGTCAAAAACGTGTTAAACGTATTAAACACGTCAAAACGTGTTAAACGTGATAAAAACGTGTTATTAGTGTGAATACGTGATAAACATGTCAAAAACGTGCTAAACGTGCTAAAAACGTGAAAATCGTGTTAAACTTATTATAAACGTGTTATATATGTCAAAAACGTGTTAAACATGTCAAAACGCGAAAAATTATTACACTATCATTTAAAAATAATTTATATCAATTGAAAAGTTATAAAATCAAATTATTATTTACCTAATAGGAGTAAAGAAGATTTCGGCCTAATTACTTGCTTTTCTGTCATGGACTCATGGCTAAACAAATAGATAAAAGAGGGGCATGTTGGTCATATCACTTCTCAAATCAGATGGTATAAATATTATCATAAAAAAGACAATCCAAACACATTATTATTAATTATTTATTTTGTCAAAAATCCAAACACATCTTTAAATTAATAAGAGGTTCCAAAATTTCAGTTATTGTCCAAGCAAATTAAAAAAAAACAAATTTAATTATTGACCATAGCTGTTTTAATATATTTGAGATAAAATTATAATCCAATTCAATAATCAGTACATAAATTAAATCATTAATTAAATATCATATTATTTTAACATTTTTTAATTATATATTTTCTGAAAGGTCAAATTCTTTTAAACAGCAAAATAATTTGTGTATTTTAAATAATGTCCATCATTATTAATCTCGTTTCTTAGATTGAAAATATGTTGAAGTCAAGAACAACAACAAAAAATGAGATGAAACTGAATCGAAAGATGTGTTCATCTGCTTACACAATAAGTGAAACATACCAAATAATGAAATTAACTCGGTAGTTACTGCACAATCCATTGTGTTGAATATTGTGTTCTCCGTTTAAAGTTTATTGCAGAAGAATTCGCGGGGCAAATCTTCTTTGGCAGATCGCAAACCGAGAAGACATTGGAACTCGATCGGAGTAGCTGCCTGCCAATAAAGATCTTGCCCAGTGAATGCTGCTATGCAAGTCTGATAGATGTTTTTGTTTCATTAATCTTTGAAATTGCAATGTCAATCACCTCCCTTTTTTGATAAATTTATATGAGCATGGACCTTGAATATACCCATTCTTGGGGGTGGCATATCCAGTCCAAGAATTTATATTTATTATTGTCTTAAATTTTCATAATTTACTAAGAAAATAAACAAATATGCTTGAATGAACGCAAGCATGTGTACTCGAACATTAATGCCCCTTTAGTCTTTTTCCTTGAACATCCAATTGTTTGTCAACCGTCTAAAATCGTATTCAAAGTTAAAAAATAATACTTGTAATATCCAATACCATTTGGTATAGTTTATTTATTTACGGAATAATATGTCCAAGTATTTGACGTAATAAACAAACTGACATTTAAATTACTATCATTTAAAAGTTTAGATGTTTTATTGATCATCTTTCGCTAAGAATAAAGTAAAAAGAACCAAAAAGAAAGAAAAGGGAACTTATTTCATTTACTAAGTTTTATTGATCCCGGTTCTTTATTTATTTGATTCGTTATAATATTCAAGTTGTCACATTTAAGATGAACCCGTTAAATGAACTTATAATAGTCAATTACATAACTGTTATAATATAAAATAATATTTAGTTAAATATTATCACAATATTATATCATTATATTATTATATCAGTTTTTTTTTATAAATTTATTATAATATTTATATATTATAAATCATTTGTGTAATTCAATATAATATTCAATACCATCTTTCTTTTTCTATATTCTACCAATAATATTTTAGAAGAACATTGTCATTATCTAGGGGTACAAACCCTCAACGAAACAAAATAAATACTTCATATATACATTTCATTGAATAAAGAAGAAGCATGTCATTGATAATGAATTACTTGTTAAACATTTGTTCTCCAACTCAAATGTGACATTTATTTTTGAATTATTGTTCACGATTGCACTATTTTATGCACTACCAAAAAGATAATTAGAATAATAGCCTTGTAGAAAGAAACTATAGAGTATTTTTTCCATGGCCCCCCTTGGTTGTTAAGGCCTTTTCTCTAATATACATTCCAAAACATAAAATATTTGAAAAGAAAATCATGGAAAACACAATATGAAGATGTTCAACATGAAAAAGACAACTAAAATTATTTTAAAATTCCAATTATATATCTTGAGAAGAAAATTTTGAGACAATGTTACTACTTGCTCCCAAATCATGTTTTGCTTGAAAATGATGATAATCAATAATAACATGGGTTTACATTCATTTGCATGTAGAACTATGATCACCTTGACAAAATTGAATTGACTTTTATATCTTGAAATTACAATGAAGAATTTGGTTTCTAGAGAGGAAAATGGATATGGAACATGCTGTTGGATCTTCCTTATATTACACTCATAGCAACAATTGATTGGAAAAAAGGAAAGTAGCAAAGATTATTTGATGCTCATGATGTGGTATAAACCAAAGTCTCAATCAACTCTATATCTTTCATAATTTATCTTTTTCAAGATCTCATATCAATGACCATATATAAGTGCTGAACTTTAACATGTGGATAAAATCTGTTTGACGTGGTGTACATACACGAATTCTATAATAAGCATATAAATCAATTAAATGAATAATTGATCAATAATTATTTATGAAATAACAATTTTAACATTTAAAATTTGTAGGCAATTATAATTTCATAATGGTGTTGTTTTGGAAAGGGGTCATAATTGTATTGCTATAATACCAATTATGAATCTTACATTTAAGAATTTAAGATATGGTAATGAAATAGGGTGACTAATCTTCTATTACAAAAGGCATTGATAATGTCGTCCAAATATATGCCATGGATTTTTGCTACTGCTTTGTCGATATTCTCACAATTTTAGATGAAAATATATTCCTTCGCAAAATTCATCAAAACTACTGTTTGT
Organism: Impatiens glandulifera; assembly: GCF_907164915.1. Lineage (NCBI taxonomy): Eukaryota > Viridiplantae > Streptophyta > Magnoliopsida > Ericales > Balsaminaceae > Impatiens > Impatiens glandulifera. The sequence goes on along the minus strand of NC_061867.1, from coordinate 14,472,513 downwards.
TTGGTGAATTTCTACCATTGTTATAAAGAATATTTACTTTTAACTTAACGATTGTCAAGTCTAAATATCCTCAACTATTGCAATGTTTTTTTTCCTTTGTTTTTAAATGTTTGCGATGGAAGCATTGGTATATACGTCTCAAATCTCCCCGAAATTAACTTGTTCTTTTGTAGTTCTTGACATCTACAAGTTAAAAATTGAAGATATGGGAATGGAATAAGGCCATGAATCTTCTTATTCTTAGAGATATACTTTTGATCCAATTTCTCAGTATTATAAATATCAAATGCCTATGATCATTCTAAGAAACACTCATAAATCATAATTCATACACTGCGAGTGAATTGACGAGCAAAGTTCTTGTGGCAAGCTGGCTCAAATAAATTATGAGCGCATTTTATGTCGTGCTTATCTTGAAAGAGTTGTTTGCCAATGGTGATTTGCTCATTAATTTTAACGCAGTTGAGTCATTAAGTTGATTTTTAACTATAATTCTTGTAGTTCTTGTCTCTTTTGAGCCTTCAATTGTTTTGTTTAGCACAAAAAGAAAGACTGTTTTGTGTGTTCAAATCTAAAGATGAGAAATTGAAAATAGAGATTTTGAGTTCAATTTCTTTCTTTTATGTTGACTATTTTTTTTTCTTCAATGATTAGTTGATGGAGAAAGGATTCCAATCCTGCAATCTTTTCAGGAATTGTTTGACTATACCCGGTAAATTTTCGAGAATAACAGTTTCGCATAAGATTGTTTCATTCCTCTTCTCACTGTTAAACTCTTGGGATGTTGAAACTGAAAAAAATATCATTGTTCTCAATTCAGTCATCATTTGGTTGATTATCATGGGGAAACACAGTGCTGCTGTGTTTGGTAACCATAAAATTAGAATTGGATTTAGAGTGTAACTTTGATTCTTAAGTTAGATATACCATATAAGATTAAAAATTAAAATTCGAATGAAATTCAATCCACTCTCTTATTATTCTATTTTATTATTTTTTAGCTTGGAATTTTAATTTTAATATTTATTTTTTATAATTATTCAAATAAAATATTTTATTATTTTATTATTTACATTAACCCCTAAACGTGTTGAACCAATTTGTTTATATTTAGAGAGTTAACACGCTGAACCAATTTTTTATTTTTATTTTGTAAGTTCACATGTCAAACCGATTTCTTTTTTTAAACAATTCTCAATCGTTTGAATACTTAAATTTCCCTTAATTACTTTTTCTACTCTTTTTATTTTTACTGCAACAAAATAATAATTTTTCCGAATAAAATGGAAAATATTAAAACATTACAATAATATCATAACTCTAAAATCTCTTTGTACAAAACCATGATATCACAAAAATCCATTTGGTTTTAACTAACAATTATAACAAAAAAAATCGTTAACATTTTAACATTTTTTTAAAAATAATCCATCTATAATAATAAAAGAAATGATGAGCATAGTCTAGCATGACATAAAAAAACAATATAACAACAAATTCGATTCATTAACATTTTAATAACATTCTATATACATAACAAAAACCCTAGAAACAGATAAAAAAGCTCTAGAGAATTTTAAGGAAGCGCGATCAGCACAAGCGGCACAGCATGATCGGCACAGTGGTATTATAGGCACGTATGGCATGATACGATCGGCACGGGAGACACGATATTGTCTTGCGCTGGAAGTCATCAAATTAGCGCCGAAATGAGCATTTATTAAAGGAAGCATGATCGACACAAGCAGCAAGATAGACATAGGCAGCACAACCCAATCTGCACGTGGGTGGCACAATATTGTATTGCACCGTAAGTGATCCATTAAGTTTTTATTGTCTAGTGTTTCATGTGCATTTGTAAGCACTACTGTAATTTGCTCTCGATTACGGTTTATTTGTAATAATCTCTTAGGTTTTTGCAATTACTTTGTTCTATTACTCTATTTCTGCCATCATGGGGAATGAAAGAACAAAAATAATAAATCTAAAGAAGTTAGGGAGTTTGTGCTGGAAGGAATTAAGGAAGCATCAGTCAAAGAAATTGAAAGAACTATTGAAGAAGTTAGAAAAAAACAATAGGATAATAACACAAGTAAGAAATTTGCTCTAACTACTGCTGGGAAAATTTCTATAGAACATAATGAAGGAAAATAGAGAGGTAACAAAGAAGTTTGGAAGCTACGCTATAATGAAAGAACTAATTTGTTTGGGCTCAAGAATCAAATTACAAAATTCCTTATGCATGCCAATGTTGGCTCTAACTATCGGATTTTCTGAGAACAATTATGAGGAAATGAAATTCTGTAAAATAGACAATAATATGTTAAAGAGGAAAAAGTCTTAAGTATTATATATCAACATTTACAAACAACCCTTATAATTGAGTAATTTGCCTAGAAAACCTAAATTACTTATACATGTAAGCCCAAGCCCACTAATAATTAAATAAGTTCTAAATGCATAAAAGACAATTAAGACCAACAACTCTCAATTTATTGACAATCAATGTTTAAACTTATAATCTCCCCCATAAACTTGATTTGGTTCGAGATTCTTCACACCGAGAAACTCTCGCATCTCCGCAAATTTGACTCTTACTAGTTCCTTGGTGAGAATGTATGCACGTTACTCTCTAGTGCTTATGAACTCTACAACGATTTTTCGGTTCTCGACACATTTACGGATGAAGTGGAACCAAGTGTCGATGTGTTTTATGCGTCCATGAAAAACCGGATTCTTCATTAATGCTATTGCGGACTTGTTGTCGACATAAAGGGTTACTGGCCTCGACTCGCATCCGAGCACTTCGTTCAACAAGTTTCTCAGCCAAATTCCTTGACACGACGTTGCACTAGATGCAATAAACTTCGCCTCACATGAAGATAAAGCAATAGTTCGTTGCTTTTATGATTTCCAGGTGATCAAATTTTCGTTGAGATAAAGCACCATCCCTCTAGTGATTTTTCTATCGTATGTGTCACTAGATAGGTCACTGTCAATAAAACCAACAAGTTCTTCAACTTCTCATAATCTTCTTAACTAAATCTCATAGCTCGTCATTCCATTCATGTCATGAAGAATGTGTTTTACTGCTTGTCAGTGTAAAGTTGTAGGCTACTCCATGTATCGACTAAATATGTCATCTGCATAAGAGATATCAGGTCGAGTGTGCGTCAAGTACCTAAGACACCCGATGATACGTCTATACTCCTTTGGATTCACTAAGCTTCCTTCCACATCCTTTCCGAGTTACAACTTTGTTTCTATTGGATATTTGCTCGAGTTTTAATCTTCCTTTGTAATAATTTTCAACACTTTCTTCGCATAAACTATCTACTTCACCTCAATGCTATATTTTTTCTAGTACACCTCGATACCAAGATAGTACGAGAGTAATCCAAAATCACTCATCTCAAACTCCTTCATCATTTTTATTTTGAACTTCTCAACACCCTTAATCATTTGTATTTCATCAACAACCAATTTTACCCTTACCTATAACTTCGACAGGCTTGAGAATAGGGGTAGGTTCTCTAAAGACGATACCCTATGCAGCTCGCACTTCTCTTAAAATCACTACAAGAAAATACCGGAGAAGGGAGTTGATGCCTTCAAAGCAACATCTTCAGGATGAGGGATAATAGTCGGTTCTACAATAGGAGTGTGAACAACTGCTGTCTCAGCAATTAGACCAACAACTTCAACATCCATTGGTGCTATAAGGTCTTTCTTCATCAGCACAGACTTACTCAACAGTTGGTTTAGTAGCCAGTTCTACAACAGGAACATTAATAGGCTCTACAGCTAGAGAAGGAGTAGGAGTTACCTTAGGAGACGCTTTTGCTGTAAGAATTTCACCAGAAGGCTCGACAAACGCTGGTTCTTCAGATTGCTTCTAATCAGACGCCTTAAAAAGCACTACGTCCTAAGGTAAAACAGAGACTATCGAAAATATGTTATATTAGACTTAGTCTTAATGAGGGTCATTAGACTGATTGGGCATTAGATGTATTGAGTTACACGGAGTTTGACGTGTAGTCTAACAGACATAGTTAGACGTGCAGTCTAACACACAGAGTTAGACGTGCAGTCTAACAGACGGAGTTAGACGTGCAGTCTAACAGACGGAGTTAGACGTGCAGTCTAACACACGGAGTTAGACGTGCAGTCTAACAGATGAGAGTTAAACATGCGTTCTAACTCCTTTAGATTAGTCTGAAAGGATGTATAGTTAGACGTGCAGTCTAACTAATGGAAGTTAGACTTGCAGTCTAACTCCTTCAGATTAGTCTGAAGGGATATGTTATTAGACGTGTTGTCTAATCCCATTAGACCAGGTGGTCTAATGGATCATGCTATTAGACAGGGGCGTCTAATTTCATTAGACGATGTCGTCTAAATGAAATACGTCTAATGCTAGGCTTAAGTAGTTGCTTGAAGCTAGCACCAGTCTACCCACGATCAACTAGTTGTACGCTACTCTTACTCCACTTTCTAGTGAAGATTAGTACGACAACAAGTTGCAACCAATTGATTAATTCCACGTAAGCAAATATTCTCCTCACTACTCATTTTTGTAGGAATATCCTTGAAGAATATTTGGCGCACTACCAGATTTGTACGTCCACGATCCTAGTGTTCAGAGTCTACTGTGTACTATGGAGGCGTTCCAATGGAAGCTCGCCACGTGTCATTATGAAATATTCGACCGTTGGTATCTGCTCCTTATTTAAAGATTCTGGAGGACAACGGAAGAACTGCGGAACAAGAGAATTTGCTGAATACTGCTGTAATTACAGAGCGTTCAATCTAGTCATATTGAGCGTGTTGCTTTCTTGTTTTTTTACTAAGTGTTCAATTATGAGAGAGTTAAAATCAAAGCATTGTTTTAGCTGAGTGATATTCTTCATATTGTAAGTTGAACAGAGTCTGTTCTGTTCAACAGTGAGCTATTCGTGCAATTGTATTTGATTCGAAAGTTTAGTGAATCCTTCTGGTGGTTGGAAGAAGGGGTGACGTAGGAGAGTTAACTCCAAACATTCATAAACAAATTGTTGTGTCTTTTTCATATTGTCATCTTCTTATTCTTGGTTCTTAGCTTCAAACCTGAGCAAACATTTCCGCACTTGAATCGTTCAATAGTTTGCAAGGGTTTGTGTGCAGAATAGAAAGTGATTTAAATCCTAACAGGATTTCTATCAAACTGTTTTTCTAAGCCGTCATCAATAGCCAGACCCCGTCTCTATCGATTACGTTGATCCTATCAAAAAATTAGAAATGAGTGCAACAATGTGAATATCTTAAGGATGATTTATATCTTACACTATACAAAACAATGTATTAATTGTTTTTATAGCCAAAATTTTAGATTAGTTTTTAAAATCTTACGATTAGAAAATATTTCTTTTATTTTGTCAGGTGCGTTGTTGACATTTAATTCTCTTTATTTTGTCGTGTATGCATTGTTGGCATTCGATTCTCTTTACTTTGTCGTGTGTGTTGTTGGCATTCGATTCTCTTGAGAAATGTATTATCTAATGAACGGATCCTTCCAATCATTTATCTAAAGGGCGGATCCTTCCAAACATTTATTTAAAAAATTGTGTCTTGTTATTATCCTTTACTGTAATCAAGAATCCTTCCAAACATTTATTCTAAATATTGTATCTTGTTATTAACCTTTATTGTAATGGTTGGAGTACCATTCTAAACATTTATTTTATTTTGTCGCAATATTAGGGTTGAGTTATTAATGAAAATTTAAACCTTGCAAAACCAAAATTAGAAAGGAATGAAAGAATGTGAATATCTTAAGTATTTTTTATATCACATAATATCCATTACAATGTGTTATTTATTTATGTAACCAAAATTTAATGTTAATTCTTAAAAAAAAATACAATTTTACGTATTATTATAGTCTCATTTAAGTAAACTCTTAAATTAAACATACTTTATATTTAAATTTATAATTTTACGAGTTTATAATCGATTTTACTCCTATATAAAAAATGAATTTATATTTGAATTTTTTATTTAATTAAATAAATTAATGTAAATAAATTTATAAATAAATTTTTTTATAGGATTATTTACTTATTATTATGTTTTAATTAATATACTTATTAATTATATTATGCTACCATTCCCGCTCTTATAAAATTTAAGTCGAATCATGTGTTGCCACATTATTTTCGATATTAATTATGATATTAAATTCCCGCTCTTTATATTAATCTTTAATATAACTTAAAATAACTAAGTTATTTTTTTATTATAAAAATATATATATTAATATTAAATTTTGCCAAATGTTCTTAGAGAAATTATTGACTATATTTGAATGATTCAATTTTTGAGAAAAGTATATATATATTTTAATTTTTTACATTGTTGTTGACCCTATACAAATACATGCAAAAATTGCATCACTCGACATTAATGTTACTGGTGGTGAGATTGATGAACTTTTGCATTTATTGGTATAATATTTTAATTTATAATTAAATAATCAAATTTAATGGTAGGTATATTTATTTTGTAATCTAAGGTGGATTCTTAAATGGAAAAGGAAATAATCCTATATATAACCCACAGATCAAACAAACCTTGTGTATTTATTTTGTAATCTAAGGTGGATTCTATATGAAAAAAGTAAGATTGAATGAATATAGTTATATAATCAATAATAATAATGAGTAGATAGCATTTAGAGATGAAAATATACCTACTTTTTTTCTTACTCTACTATAAATATCTATGTTTATTAACATCCAAAAATACACAGCTAGTAAATTTCTCATTATTCATTTTTTCTTAACCTGTCTTCCATGGTTACATGTTTTTGACAAACAATATGACGACAGTTAACGTGGTATCTACAGACGTTTACAATCCAATACTTTTACCGACTTTCCTTTTAAAGTTGTATGAGATTGTCGACGATCCCTCGACAAATGATATTGTCTCTTGGGGTCCGACTAATCGAACTTTTATTGTGTGGAAACTTGACAATTTCTACAGTATTTTGTTCAAATATTTCAATGACAATAATTTCTCCACCTTTGGTAGGGAACTCCACAAATATGTGAGTCTTAAATTCTCCTTATTCAACCATTTTTTTTTATGTTTATAAATTTTAATAAGTTGAATTTATGGTTTGTTGATGAATCAAACTAATTTTGGGATCTTGGTGAATCTAATTAGGGTAATTTGGGTTTGTAATTATATACATATACATAATCTTGATATTATTATAAATTTGACTTTATACTAGTATTTGTTATCATCATAATCACAATCAGTTTGAAAATTACAATGTAAAAATATGAGTGATTTTAATTTAATTTTATATGAAATATGTCATTGAATTAAATATAACTGTTTAAGGTGAAAAGTGGGTGGAAATTGGATTTTGATAACTGGTTTAATCAAACTAAAAAAAACAAGACTTTTCATTAATTTTTTCAAATAAAAATGATTGATTTTGATTTTTTTGACAAAATAAAATAAAAATTATAGTAAATAAACTCATTAATATAATCTTGTTAAGTTTATATCATCATGTTTAGAGTTTCTTTAATTGTAAACAAATTAATTTATAATTTTATTAGTCGATTTGATTATTTCATATTTTTTTAGATTTGTGTCCATGTTTTGGTGGTTTTAAGTAATTATTTATCTTTTATACATTGCAAATTCTTTTAAAATACTCATAAGTTTATACTTCTTATTTTATTTTTCATCTATCATTTTAAACTTCTATTTGTTGAATCATAAATCATTATTTCTACTTAGTTTTACTATATTTAAATTTGTATAACATTTGTAATAAATTAATTTACATGTTTTAAATATATATATATATATATATTTTTTTTTTTTATCACATGAGTTATGAGTCTTCACAAATATTTGTTTATTGATTATAGTGTTTTAACAAAGTACACCATACACAATGGGAGTTTGCTCATGAAACCGGATTTGTCCGAGGAGAGCCGCATCTTATGATGAATATCCTTCCGAGACCAAAGAGTCTTAGCCATTCGTCAAGGATTCAAAGGATAGCGAGATGTTCTCCACTACTATCAACTTATCCTAAGAGGCAGTGGAAAAGGCAAGAGTTGGCCTGGGAAAACAACCAACAGGACATAATTGTGTCCTCTTCTAATGTGTCACAAAGTTCGGGGCTTGGCATCAATTTGGAGTTGGAGAATATCAATAAAAAAAGGAAATTCGAGCTGTTGGAAGATACTGTGAAAGAAGATGAACATGTTGGTGCTATGATGATACAAAATTCATTTCCTGAATACAATGATGATGACAACATTGTATGGGCTGACATTCCGCCTCTTTCCTATGCTCAAGAAATTGGCAATAATAATATTTTTTTAGAACAATCTGAAAATAATAAGGAGGTAAAAGATGATAGCAAACGAGAAGAGTCGATATTCAAAATGTGGGAACGTTTCCTCATGAAAACTGACTGAAATTTGAATTAATGGTCGTAACAATATCTTTGCTTGAAGAGTGTTCTAATCGTTGTTATAGTTAATTTGTGAGAACTCATCTCATTACCTAATTTGGAAGAATTTATGTTTTAGTTGGCCAATATGAATTGTAATCTTTATATAATTGTAGTTTAAAGAAAAAAATGTTTTACTTTGTTATGAAAGAAAAATATTGAATAAGGCAAAATATGTGTCGCTAAATATTGATAATAATAATTAATGTCCGATATTTTGAATGAAAATAATAAGATTGTAGACATTAATCATATGCCAGTTGTAGGAAGGGCATCACTGAAACTACTTATTCTAATTAATTTTTTTTTATATAATTTTTTAAAATATATATATATATATATATTTAATATTCTAATTTTATTATATAATTATAAATAATAAAATATTTTTAAATTATTATTATTTATTTATTTTTGAATATGATTAATAAGCTGGATATATATATATATATATATATATATATATATATATATATATATATATATATATATATATTATATTTATAATTGTATAATTAATAATAATTTCAAATAAAATATTTTTAAATAATAGTTTTATTTTTAAATATTTAATAAGATTTAAAATAATAATTTATATATAAATATAATTATAATAGATTTTATTTAGAATAGCAATTTAAATAAATAAATAACAATTAAATTAAGTAAATAAGAATATAGTATATAATATTTTTATACAATGATTTTGTTTTGAAATATTCTAATGTAATTAACCATTCTAAATTTACGTATATTTTTATTTATTCTATACATAATCTTTTTTTAGAAAATGATGCATGTATATACAAAAGATGATAAGAATAGTGACGTAAGCATATAACAAAAAAATAATGACATGACAATAAAAAAAAGTCAACAAACATGAAAATAAGAAGAAAAAAAAATTATTTTTTATAATATAATTTGTTTTTAATAAAATAAAAACATTACAATTATTAGTATCACAATCATCTTTATATTACAATTTTTTCTTTTCAAAATTGAGAAAATGAATTGATTTTTAATATTAAAAAATCATTTTTTAAAATAATGATATTTCAAATTTCTTAGATCAAATTGAAAATATTAATATATATATATATATATATATATATTTAAAATAGTTAATCTTATTAAAAATAAAATTATTGTCACAATATATTTTAATTTAAATTATTATTTCGTGATTTTTATTTATTTAGTAAAAATATTTGAATAGTTATTCAAAATAAAATATATTATAAATATGTTTATATTTAAATTAGGATTTTTAATGTTATTAATAATTTAAAAATAAATTATTGTTAACCAATATTTAATTTGAAATTATCCTTAATTTTAATAATTATAAACAAAATATATATATACAAAACTAAATTTTATATTTATATATAAATTAGAATTTTTAATTAGATTTATAAAAATAAAAATTTGACCTACCATATTTTATAATTATATTATTAATTTTATTAAATAAAATAATATTTAAAATTTAAATTCAGAATAAACTAAATAGAAATTAAAACCAAATAAATGTTAGTTATTATCTAATTAAATCCTAATTAAATAAAATAAATACCCAAAAATTAAACCCAAGAGATTCAAATTATTTAATTATGATTTTAAACATAAATTATATATAATTTTGTGGCTTAGAGCAATTAAATAAATTCTCTAAAATATCCAAAAATAAAAATAATAGACATAATTTTTATTATGTTTCTAAAACTATTTTTTTGGAATTTTTGGTGAAGAAAAAAAAGAAAGAAATGGATTAAAATTTGATTTCAAATAACCCTTTTTATTAAAAATAAAACTGATAATCGGGTGCAACCGAAATTATATTAATTAATGCATCCAGATTCACAACCATCGGATCAACACTAGATGAATACCCTATAGTTAGGATGGCCACACACCCTAGAACAAGGGATAAACTTCAAAATCGTCGATTTGAACTTGTTTTTGTGAAAACTATCTTCGGCTATCCCGACTTAAAACAAGAATTTCGAAAATTTAGTTTGAAAATCTAGATTTTTTGAAATCAGTATTCTTGAGCTTTTAGGATATAATTTTGATTCAAATAGTTGTCTAAAATGTTTCGAAACACGTTAGAATGATTTTTCAATCACTATAATTCCGTAGTCTTGAAAAATTTTGAGTTTGGATTCCATCTTAAAAAATCGTTTTAAAGATATAATTATGTTCTTGTTTTTATTTTGTTCAACTATATTCATCATTTCAAATCTAATTCAACAAAAATCCGACCTGAAATGACATAATTTAAAAGATCCCAAATTTTTACATAAAAATAGTTTTTAGAAATTGATCTTTGTAAATATCCAATGATCATGATTTAGGTTAGGACTTTTTTTCTCCATAATCAAATGAATCATCTGCAACTTATAGATCATGATATCCAAAGATATAAGACCTGTAATTTCTTCATACCAAATGAAGAACACTCGGTCCTAGGACCGAGTCTTGTAGGATTGGGACCGAGAATCTTTGGTCTAGTTAAAACCAAGGACCGATGTTCTTGAGTCAAGACCGAGACCGAGGATCGGTGTTCTTGGGTTAGGACCGAGACACAAGACCAGTGTTTCTGAGCAAGAACCGATGAATCTGATCGAGGTTTCTAACCTCAGACCGAGAAGTCTTACTTGGAATTAAGTCTCCCATGTCCATGACCGAGGAAACCTAGACACAGGACCAAGCCTCCCAGACTTAGGACCGAGAAGCCTGAGTCTAGGACCGAGCCTCCTGAACCCCAAGAACGAGCCCTTCGATATATGACCGAGAAGTCCAAGTTTGAGACCAAGTCTCCCGAACCCAAGACCGAGTCCTCCGATGCCAGATGACCTAAACCGAACCCATACCCTTGGACTCCAGTCCTAAAACCTCTTTGGTTCCACTTTTCAAAATTCAAAATTATTTTTGACATTTTGGAAACCGAATCCATTTTCAAATAATCCCGATAGATTAGAAAATAATATTTAAATATTTTTGGGATATTTCCTAAACTAATATTTTGGCTAAGCCCTGTTTGGATTTTATTTTTAAATTCATACACTTTTCTGATATTTTTTAGGGTATTTACTCAATATTATATCAACGTAATCGTAGGTAAGCCCTTCTAAATTATTTTGTATAATTATTTATGCAATCTAAACATATCATTATTTAGGACACCTAGACTAATAATTAAAGAAAATAAATTTTATAAATAAATTTTAAATAATCAGACTTTGTTTATTTTAAAAAATATAAAATCTTTTTTTGACGGACGCGTAGGACATAGCACGAAAGTCCTTTCCCGAGCATAACCAAACATACGAACTCTTTACCGATATTCTGACATAATTACGTTTATACACGTATCATTTTATTGATTTTGATAAAATAATTTGTCGACACAGATTTCAAATAAATAATATTTTAAATTACTTATATTTAATTTAAATAAGTTTTTGGCTAATTTGTTATTTAGCCCCCAACTTATTAAAATTTGAACATAATTAATTAGTTTTACATAATTAATTCTAAAACTCCAAGGTATTATTTTAAAAATCTTTTAAAATAATGTTTTATTTTAAAAGAAGCATGACACGCAAACTAAGGTTGAAACGCATCGAACTTCAAGCCTCCCGCGATATACCCTGTATTTTCATGTGCCCATGACTTTCTCTAAGCTACAGAGGGAGCAATTCTAGGGGTTATAACTTTCATGGCAACTTTGCTAAGGACTAGAGGGATTTCATTTATTTAATTTAAAAAAATAAAATAAACAGAATCTCTTGTTATATAAATTTTTATTTATAACATTTATAGAACCTTCACAATAGTTCATCTCACATATATCTAGGCTCTATCTTAATAATTTCCAGAAAACCCCAAAACGGGTATATCACCCGAAATTACGTGAAGGAGTACCAGATCGAGTTATGTACTCTTACAATTACATGAAGACTAATAATACTAGTTTTTGATCGAGAGATGTTACGAGAGGAAAAACTAAGAACCCGGAATGTATCCTCCCTATCGACGTTGATACATCCGTCAGGATGCGAGCTTAGCGATGGTGAGTAGAGATTCTAACCCAAACATGGAAAGAACCTTAGTACACCTAACTTGGTTACTCTACCCGTCAAACATGTACATGCTTATTTATTATACATGCATACATCTATAATAGATATATAAAAATCTTTAAGCATATTTACTTTTATCAAAATCAAAAGACATATTTGTAAAATTTATTATACATTGTAGAATGTATCTTCTAAAGAACGATGATATGTTCCTCTTGAGCCACCATTTCCACAAAAGAAAATGCTACTATTAAGCTTACAGTCTCAGTACCACTCTCAAACACACCAACTTCAAAATCCATCATAACTTTATGATCGAAATGTAACGAAAATAGGACCTAGTGCACACGGCCTTTATGTTAGGAGATCACTAGATCTGTCCGACCATCGAAGAGTTTAAGGATATTATAATGATTAATAGCAAGAACATCATAAGACTTAAACCCTACAAGGAATCCATATCCCTCTGAAGTCTACTCAACGATGAATTCGTGTATATGAAGACCACGGCTAATAAGATTTTATCAAGAACCTAACTAGATCTTCCATGATGGGTAAACCTGGTCACTCAAATTGGAGAAATCCCACTAAATTTCACTACCTCCCTGCTTACCATCACAATCATGATGGCTTACATTCTCCTCGCTTTAGAAAGCAGTCGTGCGCCATCCTTCAAAATACTGGAAGTAGCTTACCATCTCAAGGCAAGAGATAAGGATCCCACTAGCATCATCTTAACTGAAACGCTACTAGGGTTGATATTTGGCTACAAATTGAGGGATTATTTGATCAATAATAATTAAACTCAAATTCACTACACGAATTTGATAATCTAATTCTAGTCTTTTGGATGAAAAAGAAATAGCGGTGAGAATTGTGAAGAGAGTGATTGATCATATGATGTAAAGGCAAAAAAAAATGAGTAATTAGTCATTAAGGTGGATTTTGATGTTAATCCGTATGATCAAGCGGTTTTAAAAAATTCATTACTCGAGGTGTATTTTGATGTTAATTGTTTTAACAAGTTTACAAGTTTTCCTTAAGTTCGACGCAATGTTTACTCTACTCACGTTGGTCACAATGTTTACCATTGCTTCGGGGATTTGTTATTTTCTATTATTTTGTGATATTGCTAGCATTGTTGCTTTTTTCACCTAGTTTCATTTGTGGTTATTCCTTAAACTTCTCAATCGTCTTGATAACTCTTGCCACATCAACAACTTTTATTATCATTACACGAGAGTTTAGCGAAAAGATCCCTAACTAGTCAGTTTGAGGATAACAGTAAATCACATATTGATATTTTATGGCGATTGTTCACCCTTTTTAGCCAATTAGCATCATCCTCATTGTCATCCACAATTTGTTCCTCTACATTCTCAATATCCTACCCTGTCAATCACAACACCAAATGATTTTTTGTTTGGAAAAACGACTTAGGCATCATTTCATTAAGAATTCCCAAAAATGGGAAAAAAAATCACGAGTTTAAGAGATCATTCTAGACAGGCCTAGAATGATTTTGAAGTCGTAACATTCTGAATAAAAGCTAAAAAGCTAAAAACGTAAATGAATTATCTGATTACAATACTTTCAATTCTAGTGAGTTTAAAAAATGGTAAATTCCAGTTCATACAGATATTCCAGTTCTGCTCCGTGCTTGGAATTTTTGTCCACGTTCCCGCGAGGGCGCTGCAATCCGATACAATATCTTTCCATTTCTCTTCAATGCTCCTGCGGGTTCTGTCATATACCCTTGTATTTCATTCTTGCCAAATGTTATACACCACTGCTCTAAAGCCGCACTTGAACACGCTTGTTGCAAATCTATTTCCCTTGGCTTTTAGTAGTGCTGCATCTTTGATTTAGTTGTTAGGAGAAAAAGTTGGCATGTCTTAATATGTATTGGTTGTTATGAATTACAGTTTTTATAATCACATCTTGCACTTTATTTCGGTCTCACTCTCACCAGCAGTCCATTTGAGACCACATCCACATTCAATATAGTTTCGCATTGAAACAAAATTATCTCTTTTATTCTCATTCTATTTTAGGAGGTGGTGGAGAAATATAGAAAATGGAAGGAAAAAAAATCAAAATAATATAGGTTCCCAATATGCCAATGTGATTGTGTGTGGTGATGAAAAATACCTCAAATAATATAGGTTACAGGAATCAAATGTAACTTCCCATTTTTCATTGAGAGGAAAAGTTATTGCAAAAATATGAGTTGGTTAGAAGGAATAAAAGAAAGGGTACACCAAAAAGAAAAAGAACCTGTTTCATTTTGGATATGCTCCAATTGTGAAATTGGTATACCCCCATCACCCTTTTCTAATTATTTTGAAAGAACTGATTTGGTTTTGTTAATCATTTTGATTTGTTTTGATTTAATATGACTAACTTAAACCTATCTTTTTCATGTTTCATGTTATTGATCTACATTTTTTAAAATATTATATATAGGTTATTCTGGTACAAATTCAACAAAAAAAACTTTTCATTACATGTTATAACACTTCCAAGACTTAAGTTTCCACCAAATCACAAGATTTTATTTTTTCTAAACCCAATCTTAATTTGAAACTTTATTTTGAAAACCAAATATGGGAGAACATGGTTTGCGTGGGAAAACATATAACCATTTACAATTAAAATTTTTTACAAATTTTGCACAAATTAAATAAGATAAAACATCAATATAGATATGCATAATCATAAATAAAATTCATACATACATCAAAATATTGCTAGCTTCAAACCTAAAAAAATTAAAAAAGATACCTATAACGCTAGTTCGTGAGGTCGAGATTATCGATAGAACCCGAATCAACATCGATCTAGATTATCTTGTTCTTCTCATATTTTAGGCTTTTGCTATGTTGTTATAGTTGACTCCGCTAAGTGTCTTTCCTTTCTTTCATGATGGGATTAGTAATTTTTTTTGGAAAACGGATAAACCCATTTCATTAAAATCCCAAAAGTGAGAGGGTCAGAAATTAAAGCTAGGCAAACTCTAACTATGATTAAGGATGATAATCAAAAGACCGTAAAAAAACTGATTAGTAACATTCATACATTCTAAAAAAATAGAGATTACAAATAGACAGACTACGTTCAAACCTAATAATCCCAACTTGGGATTATCGCATTCCATCTATCTTCATTGAGATACCTTCTTCCCCTTCCTCTTTCTCTACCTCTCCATTTTCCTCTAACGATAAAAAGAGACTGTATTGAAGAGGATGATGAGTATTGTTGTTTCTTATTTTGAATTCTGTTAGGATCGGCTTTATCGATAGAGACGGGGGTCTAGCTAAGGATGAAGGCTTATGAAAAACGGTTTGAAAGAAATCTTGTTAGGGATTTAATTCGCTTTCTATTCTAAGAAACTTGTGTAAACACTTGAAACAGATTCATGCAGAAATTGTTTACTTGGGTTTGAAGCACAAGATGATATATGAAAAGATGACAGAAATGAAGAATACATCAGTTTGTTTATGGATATTCGGAGAAACTCTTCTACGTCACCCCTTCTTCCAACCACCAGAAGGATTCACTATAATATGATTCGAATCAAATACAGTTTACACACACACTTAGCTCACTATTGAACAAAACACTTTCTGTTAAATTACAAGATGAAGAATGTCACTCAGCTAAATGTGTTTTGATTCTAGATCTCTCTCTTGATTCACACACAGTACAATCAGAAAGAAGCTTCATAGTATGAATTCAGTAAGCAAGATGATTGAGTAGTTTCTCTCTCTGCAAAATCAGATTTCTTGTTCGTTGTATTCGCTTGTTCGTTCGGCAAAATTCGTAAGGCAAATTGTCCGTTGTCCTTGAGATTTGTAAAATACTGAGCAGGAGCTAACGGTCGAATCTTTAGAATCATACATGGCACTCTTCCATTGGAAAGCCTCCATTGTACACAGCAGGTTCTGAGCATAAGGATCGTGGCCGTACATCACTGGTAGTGCGCCGAATATTCCATCAGGGATGTACCTGCAAAACAAGTAATGTGAGGAAAATTCTCTTACGTGGCATTCCTTGATTGGATGCATATAGCTGTTGTACTAATCTTCACTAGAAAGTGGAGCAGGAGTATGGTACAACTATAGCACATGGGTAGGTGAAATTCTAGATTCAAGCGTACTGCTTAAAATGAGCATTAGACATATTTCAGTTAGACGAATTGTGAAAATCAGTCTAATGAAATAACACATCTCCTTTAAATAATAACGTCTATTAGACCGCCTAGTCTAATAGAATTAGACTTACGTCTAATTACAATAACCATTAGACTGCACGTCTAACTCCACTAAGTTAGACTGCATGTCTAGTTCCGGTTCTTCTGAAGGAGTTAGACGCACATCTAACTTTCACTAATTAGACTACACGTCTAATTATCCAATAACCATTAGACTGCACGTCTAACTCCACTAAGTTAGACTGCACGTCTAATTCCGGTTCTACCTCAGACTTGTTTGAAGGAGTTAGACACACGTCTAACTTTCATTAATTAGACTACACGTCTAATTATTCAATAACATTAGACTGCACATCTAACTCCACTGAGTTAGAATGCACGTCTAATTCTGGTTCTACCTCAGACTTGTCTGAAGGAGTTAGACGCACGTCTAACTTTCACTAATTAGACTACACATCTAATTATACAATAACCATTAGACTGCACGTCTAACTTCATTGAGTTAGACTACACGTCTAATTCTGGTTCTACTTCAGACTTGTGTGAAGAAGTTAGACGCACGTCTAACTTTCACTAATTAGACTACACGTCTAATTATCCAATAACCATTAGACTGCACGTCTAACTCCACTGAGTTAGACTGTACGTCTAATTCCAGTTCTACTTTAGACTTGTCTGAAAGAGTTAGATGCACGTCTAACTTTCACTAATTAGACTACACGTCTAATTATCCAATAACCATTAGACTGCACGTCTAACTCCACTAAGTTAGACTGCACGTCTAATTCCGGTTCTACTTCAGACTTGTCTGAAGGAGTTAGACGCATGTCTAACTTTTACTTTCTATTAGACAGCACGTCTAACTCCACTGAGTTAGATTGCACATCTAATTCCGCATAAATTAGACTACCCATCTAATTACAAATATATTAGACTACACGTCTAACTCCGATGAGTTAGACTGTACGTCTAATTCCGTGCATTCATTAGACTTACGTCTAATTCTTTACATTCATTAGACTACACGTCTAACTCCGATGAGTTAAACTGTACGTCTAATTTCGTGCATTCATTAGACTACACGTTTAACTCCGATGAGTTAGACTGTACGTCTAATTCTATGCATTAGACTTACGTCTAATACCGTGTATCTATTAGACCATCCGTCTAATTACACGTCTAACTCCACTAAGTTAGACTGTACATCTAATTTTATGCATTGAATGCAAAAATCGGTCTAATGACCCTCATTAGATTTAAGTCTTATGGCATATTGTTTCAATACACATGTATCAAAACTCATAAGTTATTTCATCATCAAAATCTCAGTGGTTAAATTATTTCAACACTTAGTCAAAATAATTTGACCCAACAACTTCCCCCTTTTTGATGAAGAAATTGCAAACCTGCATACATATATCAAAACATGCATTCATCATATAAATAAACAAAGCCCTTGTTCACTTACATCATTCATCCAAAAACCAGTATTCGAAAAACCATCAAAGAAAATTGTTCAGTAGAGTTAAATAAAGTAAAAGAGGAGATATCATTGTTCTTCCCTTTTAACTCGAGGATCGGTTGGACTCATTTCTTGACCAGGAAGCATGTTGAAGAAGGGAGGATAGCCGCGACCACCACGACCGCCTGGACTTGATCTTCCACCGCGTTCACCACCACTGGCACGTCCACCTTGATCAACATTGGATAGCCTACTCCAGCCACCACCACTTCGACCTCCACGCTCACCACCTCTTCGACCTCCACCTCTCTTGGTTGGCCTAGGATTGTCATCGATGCTTGGAGCTCGTCTAGATCTTGTGCCGATTGACACACCATCGTTTCTTCTGCTTGACTCTCCTTGAGCTGGTCGAGGTTGAGCACATTCAGCATTGGCCTTTGCGTCCTCCTTTGCTTGAAACTTCCTAGCAATGGAGTCAGCAAATTCCTGACTTTCATTATCATTCCTGCTCAAACACCCCTGGATTTCCACCATCTGATTCTTCACCAGACTAAATTCTTCCAAGGTTTCCTTTTGGAGTTCATCATTGATTTGCCTTTCAATATCAAATAATTCGGTTTGACGATTGACAAGTTGCTTTTCAAACTTTGAAAAGTTTACATTTGCAATATGAGTCTCATATGTGTTCTTCTTCAAAGTGTTATCCAACTCAATGAGAACCTTGAAAATCTTGTTAAAGCTCTCTCTTTCTTCTTCCTTTGAGATCATGGCGTATGACATGGTCTTCTGAATTGATGATAGCATAGATCTCATAGATCTTAACACTTTGTTTCCTCCGACAGATGACTCTTCATGAGACGAGATTTCTACAGATTCTGCTACCATGCTTTGAATAGGCTCAAAGTTTGTATGAATCTGCAAGGATTGCTCCGACTGATTCATTTCGGCATTTCTAGCAGCTTTTTCTCGCTCTTCTTCTTCAATTTCTTCTTCAGCTCTCTGAAATCTTTCAAGCAGATTTCCAGAGTAGTGAATAGGATTATTGATGTTTTCGTGAACATTTCCCACAATGGTGTGGGGAAATAGACGGGGCTTGACAAAAGTTGTTTGTTGATCCTGTTTCTCCTCAGATGAGGAACTCTCTTCTTCATCGACCTTCTCTTTAGAGGGTTCCCCTCAGCTCTAGCAGTTTCTGGCTGAGTATTCTCGGCCAATTTCTCTTGAACAACCTCTGTTCTCGCAACAGGGGTTAACATCTCATTTTCTTCAATAGGAGCTTAAAAAGCCTCCTCAGTCACTTCTTCCAAAAGAACTTCTTCTTCATTTACCTCATGAGCTTGTTCAGGATCTTGGACAATCACATCTTCTTCTTCATTCAAACATTCTTGAATAGGTTGATCTAGAATGCGTCTCTCTTCGGCAGAAAGATTCCCGAATTCGATTAAGATAGCCGCATCTAGCTCAACAGCATCATTATTAGCATCTGGAATGTCCATAGCTTCTTCTTCATTGAGAGTATCTACGCCAGAGCAATCGGCGCCATGAATGTGTCGAGAAGCAACAGAGACATAACTGTCTAGAATATCGTTCTGCTTCTTCAATACCTTCACTTCAACATCAGATCCTTTCTCATCAGGATTGAAATTAGCTTTCCTGGCTTCGAAGATTGGAAAAATAGCTTTTCCAAATATGCACGCTTCCACTAGATCTTTTCGTTTCGTAGCCTCACCAACTTCTGAAGTTCTTGCCCATTTCAAAACTTTCTTCTCGTTTTCCACCCTCTTCTTCCTTTCTTTAGTTATAGCAGAGTTTGACAAAGAATCGTTGTACTTGGAAGACATCCTCTCCGTGGACCAAGATTCATAAATCTCAAATTTCTCAGCAGTAAGAACTTTAACTTGCTCTAAAATGAGGTCAACGATCCCTGTTGCCTCCGATACCTTTTCAAGAGCTTGAATTGCAATAGATTTACCTTTTCCAACAACCTCTACGGGTTTTGGAGCAGGTCTTGGTTCACCGATCACGATTTCATCTGCCCGTTTTCTGGAACGCATCAGTTCGAATGCTGATTGAGGTTTCTTACAAAGCTCAGCAGGAAGCTCCATATGAACAACTTTCCCAGCTATCAATGAATCTTTAGGAACTGGAATGATGGGTTCATCAGCAACAAGGGTAAGAACAACACCTTGTTCTGGTTGAGATGACTCTGTAGCACCGGCCGCTACAAGATCAGTTTGAACGTCAGGAGACTCAATCCTATCAACAGTTTCATCATTTGGACCGGCTGACTCAACAGCAGACCCTTAAGCAGATTCTCTCAAAGGAGAAAATATAGATTCAGCTTGTTCCACTACGGGAACATCAAATTTAGGCACAGCGGCCAAAGATTTGGAAGACTTTACCTTTGCGGATTTAGACGCGCGGGGCACCCTTGTCTTCTTCTCCTTTGAGGCACAGGACCTTGAAGGTTTCCTCAAAAAGGTTGAGGGAGTGGATAATGAGGACATTGGAGTTGCAGCAAGTACGCCTGGACCTTGCTTCAACTTTGAATCAACAGATTCAGAGTCTTTCTTGTTTGGACTTTTCAGACTAGAGGAACTGGCCTCCTATTCATTCACCGTTTTAGTTTTTTTTGCCCCTGTTGACAGAACAAAAGTAGAGGGCTTGGATCGGGTAGAAGGTTTTCCACCGGTCTGGTAACTCAAAGCACCAGATGCAAATTCAAGGTTGCTCTTCAACCTCATAAGCGTGTTAGCCACCGTAAGAGTAGTAAATACTCTTGGAGAGTTGATCTTCACCGGTTCACCGATAGGAACCCCCAAATACTTTAATAAATGACTCAGTTGAGCCGCTATGTTATGCCTTCCTTGTTTGTCTGACAGATAGAATAGCACAAGTTCTAGAAGAGGGTATGAGCCCAGTTTACCTGGATCCCTGTTGAGATAGCACACATATAGTCGAAACAGTCTTGACTATATAGATGGAAAGAGCCAGATTTCCCTTGCAGTGCCTTTGCCACCACGTCGTTCAGAAGAATGAAATGCGGTTTGAATACCTTCTTGAATCCATTCACATGGATCTTCGAACCGTCTGCAGAAAAAGTTGTCTTCATCTCCTCCATGATTTCTGAAGAGAGAACCAAGTCGAATAAGTGTCCCTCCGTAGGAAGTTCAAAGAACTCTGCATAAAATGCTTCGTCGAAAGAGAACTCCATTCCGTTGACGGTTACTACGATGGATTCACCCACCATAGTTGCCGTTTTGAAGAACTCGCGAACTTCGTTTTCGTAGAAAATGAACGGTCCGCCTAGATACTTCCTTAACCCATAATATTCTAGGGTTTGGAACATCTTCACCACCTCCGGTTGATCAAATGTGTACATTGATGGAAAATCCACCTGCAAAGTACAGTGACCGAGAGTGATTTTCTTCACCATTTTCGAAAGAATATGAACCGACAAAGGATTTCAGAGAGATTTAGTGAGAGAAATGCAAAGAAAACTAGGGTTCTTAGGAATTTTGAAGGATTGAAAGCTTTCAAATTCATGCAGTAATGTCCTTATATAGATGGAAGAGGGATATACAGAATAACCGTCTATTTTAGGGGTATGGCCCATTAATAAATGTTAGACGTCCTTTTTCAAGAACTCATCATTAAAAATGAGGGTATATCAGTCATTTTCTCTAAACTTGATAGACATGTGTCTTCATGTTATTAAGAGATGTCTGTTTGATGTTTTGAGCGAGAAAAACAGATAACTCTCAACGTGGGACAGTTGTCATTGATCAGTCTAATCGGTACGTAGTTAGACGTTTTTCTTACTTCACAAATCCATATAACAAAACATCTATTAGACGGATGAATCTATTAGACGCATACGTCTAATTCCGTGTTTATAAAAATCTGTCTAATGTTTATTAGACGTGTACGTCTAATTCCGCATAAACACCACGTGTTAGACATGTGTTTGATTAGACGTGAGCATCCTCTTGCTCATGACGTAAAAACGTCTAACGTCTATTAGAAGTGTTATTCTAATCGCGTATGTATAACACCTCAACATATAGACTTAGATATATAGATTATGAGCAAAAATACGTCTAAGTACACACTGTTTTTTTTAGACAACCTTGTCTAATTAGACCGATTAAGGATATTCGTCTAGAGAGTATCTTTACTTCCAAAGTAATTTTTCTTTCTCATTATGAATTTGGACATTAGAGTTCAATAAACAATTTTTGTGGTCCAAAGACCAAAAACATTTTTAACAAATAAAAACATTTATTCATCTAGAATGGCAAATGCCATTGTTGATCTTCCAAGCTGTGTACTCAGAGAAATACTCTTCTAGCTTCCTTCCTACGATCCTCCTGCATCACCTACAAAATAAACTATTTACACATTTTGGTACCCATACTCAATTGGGTCCTCGATCAATTACTCCCTTAGGAATCCATATTTGAGTTATTCTAATGGATTTCCCATTTTGTGTTGTGATTAATGCATAAGATTTTGACTTAGCAGATGACTTCCTACTAGCCACTGATCCTTTAACTTTTGAAGAAGGTTTTTTCTTTTAAAATTCCTTGACTTAGAGTCAGGTTTTAAATTACCAGACTTATTAGCTTTTTCTAGCTTATTCTTAAGCCAGCTAACAGTTGACGGAACATAAACTATTTCATTTTTTAACGCAACTTCTTCATGAATAGGATCAGATTCAATATCAGTCACACTTCCTTTAACAAAACTTATTGGCTTAAGTTTGTCATTTGGTTTAGACTTTTTGCATGACAAGTTAGGGTCATTGCTATCAAATCCCAATCCGGATCTAGATCCAGCAGGTTTCAACATGCTGATCTGATATTTGACAGCATCACCAGACCTTGTCCATGCACAGACAACATAGTTAAGCCTTTTGTTTTCAGATGAAAGAGTTTGAATCTGTTCCTTGAGCATCTTATTCTCAGATGAGATCTCTTCAATCTTCTTTTCAAAATCATTTGACTCTTCCCTTTTAGACAGATTTGGTTTATTTAAATCTGATGAAGATTTAGTTTCATTTAGAGATTCTGCTAGCTTTCTGTACTCGATGACCATGTCATCTAGTGCAGCTACCAGTTGTTCCCTTGAAAACCTTTCGGAAGAGAAATCAAATACCTCAGTCTCATGAGTTCCTTCTTCATCTTCTTTGGCCATGAAGCAAGCCACGTCTTCTTCATCACTTTCACTGGATGAAAAGTAAGATCCACGGCTGCTTCCTCTGTTCTTTTCGTCACCAGCCATAAGAGTCTTCAGCTGTTTTCCATCATCCTTGGCATCTTCACGCTTTGGCTTCCGGCATTCCGATGCATAATGACCTTTCATACCACAGTTAAAACAAGTAACATTAGCTTTAGATTTTCTATTATCATTAGAATTTGAAGAGTTTGAGTTAGAGTTTCTCTTCTTCATGAAGTCGCCAAACTTCTTCACAAAGAGAGACATGGCATCACTGCTCAGCTGCTGAGTTATCATCTTCACGTCCGGAGCGGTTGGTGGCTCTTCAGTAGTCACTAGCGCCTTGGCAATGATAACGGACGTGGGTTGATCTTATTCCATCCTACAGTTCAGCTCGAACTCATAGGCCTTGAGATCAGCGAAGAGATCAAAGAGAGAGATCTTGTTAAGATCTTTGGATTCTCTTATCGCCATAGTCTTTATGTCCCATTCTCTTGGAAGAGCACGCATGACCTTGATAGCAAGCTCCCGGTTGCTATAGGTCTTGCCTAGGATGGACAGAGAGGAGACGATCTTGCTGAATATGGTGTCGAAATCGTTCATTGTTTCACCATGACGCATTTTGAAGCTGTCGAACTGTTGAGTGGCAACCATGATCTTGTTTTCCTTGGTTTGCACGTTGCCCTCGTACAGTTGAGTAAGTATGTTCCAGACCTCTTTGGCAGTATCACATTCGATGATGTAATTGAACATACTGTCATCGAGAGATCTGTACAGAACGTCAAGAGCCATTTTGTTGAGGTTGTTCTACCTCTTTTCATCAGCGGTCCAGTCAGCCTTCTCCTTATCAATCTTGATAGGACCTTCTGTCACAACGCTCCACATGTCATCATGAAGAGAAGAGAGATGAGCACGAACTCTTTTCTTCAAAACAATGTAGTTTTCACGAGAAAAAGGTTGGAATGGCTGTAGCACTGGCATCTTTGGATATGGTCGACATATTTTAGGAAAGGCTTGAGAATAGAAACAGGGCTCTGATACCAATTGTTAGGATCGGCTTTATCAATAGAGACGGGGTCTGACTAAGGATGAAGGCTTATGAAAAACGGTTTGAAAGAAATCTTGTTAGGAATTTAATTTACTTTCTGTTCTACAAAAATTTGTGTAAACACTTGAAATTGATTCAAGGCGGAATTGTTTACTTGGGTTTGAAGCACAAGAAGAAATATGAAAAGATGATAGAAATGAATAACACAGCAGTTTGTTTATGGATGTTCAGAGAAACTCTCCTACGTCCCCCCTTCTTCCAACCACCAGAAGGATTCACTATAATATGATTCGAATCAAATACAGTTTACACACACACTTAGCTCACTATTGAACAAAACACTTTCTGTTCAATTACAAGATGAAGAATATCACTCAGCTAAAGGTGTTTTGAATCTAGCTCTCTCTCTTGATTCACACACAATACAATCAGAAAGAAGCTTCACAGTATGAATTCAGTAAGCAAGATGATTGAGTAGTTTCTCTCTCTGCAAAATCAGATTGCTTGTTCGTTGTATTTGCTTGTTCGTTCGGCAAAATTCGTAAGGAAGATTGTCCGTTGTTCTTGAGATTTGTTAAATACTGAGCAGGAGCTAACGGTCGAATCTTTAGAATGATACGTGACACTCTTCCATTGGAAAGCCTCAATTGTACACAACAGGTTCTGAGCACAAGGATCGTGGCCGTACATCACTGGTAGTGCGTCGAATATGTCATCAGGGATGTACCTGCAAAACAAGTAATGTGAGGAAAATTCTCTTAGGTGGCATTCCTTGATTGGATACATATAGCTGTTGTACTAATCTTCACTAAAAAGTGGAGCAGGAGTAGGGTACAGCTATAGCACTTGGGTAAGTGAAATTTTAGATTCAAGCGTACTGCTTAAACTAAGCATTAGACGTATTTCAATTAGACGGATTGTGAAAATCAGTCTATTGAAATAACACATCTCCTTTAAATAATAACGTCTATTAGACCACCTGGTCTAATAGAATTAGACTTACGTCTAATTACAATAACCATTAGACTGCACGTCTAACTCCACTGAGTTAGACTGCCCGTCTAATTCCGGTTCTACTTCAGACTTGTCTGAAGGAGTTAGACGCACGTCTAACATTCACTAATTAGACTACACGTCTAATTATCCATTAACCATTACACTGCATGTCTAACTCCACTGAGTTCGATTACACGTCTAATTCCGGTTCTACCTCAGACTTGTCTGAAGGAGTTAGACGCACGTCTAACTTTCACTAATTAGACTACACGTCTAATTATTCAATAATCTTTAGACTGCACGTCTAACTCCACTGAGTTAGACTGCACGTCTAATTCCGGTTCTACTTCAGACTTGTCTGAAGGAGTTAGACGTACGTCTAACTTTCACTAATTAGACTACACGTCTAATTATCCAATAACCATTAGACTGCACGTCTTACTCCACCGAGTTAGACTGCACGTCTAATTCCGGTTCTACTTCAGACTTATCTAAAGGAGTTAGACGCACGTCTAACTTTCACTAATTAGACTATACGTCTAATTATCCAATAACCATTAGACTGCACGTCTAACTCCACTGAGTTAGACTACACGTCTATTTCCGGTTCTACTTCAAACTTATTTGAAGGAGTTAGACGCACGTCTAACTTTCACTAATTAGACTACACGTCTAATTATCCAATAACCATTAGACTGCACGTCTAACTCCACTGAGTTAGACTGCACGTCTAATTCCGGTTCTACTTCAGACTTGTCTGAAGGAGTTAGACGCACGTCTAACTTTCACTTTCTATTAGACTGTACGTCTAACTCCACTAAGTTAGACTGCACGTCTAATTCCGCATAAATTAGACTACACGTCTAACTCCGATGAGTTAGACTGTACGTATAATTTCGTGCATTCATTAGACTTACGTCTATTTCTTTACATTCATTAGACTACATGTCTAACTTCGATGAGTTAGATTGTACATCTAATTCCGTGAATTCATTAGACTACACGTCTAACTCCGATGAGTTAGACTGTACGTCTAATTCTATGCATTAGACTTACGTCTAATGCATTAGACTTACGTCTAATTCCTTGTATCTATTAGACCATCCGTCTAATTACACGTCTATTAGACTACATGTCTAACTCCACTGAGTTAGACTGTACGTCTAATTTTATGCATTGAATGCCAAAATCGGTCTAATGACCCTCATTATATTCAAGTCTTATGACATATTGTTTCAATACACCTGTATCAAAACTCATAAGTTATTCCATCATCAAAATCTCAGTGGTTAAATTATTTCAACACTTAGTCAAAATAATTTGACCCAATAAATTCTCTCTTTGTACGAGCCCATTTTGATTTGATAAAAAGAATTTTTTTTGAGAATTTTAGAACTTTTACCCTTGTTATCTTCAACTTGAATTTCTGTATTCTTGTCTTTCTTATCTTCATCTTTAGTTTCAGACTCCACATCGATTTTGGAATCTTCTTTATCGGCTTTAAATTCTTTGTTTCAGCTTTGAAATTCTCGGTGTTTTTATCTTGAGTTTCCTCAACAACAACTTGAGGCTCATCTTCCATTTTAGGCCCAATCCATTGCATTACTGAAAATTTTCTTTTCCTCTTCACCTTGATTCCATTTACTTTCTTTCTTTCACTGATTTCTATTTTCTTATAATCCTTCTTGCTTTCTTCTACAAATGTTAGATCTTTGAGTTTAGTCTCCTATTTTTTTTCTTTTCTTTTTCCTGGATTTTCGGCTCTTCTTCTTTAGTTTTATCACATTTATTGTGCAGAAAAGTGTTACAGAAACACACTTTTTTGGTACCCATTCATAAGAGATCTCCATGACATTGTGCTTTCCTTTTCTATCAACAACTACCATTTTCATTGACAGGACACTCCTAGGATGCACTTCAATGCTAATTTTAGCAAAGGAAAAGTGCTCTCCTCCTTCAGTTATTGGGTTCTTATATAATAGTTTCCCAATTATACCTGCAAAGTGACTAATCGCTTCACCATTGTACATGTGGGCTAGAATGTTTCAGAGCTTGAACCAAATTTGGGCAGTTTCCTTTAGTTTGTTATGTAGATTCATCTCTTTTGACCACTTTTCTAGCTTCATGCAATTTGATCCTATGTAAGTATGCCCATTCCCAAGATTTCTTTCATATTTGAGCCCTTTTTGAATTGTAGAAAGTAGAGGTCATGTATGTTTGTAGAAACTTTTTCAAGCCCCTTTTCTCCCCACTATTTAATTAAACCATCTTTGGTAGTTGGGAATGATACTCTGTTTTTCCCAATAAAGTTTCCAACCACCACAAACTCCCAGTCTTCAATACAGATTTCTTCTACTTTAGAAGGCAGTTTGAATTCAAAAGGAGAATTGAGTACCTCTATCTTTGTTTGGATATCCTCCAAGTAGATTTTTTCTTTGTAGGCATGATCTTCAAATTTCTTTTCTGCTTTATTCTTCCATACCTCATTGACTTTCCATGTTGAATTACTCCTTATAATGTAGGTCTTCGTTTTGGGAGCCTTCGTCAACTCTTTTATTGCATCAACTGACCACTTAACTATCTCCTCATATTCTGTTTTCTTTAGTAAATTCCAGTCCTAGAGATAATGAATATTGAGTTGGACTGTTATTTGATGAACTTTCTCTTTACTGATTGTGATTTCTCCCTTCTTAACATGCATTAGGAGTTTGGTAATCTAGTTTTTAAGACCAAACAGGTTGGCTCTTTCATTATAACCAACCTTCAAAATTCCTTCTTTCTTCCCTTGTTTTCTTGTAGCATTTTCTTCAGAATTTTTAACAAGAATTAGTTCCTTACCTTTGCTACATTCCTGTTTGTCCAGGATTATTTCTTCAGCAATCCTATTAATTTTCTTTTCCTCTACGTCCCTTAAACCTTCCATCACAAATTCTTTGACTTCCTTATACTTATTTTTTTTTTCCCATTTTAATGAAAAACAGAACAATGAAACAAAGCAACAAAGAAGAACAATTACAGGGTAAACAAAAAACCATAACCTTCCAATCAAGCTTATAGATGAATGACCGACCTAGCAATTAGAGTCGATACCGTGTCGATTGTGCCGATTG
This sequence comes from Impatiens glandulifera, assembly GCF_907164915.1. Taxonomy (NCBI): domain Eukaryota; kingdom Viridiplantae; phylum Streptophyta; class Magnoliopsida; order Ericales; family Balsaminaceae; genus Impatiens; species Impatiens glandulifera. The sequence goes on along the minus strand of NC_061867.1, from coordinate 14,443,852 downwards.
TGTCAATTGTGTGAATTGTGTCCATTGTTTCTATTGTGCCAATCGTGCGCACGTTTGAAAAGCGACATTGAGCAACTAACAACGTGATAACAATAAGTGAACTACAAACTTGATACCGTACAAATCGTGCTGATTTTTCCGATCGTGTCGTTCGTTCCGATCGTATTATTCGTGATGAGAGAATTTGCTGTCGGAATTTTCACCGAAAACCTAAAATGTCCAGAGCTTTTTTTTATCCCTACTAATTTATTGACACCTTTTTGGTCTTTTTTTTCTTGTTTATCTTACATTTTTCAACAATCTCAATGACTTTGACAATGTCTCTATAAAAGCATGCAAAAACACATATTAATGTACATGATAAGAGACAATACACCATGACACAGCACATGCTTAATGATGATACTATGAGAGATCTTTTAAACCTCATTTGACCAAGAAACAACAACTTCAACAACATCTTAATTGTCGTTTTTCAATCCTTATCGTCAACCATGTTTGATGAAGCTTCTATAGTACCTCTATAATATCAATATACTTCTATGTTGAAATAATATTGTTAACGAATCCCCTTTTCTAGCTTAGAGACAATAAGAGGTGGATACTAACCCTAAGTTCTTAGGTTTGCGCCCGTCAAGCGGTAAGTTCTACGACTGGTTAAGTGTGTTTGTGGCTTACATATTTAATCTGTTGTCCCATTTTTAGTACTTCATTCAGTTTGTTTTTACTTCGATTTTCTTTAAACTCATATAACTCCTTTGCGCTTTTGTGCCTTTTTATTTAATTGACGCTTTGTTGTGTTTCACAAAAATAAATATTGTTAACGAATTAAGTCAAAAATAACTTAATATTGACAGCCAAAATCGAACATTTTAAGAAGAACACTTCATTTGTACAAGCCCTATAGAATGTGTTTTTGATATGGGTTATTAAATTATTACAAGCCCTATAGAAGCAAATTATAATTTTGTTATTTTTGTTTATCTACCATATTATCCTTACAACTTAGCATTATTCTCACAACTACTCATGATTATTATAATTAATTAAACAATATTAATATTAAATATCATTTCTCTTTTAATTTATTTTAAGAGAGTTGTGAATATATATTCATTTTTTTTGTATGATTTCATTTTTTATTTTGATTGTAAATCAAAAGAAAATTTTTATACATGTAAAAATCACAAGGATCTTGTATGAAGTCCATGTCATCTCAACCTAATGATTAATAAAAATACCATGCACCTTTTAAAAAAAGGAACATAATAAACATGCATGCATGGGTTGAACACAAATGAATGGACTTTTAAGCTTTGAAAAGTCAAGGAACTACAATTAGCTATTTGGGTTACTCGAGAGGACAAAAGGATATCGAACATGCTTCAGGATCTTTTTATATTGCAATTATTGTTGTTTGAGAAAAATTAAAATTAGTTATATATTCTTAGATTCCCATGTGGTATAAACCAAATTCTCAATCAACCTTTAATTATTTGATCTTTTTCAAAATCTCATATATATCAAAGACCACATGCGTTATATTGCAAATCTTTATGACATTCGGCTAGGGGACAGAAAAGGCACTCTATTCTTGCACGACTCCTGGTTCGAAAACCAACCTATCATCCACAAGGAGGAGTTTCAAAATACCCATATTAGAAGGGATTGCGCAGAAGCGAAAATTAGAGACATTAAAGACGGGAATTAGGACTCACTCTTGAGAATAAATCCAGAAGGACAGAGGATACTTGATCATATAAGTAATATACAACTACACGACAGACCGGATATTAATGAATGGAAAGATGAGGACAATGGGAATCTGGTATCGAAGAAAATATGGAAGGTAACCCGGTTAAAAGCACATAAAGTAGTATGGGCTCCTCTTGTATGGTCAACGAAGATTATCCCTCGACACCAGTTCATCCTATGACTCGCCTTCTAGGAAAGACTCAGCACTCGTGATCGTATCAGCAAGTAAATGAGCATCCCGGACGCGAGCTGTCTTCTATGCATAGGAAATGAAGAAACCATAGATCACCTAATCGGAAATTGCTGTATTGCTTTGGAGCTTTGGGACAGATTCTATAAAAGCCTGGAGCTGATCAATTTTCCGAGCGAATGGAATGAAATCAATGAAGCGGCACTACTAAAAACCAAAGGAAATAGATTTGTAACAAGCGTGTTCAAGTGCGGCTTTGGAACAGTGGTGTATAACATTTGACAAGATGGAATGCAAGGGTATATGGAGGAACCCGCAGGAGCATTGAAGAGTTATGGAAAGATATTGTATCAGATTGCAGTGCCCTCGCAGGAATGTGGTGAAGAATTCCAAGCACGGAGTAGAACTTAAATATCTGCAGGAACTGGAATTTACCATTTTTTGATCTCACTAGAATTGAAAACATATTAATTAGATAATTCATTTATGGTTTTAGCTTTTTAGATTTTATTCATAATGTTACGACTTCAAAATTATTCTAGACCTATCTAGAATGATCTCTTAAACTCGTGGTTTTTTTCCCGTTTTTGGGAATTTTTAATGAAATGACGACAAGTCGTTTTTCCAAAATAAAAAATCTCTTTGATGTGATAATACCACATGCACCACATGCATTTGTTGGAACATTTACAATTTGGAATAAAATCTCTTTGATGTGATTGACTAACACAAATTATAATATAAGCAAAATAAGTTTAAATGATTTATCAATCTATAATTAATGAGAATTTGAGTTTTTTAATGAAAACTTTCACTTTCAAATAAAATAATTGATTAGAATAACAATAAAATTACTAATAATTAACATTAATTATTTTATAAAATTTGTGTGAAGAAGATTAATGTAGATGCACACTTATAATGTTATAGTTAGTGCAATTGAAATGAACCTCAATAGTTACCAAAATCTCAACTTAATTGTAGAGGTATTAATGATGAAAGAAAAAGGGTACAATTATAGGAACCCTTATATTATTGAAAAGTCTGATTATTTATCTTTGGATGAAAAACTCTAATTGGATGGATAATATTGTTTACAAAATGTCTTTGAATGGAAGCTCAAGATCTTTGATTCATTACTGATCTCAAGAAACCTAATCTCAACAGAACTTTTGGCAAAAGAAGATGTTCTTGATTTTCTAAACAAGGTTGTCTCTATGGAAGAAATTAGTGCCCTTTAAAAATGTAAGATATTTTGGATTAAAGAAGGGGACGCTTGTACTAAGTATTTCCATTTAGTGAAAAATAGGAGAAGTAGTGCAAACTTTATTTAAGCTATTTAATCGCTATGAGGAGTGGTTACAATAAACGAAAAATGGATTTCATTTCCTTCTTCCTGATTAAAAAGACTCGAGGTTGATGAGGAAGTGATGATCATGAAATTCAATTTCTCATAAATGGAAGCTCAAAATTCAATTGAAGAGTACGAGGGGAGGAAATCTTCAGTTTCATTTTTTTTAAAACAGCTTAGTGTCATTTCATTAAAAAAAACTTAAAGAGGAAAAAAATATAAAAGTTTAAAATCAGGTCTAGACAATTTCTAGTTTTGACAATAAAACAAGAATTGAATTATAAACAACAACTATCAATTAGCACCTATAGAGTTTTATTTTGATTATACTTTTGACTTTCTCAAACGAAATATCCCATATCTGATTGAGCTTTCTATTCTCTTCATTCCTTTCGATTCCTCTCTAGGATTGAATAAGGTCATTTCCATATGAAGTTATAACTCCCCAAATATCTTCAACAATTACTACTTCTTCCACTGTGAGTTCTTAAATTTCTTTCTTTCCAGATATTGTAGATTACTACTCCAAAGTAGTATTTCAGCATACTTACTTAGAAGGATCTTCCTTTTTCTTTATTTTTTTATCCACTCTTGGATTTCTTCCCATGTTCCTGGAAAGTTGATGATGTTAATGTATACAGCATACCTTCTCTAGATTTTTATTACAAAAGAGTATTCCCCAAATAAATTGTTTATGTTTTCCTCAACTCCCGAACATAGGACATAGTTGATATTAGGAATGTTTATGTATTTTCGAATTCTGTCTTTTGTTGTCAATATTTTTCTGTATACCAGCCAGAGAATAAATTTGTAAAGAGGAATAATCTTTGGAGACCATATCACAATATGTCAATCTACCTCCTGTCCTCTTGTTCTAACCATTTCCCATGTCTTTCCTATAACGAACTTCTCGTTGCTTTTTGTTTTCTACCACATTTCATCATTTCTTTCATTGAGTTGCTTCTGCCTCATTAGGTTTATGATTCTATCACCTTCTAGAATATGACTTAGAAGTGAATCACATTACCTTCATAGACGTCTCTAAATGAGTATTTGATATGTTCTCTTCTAACTCTGCATCCTTGCATTTCTTCTTTGAATTTAATGAGAATATTATCCAAGAAAGGACCATGCCAGAATAGTACCCCTCTTCCATTTCCAATTGTGGTTTGTACCATTTGAAAGGCATATTTTCTTGTTATTAGGATCTTCTTCAATAACCATGTCATTCTTTCATTGATGCTTTGTGTCCAAATACTCTACTCTTCTTTCATAAATCTTGTATGCACCCATTTGACCCACAGAGAGTCCGCTTTCTTCTCCAACTCCCAAAAGCTCCTGATGGTGAAGACTTTGTTCCATTCAACACAATTTTTGTGAAATCTCCAGTTTCTATTTGACTTAAATGAGTTATCTGTAGGAACTAGATTATCTGTAGGAACTGGAATTTACCGTTTTTTAAACTCACTAGAATTGAAAACATTGTAATCAGATAATTCATTTACGTTTTTAGATTTTTACCTTTTATTCAGAAAGTTACGATCTCAAAATTATTTTAGGCCTGTCTAAAATGATCTCTTAAACTCGTGGTTTTTTCCCATATTTGAGAATTTTTAATTAAATGACGCCTAAGTAATTTTCCCCTAAAAAAATGATTTATTCATCATATATATATATATATATATATATATATATATATAGCTATCACAAATATTGTGATGAAGCCAGTGTTGTTCTTATCAAGAAACATTTTGTGGCATCAATTTGTTTCGAGGCCAATTAGTATGATCTCTATATTTTACAAAGTAGTATTCAAAATAATCGCAAAGCGACCAAAATTAATCATTGGTTGATTCACTTCATAGAGAAAAAGTAGGTGGTCATGTACTTAAAATAAGCAAATATTGAAAGATTTGTTTGCAAAGATATTTGCTTATGATTTTTTTGCAATTGAATTTAGTCACGTCCTATAAATATAAAATTATTGTTTTAAATTCACATTTTTATGTGACAAAATATACCGTATATTTATTTATATATATCAAGTACCCTTAAGAAGAGACTGTGTAGTGGAGAAAATCAGAGATATCAAAGACGGGAATTGGGACTCGCTCCTGAGAAGAGTTCTAGAAGGGCAGAGGATACTAGATAACATAAAAAGCATACAACTTCACGACAGACCCGATGTTCATAAATAGAAAGTCGAGGACAATGGGAAGCTGGTTTTGAAGAAAATATGGGAGGTAACCTGGGAAAAAGCATTGAAAGTAGATTGGGCTCCTCTTGTATGGTCAACCAAGATCATCCTATTACTCGTCTTCTGAAAAAGACTCAGCACTCGAGACCACATCAGTAAGTAAATGAGCATCACGGACGTGAACTGTCTACTATATAACGGAAATGAGGAAACCACTAATCACCTATTTGGAAACTGTATTATCGCTTTGGAGCTTTGGGATCATTTTGCAAAGAGTCGGGAGCTGATCAGTTTCCCGAAAGAATAGAATGAAATTGAGGAGATAGTAGTACACAAATCCAAAGAAAATAGATTAGCAACAAACGTATTCAAATGTGGATTTGGAGTAATGTTCTATAACATATGGTAGGAGCGAAACGCAAGAGTTAATGATAGAACCCACAGGATCGTTGATTCCAAGCACGGTTTAAAACTGGAACATATGCACAAATTGGATCTACCTTTTACAGAAATCACTAGAATTGAATGCATTGTAATGAGTTTATATGTTTACATTTTTATCTTTTTAATGTTTATTCAGAAATTGTTATGAGCTCAAAATCGTTCTAGGCATGTCTAGAATAATCCTATAAAATTCGTAGTTTCTTTTTTTCCTTTTTGGGAATTTTTAATGAAATGACGCTAAGTCGTTTTTCCAAAAAAAATACCCTTATAAAGTTTTAGCTTTTACAATTTAAACCAAATTATTTATTAAATATTCAAAAAATGAAATTGTCGCAAATCTAATAGATGCAAACATTGTCAAAAACAAAATATATTACCGGGGAATAATATTATAATAGATTTAGTAATTATCGACGCATTTACGTCGAAACAATAGTTATATATGATGCTTACTTTACAGCTACATAAGTGTCGGGAAACCTTATAAGTGTGGGTAAAAGCTTATAGCTGTATAATTTAACTGTCGGTAAAGGGTCCTTTTGTGCCTGCGATATTCTTCTCCATCAACCCTCATTAACTAGTGTCGCACCAAAACTAGACTAGTTCATATTTGTTAACGATAATACAAAACTATTATATTTAATCAATCTAACAAAATAAAAAATAAGAATAAAATTATTTTTTCGCTTAGCTTAGGTACCCAAAACATCAGGCTGGCACAACTGAAAGGGATACCTATGATTGATGAAGGACATGAGTTTCCTTCCGACAGCTTCATTCAGGAAATTTTAAAGTCGAAGGACATGTTAAACACTCGGGAGAATTTAACCTTATTTATAGTCAATAAATGTAAAAATATCTTAATCTGTTTTTTGGATTACAAATGTTTCTCTCAACTTAATTTTAATATAAATTTGACATTAAACTTAAGTGTACATCCCTTTTTAAGTTTTTGCTAAGAATTGTACATCCCTAAAATATCTTTCAAATTTATTCTTTTAGGACTTTTTTTCTGAATTAAGACCAACCTTAATTATTAAAGTATATTATTTGTCTTATTGTTCATTTTAATCATACAATCCAAACAGACCTTTTATTTAGCGACGCTTAATTTAATTTCACCGACGGGAATTGAAGCGTCGGTCATATGCGAAAACATTGGCGACAATTATAAGCGCCGGAAAATAAATCTTTTAGTTTCACCGTAACTACAATTTGTTGTACTGCCATGTTGTATAAACCAATCTCGTCTATGTGTATATGTTCATAATAGAAAATTTGAAGTATTTATATAGCTTACTTTCCAACTAAATAGTGGTGTCGAAACATCAGCGACAAATGTATAGCGTCGGTAAAAAGGGATCTTAATGTACCTGAAATATTGTTTCCATTCACTATAATTTACCTTGAATGTTCTATATTTATGGTTTTTTTCCTTACAAACTCTTAATTATAATTAAATAATATACTGAATTGGTGGTAATTCCTAAATAAAATAAGAATAATCGAGACCAACTTATAGAATTACAATGAAAAAGAATAAATATTATAGCAATTGAAACAATTACACTATCGTTTAAAAATAATTTATATCAATTGAGAAGTTATAAAATTAAATTATTTTTTACTTAATAAGAGTAAATAAGATTTCGGCCTAATTACTTGCTTTTATGTCATGGCTAAACAAATAGATAAAAGGGGGCATGTTGATTAAAAAAACATTAAACCTGGTCATAGCACTTCTCAAATCAGATGGTACAAAAGTCAATCAAAACACATTATTATTTGTCAAAAATCCAAACACATCTTATATTAATAAGAGGTTCAATTCCAAAATTTCAATTATTAGCTAAGCTAAAAATATAAATTCAATTATTGGCCATATTTGTTTTAATATATTTGAGATAAAATTATAATCTAATTCTATAGTCAGTACATAAATAAAATCTTTAATTGAATATCATAATATCTTTAACTTTTAACTTTTTTTTAAATATATATTTTCTTAAAGGTCAAATTCTTTTAAAAAGTGAAAAAATTGTGTATTTTAAATAATATCCATCATTATTCACATTTTTAAGATTGAAAATCATGTTGAAGTCAAGAACAACAACAAAAAAAAAAGAGATGAAACTGAATCGGAAAATGTGGTGTGAAACATACCATTGTGTTCTCCGTTTCAATTTTATTGCAGAAGAATTCGCGGGGCAAATCTTCTTTGGCAGATCGCATACCGAGAAGACATTGGAACTCGACCGGGGTAGCAGCCTGCCAATAAAGATCTTACCCAGTGAATGCTGCTTATGCAAGTCATCAGCTGTTTTTGTTTCATTACTCATTGAAATTGCAATGTCCATCACCTCCCTTTTTTGATCAATTTCTATGAACACGGGCTCTGAATATACCCATTATTGGGGGTGGCATATCCAGTCCAAGAATATATATTTATTATTTTCTTAAATTTTCATATAAAAAGTTTAGAGGTTTTATTGAACTTTCGCTACAAATTCAGGGGTTTATTTTCGCCAAGAACGAGAATCTGATTCTTGTCTCTGGCTGAAAAAGCTGGTGATTTGTTTAATTCATTTATTTTCCATGAAAAAACATCAATTTATTTAATCAGAGCATATCTTAGGCAGATTCAGTTTTCCGCAAATTCCAAACCCCATTAATTAATTAATTAAAACTAATTTTAATTCTATTTCAAGATTATTATTCTTTTTCAAGACATTGTAACACTCCCCCTTTAGTTAAAGTGTTATCTATTAGTAAGTAATTAATTTAGTTATCATAACCGATAAATCTTGAATGTAGTGCTCTAGACCAAGATAAAACTTAAATTAAATTGTTACATTTGTTTGACACTTCCTACTATTCCCATGTAATAATTGTGGGTTAATATATATTTATATATATAATATCGATTTTTTATACTTGACGGTAAAATATTATTGAAAAATATGAGTGGGATAAGAATAAAGTAGAGGATGAGTGATAGGGGAGAATGGGAATGGGAATGGGAATGGGAATGGGAATGGGAATGGGAATGGGAATGGGAATGGGAATGGGAATGGGAATGGGAATGGGAATGGGAATGGGAATGGGAATGGGAATGGGAATGGGAATGGGAATGGGAATGGGAATGGGATATGATTTACGAACTCGATAATTTATTTAGTACCGTTTTTTTAATTTAATTTTTTTTCGTTATTTTTAAACGATTTTTTTTTTTTCTAATATAAATTAACCTTTTTAATATATATATATATATATATATATATATATATATATATATATATATATATATTAGACATCACCTATGTATTTTAATATAATATTCAATCCAATCTTTTTTTTTTATATTCTAATACTAACATTTTAGAAAACTTTATCATTAAAAAATAATATGGGTTGAATAATAGGTTGATTAAATTTAATTTGAGTTGATTATGAGTTGGGTAATACCTGTTTTCTCGCCATAGACATTATCTAATGTTCAAATATTCAACAAAGTAATATATTCAAGATCATATATACATGTCCTTGTATTAAAGAAGAATCATATCATTGATAATGAATTACTTGTTAAACATTTGTTTTCCAACTCAAATGTGATATTTATTTTGAATTATTATTCACGATTGCATTTTCTACACAAATAAATGAGTAGGAATATGCTACTACCAAAAAGAAATTCGAATAATAGCCTTGTAGAAAGAACTAGAGTATTTTCCATGGTCCCCTTTGGTTGTTAAGGCCTTTTCTTTAGTATTACATTCCAAAAATTAAATTATTTGAAAAGGAAATCATGGAAAACACAATATAAAGATGTTCAACATGAAAAAGACAACTAAAATTATTTTCAAATTCCAATTATATATCTTGAGAAGAAACACTTTGAGACAATGTTACTACTTACTCCCAAATCATTTTTTTGCTTTAAAACGATGATAATAAATTATAATTGTAGCATTAACAACAACCAATAACTATATTAACATGGGTTTACATTCATTTGCATGTAAAAGTATGATCACCTTGACACAATTGAATTGACTTTTCTATCTGGAAATTACAATTAAGCATTTGGTTTCTAGAAAGGACAAATGGAAATGGAACATCCTATTGGATCTTCCTTATATTACACTCATAGCAACAATTGATTGGAAAAAAGGAAACTAGCAAAGATTATTTGATGCTCATGATGTGGTATAAACCTAAGTATCAATCAACTCTATATCTTTCAGTATTTATCTTTTTCAAGATCTCATATCAAGGACCATTTTTAAGTGCTGAACCTTTAACATGTGGAATAAAATCTGTTTGAACGTGGTGGACATACACTAATTCTATTATAAGCATAGAAAATAATTAAATGAATAATGATCAATAATTATTGATGAAATAACAAATCTAACCTTTAACATTTAATATTTAATATTAATTAATTATATATATATATATATATGTATGTGTGTGAATAGTAAGCAATTATAATTTCTTAATTGTGTTGTTTTTGAATGGGCATCATAATTGTAATGTTATAATACCAATTATGAATCATACATTTAAGAACTTAAGATATGGTAATGGAATAGGGCAACTAATCCTCTATTACAAAAGTCATTGATAGTCATCCAAATATTTGCCCCGGATTTTTGCTACTGTTTTTTCGATCCTATCATAATTTTAGATGGAAAAGTTCATCAAAACTAGCGTTGTTGAATTTCTACAATGGTTGTAAAGAATATTTACTTTTAACTTAACTATTTTCAACTCTAAATATCCTCAACTATTGAAATGGTTTGTTCCTTTGTTTTTAAATGTTTGCAATTGAAGCGTTGGTATATTCGTCTCAAATCTCTGCAAAATTAATATGTTTTTTTTTTTGTAGTGCTTGTCATCTACAAGTTAAGAATTTAAGATATGTGAATGGAATAAGGCTATGAATCTTCTTAGAGATATACTTTTGATCCAATTTCTCAATATTATAAGTACCAAATGCCTATGATCATTCTAAGAAACACTCATAAATCATAATTCATACATTGCGAGTGAATTGTCGAGCAAAGTTCTTTTGGCAAGCTGGCTTAAATAAATTATGAGCGCATCATATGTCGTGCTTATTTTGAAAGAGTTGTTTGCCAAAGGAGATTTGCTCGTTAATTTTAACGCAGTTGAGTCATTAAACCACTTTGTATCTATCATTCATGTAGTTCTGATCTCTTTCGAGCCTTCAATTGTTTTGTTTAGCACAAAAGAAAAACTTTTTTGTGTGTTAAAATCTTAAGATGAGAAAAAGGAATTAAAGATTTTGAGTTCAATTTCTTTCTTTTGTGTTCACTATTTTTTTTTCAAAGATCAGTTAATTGAGAAAGGATTCTAATACTGTCATCTTTCCAGGAATAGTTTTACTATACACGGAAAATTTTCGAGAATAACAGTTTCGCCTAAGATTGATTCATTCCCCTTGTCACCGTTAAACTCTTGGGATGTTGTGATTGAAAAAGTTATTGTTATTCTCGATTCTAGAGTCATCATTTGGTTGATCATCATGGCAAGGGAAACACAATGCTGTGTTTGTTAACCATTTGAATTTGGAATTTGGAATTGGGGTGTAGTTTTGATTCTTAAGTTTGATATACAATGTAAAATAAATTATAATTCCAATGGAATTCAATCTACCAAAATTTTATTATTCTCAATTTCATTCTTTTTTAGTTTATAATTTTAATTTTAATATTTATTTTTTCTATATTATTCAAATAAAATATCTTATTATTTTATCATTTATATTAACACGTTAAACGTGTTTAGCCATTTTTTTAATTTATAAAGTTAAAATGCTGAATTGATTTTTTAAATTTATTTTACAATTTCACTTGACGAACCGATTTGCTTTTTTAAACAATTCGCAAACTTTTGAATATTTAAATTTTTCTTAATTACTTTTTCTACCCTTTTTATTTTAACCGCAACAATATAAAAATTTCTCAAAAAAATGAAAAATATTCAAGCATTACAATAAAATCATAACTCTAAAATCTCTTTTTACAAAACCATGATATCTCAAATGATTTTAAAAAAACGATTTGATTTTAACTAACAATAACAAATTCATTAACATTTTAACAACATTTTTTTTTAAATAGTCCATTTATAATAATAAAAGAAATGATGAGCATAGTAATCTAAGTACCAACTATACATGCATGACATAAAAAAAACAATATAACAACAAATTCATTAACATTTAATAACATTCTATAGACAAATCATCAACTGTTTGCACATAATCACTCAGTGTATCCAGATCTTCAATAGTTAAGCTTGAATATAAAAAATGGGACAATGGGTTAAGCACGTAGCCCGCAAATACACTTAACCAAAAAAATGTAGTCACAAGGGGTTAAGCACATAGCCTGCAAACACACTTAACCAGACGCAGAACTTGTCACCTGACTGGCACGAACTCAGGACCTCTCAAGGAGGCTGGGGATATACCCCTCTTGTTATCGCTATGCTAGAATAGGGATAAAATGTGGCCACAAGGGGTTAACATGTCCTGCAAACACTTAACATGACGAACATGAACCCAAGACCTGTCAATGAGGCTGAGGATATCCACATCTTATTTTTTATTTTATTTTTTTTTAATTTTATTTTTTTTTGGGAAAAACGACTTAGCGTAATTTCATTAAAAATTCCCAAAAACTGGAAAAAAACCACGAGTTTAAGAGATCAATCTAGACAAGCATAGAATGATTTTGAAGTCGTAACATTTTGAATAAAAGCTAAAAACGTAAATGAATTATCTGTTTACAATGCTTTCAATTCTAGTGAGTTTAAAAAACGGTAAATTCCAGTTCCTGCAGATATTCCAGTTATGTTCCGTGCTTGGAATTCTTCTCCACGTTCCCGCGAGGGCGCTGCAATCCGATACAATATCTTTCCATAACTCGTCAATGCTACTGCGGCTTCTGTCATATACCCTTGTATTTCGTTTTTGCCAAATGTTATACACCACTACTCCAAAGCCGCACTTGAACACGCTTGTTGCAAATCTATTTCCCTTGGCTTTGAGTAGTGCTGCTTCTTTGATTTCATTCCATTCGCTCGGAAAACTGATCAGCTCCATGCTTTTATAGAATCTGTCCCAAAGCTCCGAAACAATACAGCAGCTCCCGAATAGGTGATCTATAGTTTCTTCATTCGTATGCATAGAAGACAGCTCGCGTCTGGGATGTTTATATACTTACTATATCCACATCTTATTTCCGCTATGCTAGAAGAGGGAATTTGAATTCAAATATAACATGTACATGTATGGATAAATCTGAAATTAGCATTAACGAGCTTGAACTTAATGTAAGTTTTTTAAACGTTAAGGAAAATTAAATTTTAAAGAATTATTTTTAAATAAGACACAGATTGAAATAATTAAACCCAAGAGAAAGATGCATGCAATTTATAATGTTTTTTTCACTGAGCTTTGTAAAACCCATACATAAATCCATCTATGTGTATTCATGTTACAAAACATTGACGATGATTCTCCATTTACCTGTCTATTATATCTTAAACATTACAATATATAATAATAAAAATTCATTTAAATATGTGACATTTTTTTCATTACATCACAATTATGTGAAGATCACAATTATTGTGGAAAACATTGTGAACCATTACAAACCAAGTTAGGATGGTTACAAATTCAACAAAATAAACTGCAAAAAAAGATATTACGATATAAAAAATCGTAGACACTAAAGTGAGTCTAATATTAACATATTTAATTTTTTAAAAGAAAATGCATATACTAATTTTTATAATAATTTTAATAAACATCTAGTTATGTTAGTACTAAAGTAATCCATAATCTAGTTATTTTAAAACATGAAAACAATATTTGGACTTGAAAAATTAAAGATGCCAATGACTTGATCCTTCAAGAAAAATTCTTAAATTACAAAATCATGCGGGAAAGATGATTGATATTTGCTTTGGAGATGGCAAAGGTACTCTCTTTTGGCATCACACATGGTTTGAAGGACAACCGATTCTAACCAATGGCGGAGTTCAATGGAGAGCTGATTAGAAGAAAATGTACTGCTGATAGGGCGATAGAAGTCAAGAATGGTGAATGCAACACACTTTTGAGGGGAGTTTCGAAAGGTGTGAGAATTTTAAAAAAGCTAAATAGCCTACTATTTTATTTTATGATCACACTAATCTGCATAGATGGATTGTGGAGCTTAATGGAAATTCAATGCGAACTGAGTTTGGGATGTTATAAGGGAAAGAGGACAGACTGTCATTTGGTTTTATTTTGTTTGGTCCCCCAAAGTTATTCCTAGACATCAAGTGGTGCTTGTTGTGTTTTGGGCTCATATTTTATTAGAGTTTATATATTGTAAGTGGGCTTGAAATCTTTATTGGGTTTAAGAGTAGTAGTTTAGTCTTTTGGGTTTTGATGTACTCCTATAAATAGAGACATTGTAACCTAGGGTTACTTGGACCATTATTCCTTGGAAAACTAATAGAATGAATGACTCACCGAGGATGTAGGCATTATTGGTTGAACCTTGTTATATTTTGTGTTCTTTATTATTCTTTACATATTTATCTTTATATCTTCTTTTATGTGTGTTTATATTATATTTTTTTCTCATCAAGTGGTATCAAAGCATGTTTGGACAATATTTATCATAATCTATTTATGAAGATATGATAAAAACCATAACCTCCATTAAAGAAGTTGTTGGAAATTTGTGTTTTTGTTGAAGATTGTTGGTTGTTTGAGAAAACGACATTGGTTGTAAAAGAATTAGCCGGTGTGAAGATTTGATTCGAAATATTCAATTACTAAGGAGATGTCAACGATCATTAAAATATTTCTTAGTTTCTGGTGATGATGTCTTGAGATGAAAAGAATAGAAGACAATGGGTTTTTTGTTCTTCTCGAATGCGCCAATGGCTGCATGAAGTGACAAAAACTTGTCGTGGAGGAGCGGCACTAGAACAAAAAAGATGATGATTATTTTTTGACTTATTTTAATTTGGGACATATGATTTATTAAAATATAAAAAGAAAAAATATATATCTCCATATATATATAAGTTTTATATTATGATATAATATAATATATAGAGAGAAGGAGCCAAGAATCTTTGAAGCGGTCAACAACTAAGACTTTTTCAACTAAGGCTTATTCTTTAAGTCTCATTTGATTTCACAAAATAGGTTTAAGCCTTATTTGATTCCAATTTTCACAAGTAAAGCCTTGTTTGATTTTAATCAAGTTTTTAAATCTTTATTTTCTTTGATCTTGGATTTGTATTGAGGCTTGTTTGACTTGAATTTCTCAAAGATTAAGATTTTTTATTTTTCTTCTAAAATATTTTATATCGTCAATATGGAGATTGAAAATTAGAGTTGAAAAAGAAGGTGGAGTGGTTATTCGATGTTGCATATTGTGGAAGATAGTTAATGCAACATGTAACATATTTTCTAATTAAAGAGAGTGACTTTAATGTTTGTTTGTAACTGTGTGATTTTTTTGTGTGTAAAACGACTGGATTTGGATTAGCAGGAAACCTTATGAGTAGGTTTTAATTGGCAATCTCTGGTAAGTGCTGGTGCGAAGTTGTCAAGTGAGTATTGATGCCTCATGTATTCTACTAAGAATGAAAATTTTTAAGGTATGAGTTGAAGATGCACTAATTATATAAATGGTTTGTTAGATTCTTTCTATGTAGGATTTTCCTAGAAGAATGTGGAGAACAAATGATACATCTTCATGCTTGTAGAAAATTGGTTGGAGGTTTTTTATAACCGCTTGTTGTCTTGGTATATGACTTGAAGAAACTCTCGAATAAAATTAGTTTGGTGATATTTTTATTTGGAAAAGGTTATTGAAAAAGTCAAAAAAAAGTGGTAGAGAGAAAATCTAGTAGCAAATTTTCGTCTATAGTCACACAAGGTTCATCAAACTGATGACCAGAGATTCTACCGGAATCCGATTGAGTTGAGATTTTGTTGAGAGGTTGGTAACTAGTTCCTCTATATTTTCAATAGTCGGATCAAGGTTTGGACATTTCGAAGTTTGATTTTATGGGGCTTAAAGTTTCTACTTAGTTTGAGTTTTATTTGACTTGTTTGGGACTAGGAAGTTTGTATCTTTTTAGTTTTGACCTTTTATCTTATTAGAAGAGCTAATCAAATGAAGACAGTGGTGATATTATATTTTTTACACTTGACAAAAGCAATATCGAGTATAGAAAATTGTTTTCAAAATGTTGTTCACCGATGACAACATTGTCGACATGTTGATTGTGCAATCCTTCTAGACAAATTGCAAGATTGCATTGAGTTGGTAGTGATTAAGCATTGAGACAATTCTAGTTAACACACAATACGAATAAAAGACCAGGAAGAGGAAAAATAGTGAAAGATACTTATAAGTGAGAAGATATATAAAACCTTGAGTGAGATTCTAGTCATGAAAAGGGGGCTAAATGGGAGACTCAATTAATTCGAAAGTGATGATTTTGTTACTTCTTTTGTTATATCTCAATTATCTGTACATTTTGCATCATAGTTTATGTGAATGAGATTATTGATTTATCATCTTATTGAGGAGATGATTGAGACCTTGAATGTGAATCCTAGTAATGAAAAATGGGCTAGATGAGATGTTCGATCAATGCAAATGAAATTATATTCGATTTCTTTCAGAGAAACTATAGATGATCATTTAAAGCATTGATGAAGACAATTGAATAGAGATTCTAAATCTTGAAAGGCTATTATTGAATTGCTAGTCATTTTTGGATATAAAAAAACTAGTATATTGTAAGTTAATTTGTTCAAGGAGAAGTATGAGGTTCAAGTTGGTTGAGTATGCAACATTCATGGAAAGATGAGTGACAAATGTTTTGTCAGATCTTGAGCTTGAGAAAAAAGATGTCGAGATAATCTAATTTATTTTTTATGAAGTAGAAATAAAACATCGTCTTGGCTCTTCTCGCTTTCGATCAATATCTTAACTTGAGGAACTTGACGATGGAAGTTCATTTTGTGTGTTCTCAGTTTTCGATAGATATCTGATTTTTAAAAAATAGACGACGAAAGTTCGTCTTGGGTCTAATTTGTATTTTGGTTTCAGTCGATTGTTGGACTTGAAAAATAGACACTCAGTTTGTGGAAAATAAGGGTAAAGATTATTTTGACATAATAAAGAATTGTTAATTTTAGTTTCCGCATATGTCAACGAGTATGAAAAAGATTGGGAAGAGTTGTTAAATGTCTCTCGTCATTGAAATAGCATTGTTACCCAAATTGACTTGGTGTTATAAACTTTAAATATTATCTTCTAAGGGATTTTGAATGGAAATGGAGGTAAAATGATTTATCTCGTGAATGGCTTGAGCAATGAAGATTGATGTGTGACTCATAACCTTTTGTTGGCGCGATATATGTGATGGTGGAGATTGTTATTTTTCTAAGGGCTCTTGAGTGGAAGTGAAGGTACGAAAAGTTATCTCATGAATGACTCGAGCAAAGGTGAAGATTGAAGTGTTGAACCCACTTATTTCTTGATGGCTTGACTTTGTCAAGGTGGAAATTGATGAGTACAGCTCATGTATTTTCTAAGCGATGTGAAATTCGTCAAGGTGAAGATTTTTGAATTTGTAATTTATTCATCATATATCAATAAACGTGGTATTCACCCAAAGTGGAGATTGTTGGGTTTTTAGCTCATATTTTATTAAAGTTTATATATTGTAATTGAGCTTTAAGCCTTAATTGGGCTTAGGAGTAGTAGTTTAGTCTTTTCTCTTTTGATATACTCCTATAAATAGAGACATGTTAACCTAAGGTTACTTGGACCATTATTCTATGGAAAATCAATAAAATGGAAGACTCCCCGAAGATGTAGGCATTGTTGACCGAACCTCGTTGTATCTTTTGTTATTTATAATTCTTTACCCCCTTTATCTTTATATCTTTTTTCATGTGTGTTTAAATTAAATCTTTTCTCAACCGTGCTTTGACTGCTATTTCATCAAAGGCTATCCAGTAAGGATTGAATAAAGAGATACATGGAACTTCCCAATACAAAATGTTTATTATGTCTAGGAGAGAAAGAAACTATGAAACATCTATTTGGTTGTTGACTTTTGCCTCATTTTTATGGGGAAAAGTTGCCAAGACTACGTGTATTCCAAATATTCCATTTGAATGGAAAAACATCATGGATTTCGCGCTTTTAAAGGAGAAAGGTAATCAATTCTGATCTCGTATAATATTTTTAAGTTTTTCTTCGCGGCTATTTTATATCATATTTGGGCTGAGCAAAATGCAATGATGTTTATAAGAGTTAAAAATGATGTGGAGCAAGTGTAAAATAACATAATGTTTGATGGTTGTTCATTCATGCATACATGGAGGAGAATCCTCATATGTGAGCTGAATTGGGTTTTATGCGAAAATTGGAGTATCTCATTTGATGATTTCACACAAACTAATTACTATAAGGTGATATAGGTGAAGGTTGTTTCATAGTATTTTTTTTAAATTCATTGTTTTCAAAATTATGAATGTTGTTTCTTTTGATGTTATTTGATTCCTCTCAAGTAGTTTGGTTTGTTTCTTATTTACTTCAAATTATTGTTTTTTTCCATAAATTGAGTATTTTTTAATTAAATAAAACTAGGTCGTTTACCTAAAATTAAAAAAGTAATTCAAAAATATTATTACATAAAATGAATAGCTCCTTGAAATAAATAAATATATAAATCCACATTCATCTATCAACACTCTATTCAAGCTTTTTGTAAATTTGATGCAAACAATTGTGATGAACTTAATGAAAAATGCA